>NW_009258789.1:919125-927742 GCF_000687185.1 Egretta garzetta
TCGCAGGGGCCTGGTCCCTGCCGTCCGCCGCCTTAGCCCGCCGGAGAAGGGTGCGGTAGCACAGGCGAGCGCCGCTGCTCCTCCCTTGCTAGTGGCTCGTTCGAGGGTTAGATAGGCTCAGCTTCTTCAGGAATTTCCCTGTTACATTTTTAAAGCCTTCGGTATTTCTCCGCTTGGCTTTTCTGGGCTCTCGTGTGTGTTTCTCCCTCTGGTTTGGTTTTTAAAGGGCCGTACTTGGAGTGCCCCGCCGAGCCGAGGCCTTGCAGGCCCTGGGGTCGGTGGCTGTGTCCCAGCAGGCCGCGTCCCTTCCTGCTGCATCATCGCTCTGCTGGCTCAGGTCTTTTTTTTTTTCTTTTTTTTCTTTTTTTTTTTTTTCTTTTTTTTTTCTCCTTCTGTTGAGATAGGAACTAGCTGGCCGCACACCTTCTCTTTCTAGTCGCAGTTACTTCTTTCTTAAATAAGGCAAAAATGCAAAATATTGTGTTACATGAATCTAGTTGACTTCAGCCCCTGCAGTGTCAGGAATGCTTTGAATTTTTCCAGGGTGCTTGTGGCCGTTTTCAGTTTGATGACATCGCATCTTTCCAGCGAGTGCTTGCTATGGCCTCACCCGGGCTGCTGGGGGAGGTACTGAGTAGGAGTGGACTTGGGGCAGAACTTCACCAGAGTGCTGACTTAGATGCCCTCCCACTGCACCAGCAAAGCATTAACTACCAGTCTCTGAGAGTGGTTTTTATTTCATAGAATTGCGTACTAGCCAAGTAACGGTCAGTTAAGATTTGTATCCGTGTCTTTCAGAATATTGTGGAAGTGGGTATTGAGATAGCACTTGGATACCTTGCTTGTTACCTCTGTCCATTAGACTGGAAGTTTGATCAATAGTGGGTTTCATTAATCCTTCTTCAGGATGCTTAAGGTTGGGTTTTGTTAGTCCTTCAGGATGCCTAGAAATGGTTTATCTATGTAAAGATTTTTCTTTAACATTATTGTAAGCTTGTAGACTTAAAACCTCCCACAAGAACATATTTTTCATCTTTTAAAAGAGGTAGCATTGTACAACAAGAGACTTACAAGATAACTGATTCTGAAACAAAGAATGATTTCGTATCATCCCCATCCATCTAAACCTGCAGAGGTTTTTTATTAACTACCTGAATTGTCAAAGAGTTGCCTTGTTTGGCAGCCTCAACACAAACTCTGTCAGTCTGCTCTTCGGGGCTGAAGAGGATCCTGACAAGCCAACTTTGGTTTTCCAGGTTTTAATTCAGCACTTCACAGTCAACTTTAAGTTTCTGTGGTTGTGGTCTGATTTTTATGTTACAGAGTTTGCTGTAGCTAATGGTTAAAAAAAATAGGTTAAGCGGAAAGATCTGAGCAATGTGACAACTAATAGACATAAGGCTCCATGACATTCCAGTTATCTGACTGTCTTTCAAAACTTATTGTCAAGTGAGCTGTGGGCTATTTTGACACTGAGCCAAATGAACATTTATGTGACCTTGGTTCTCCCTCTCCTATAGGAAGAGGCTGACCCGTCACTTCAAGCGCTTGAATCCCGCCAGGAAGAGATTCTGAAACGCTTGTATGAACTGAAGAGTGCTGTCGATGGCCTCTCAAAGATGATACAAACTCCAGATGCTGACTTCGATGTAACTAATATTATTCAAACTGATGAATGTTCTCCTTTGACAACAAATGGAGCAGATTTAGATTTGATGCTTGGAAAGGTAAGTTTAGTTGAGCATATGTATCGACAGTTTCTTGCCTCTCAGATTTTCAGGGTTGGAAGGGTGGCATTAAAACCCAGGACACTCAGAACTTAATATACAAGTCTCATTCTTACAAATAACCTATAGCTACTGCTTCATTTTGGGCATCCAGATTATAGATACATTTATAAATACTAAATCCTATATATTCTCATTTTGATACAAATCCAAGCGAGAATGCTTAATTTTGGAATTATGGCAGTTGGTTTCTTCTATTTTACTAACTGGAAATTTTAACTTTGGCTTCAGATTGGACTAGATTTACCTCAGTCATGTTCCTGAATTCTATTACTGTGAGGAAGGAAGATGTTTAAACAAGTTTTAAATGTCCAAACTTGAATTATTTGAGTATCGCTAGAATTTCAGATATACACATGCATGGCTATGTACACTTTGGTGTCAAATAAAAACTCCGCTACTTCAGAGTCTGATCTGGAATGTGTCTTACCTGCCCAATGTCTTACTTTCCATTCAGGATTATGGTGCCCTGAAAGATATTGTAATCAATGCAAATCCTTCTGTGCCTCTGCTGTCACTATTGGTACTACACAGTCTGCTTTGTGAACGCTATAAAGTATTGTCAGCTGTTCACACACATTCATCGGTGAAGAGTGTGCCAGAAAACCTCTTGAAATGCTTTGGAGAGCAGACTAAGAAGCAACCACGTCATGAATATCAGTTGGGCTTTACTCTTATTTGGAAGGATGGTAAGAATGAAATTATCTTGTAGATCAATATTTTTAAATAGGTGAGAAAATGAAACTTGTGCTGTAAAACCTTGACAACAGATGCTTTGGTGTTGTTGTGCTGACACACAGTGGATACGTACTGCAGATAACATTTTTGCTCAAGGTTCTTGTGGTTACTGCTCTTAAAATACATGTGGCATTTACAGGGTTGGTTGTACCCACAGGATTTTTTTTATAGAAGTGTTTTTCAGGTTCTACAAATAAATTAGCTAGAATAGAAATGTGGTGTGAGATTGGGCTGAAGTTGGTAAAAAGGGGTATCTTTATCCCAGATTCCTGCCTTAGTCTAAGTATTTAGACTAAGAAAAATGAAAATTGTTCATGAGGTTAATGATGTTACAGTGTTGCTGGCATCACAAATAAAATGTATCATAAAATTACCATTACATTTAACTTCTCTACCATGTGGTCTTCACTTTTTTTTTCTTTTCTTTCCTTAATTTCAGTTCCAAAACCCCAGATGAAGTTCAGCATTCAAACCATGTGCCCTATTGAAGGAGAAGGGAACATTGCTAGATTTCTCTTTTCCCTGTGTGGCCAGAAGTACAACGCAGTTACTTCAACTCTGATTGACAGCTGGGTTGACACAGCCATCTTCCAGCTAAAAGAAGGCAGCAGTAAAGAAAAAGGAGCAGTCTTGCGCGCTATGAATGCTGCCCTGGGCAAGACATCATGGCTGGTGGGAAATGAGCTCACCGTAGCAGACATTGTTGCATGGTGTGCGCTTCAGCAGACAGGTAGTGCAAATGCTGCCCCAGCCAACGTGCAAAAATGGATGAAGTCATGCGAGAACTTGGCACCTTTCAGCTCTGTTATGAAGCTGCTGCAGTAAGCCTGTACTCTTCATAATGGTGTAATTTTAATCTTGTTCCACCTCATGCCTGCTAGAGTGGTTTGAGTCCTTTCTGACATCTGTTCAAGTACTACAGTTGGACAGCATTCTAAAATCAATAAAAACATTACAGCTACTTTTTGGGTGTGACCTTTCATTTTTGTAACTGATGCATAACATACATGTGTATTTAGTGATTATAAGGTATCTAAAGTAGTTCTATGTAAATACAAGCTGCACTTTTAATTTTTCCTTGTATTTTTCCCTGTAATCCAAATGCTTATTTGCACAAGTTAAACTGTACTGAGGCTAAGTGCAACATAGTTCAGGAGTCTCCAGTCAACAGAATAGACTTAAGACAAAAAGATGAATACCTTTTAAGAACAGACAGGAAAATCAAACTGCATTGACCTGTTTTTATGTAAAAAAAAAAAGGAACACTTTATGTAAACTTAGCGTACAACAGAGGTTAGTCGTTCCTGCACTTAAACAGGAGAGCCTAGACTCATGTGTTCATCTTGTTCTTCAGAAAGCAGTCTTATTCTCTCTCTCAGTTTCTCTATTTCTTCCTCTTGCTGTCTCACCTTCTGCTGTAGGTTAGAAATAACCTGAAAATGAGAGCCAGTTTACTTCATTTATAGACAGGGAAGGATAAAGCCTTATTAACCTATTTGAATTGTGTCCGCAATCCACTACAGACGCATTCTGCAGCTCCACAGCTATTCTGCCTACTTGATACTACAACTTAATCCACAAACAAAGTGCAGCAAGGAAAGGGAAAATGATAAAAAGATTCTGCAGAGCTGATTAAAAGTTTCAAAAGCTTTTCTGACCTATAAAAATACCTCAAGCTGTATGTAAATCAACTGTCTAGTCTTCATTAAGTTGCCTATACTTAATGACCATCTATCTCGGTTCACCAGAAACAATGATACAGTGGGCTAAATACTGTAATTGGGGGGGTGGGGGGGAAGTCTCAATCACAGAATCCTGTTACATTAAAAAAAAAAAAACAACCCATAATGCAGGGAAACAAAGGGCATTTCCTTTTTATATTTTTTTTTTATCCTGTAAAGGTTGACGTTATTAGCATAACTTACATGTTCTGCAGTATGAAATAGTTCACTTTCACGCAGCTGAGCAGCAGTTGGTCTTTCTGTAGATCTCTGACTGGTGAGGAGTTTCACATACTTGGCTTGAATAGGCCATTTTTTGTAGAAAGTGTGAGGAATTTGGCCATTCCTTAAATGTGTAAGAACTTTTGCTCTTTCCATTTCTGTTCCAAACGGTTGGAAGAGTTCTAGCAGGATGACGCCCATGCTGTACATGTCTGACTGGTAATGGGGTGAAGAAAAAGTTCTGGGATAACTGGTGTTTTTAATTACTAGGTTTCTTTTTCTCATTAAAAATTCACAATGTGAAAAAGTTTCATGTCAGTGAAGTTTTACGATGATATGAAAAGTATCATGACACTAACTAAACAAACACAAATTCTAATCTGTATAGATTCCTCAAGATGATATTAGAAACACACATAGTTTTTGTATTAGTAGCAAACTAGAAGGCCAAGTTGAAATCTATGTTTCAACAAAAACATTAGGAATAACAGTAGGAGGAGTATTTATGTATTTACCAGATACTATGTATTTACCTACTGAAGGGCTTGTTTTACTCCTATTATCTATCATTATGTGTTAATAGAAAAAAAATACCTCTTACCTTGAAATCATAGTGAGATCCCTGCAATTGTTCTGGTGAGGCATAGAGGCAAGTCCCCACACCTGACGTGTGCGTCAGTCCTTTAAAAAGATAATTTAGACTTACTCAGCTAGCGTTACATTGTTACGATTTCACTTAAGAATTTAATATTTCACAGTTTTAATATCAAAGAAACCCCACCAAGCTTTTTTCTCTTACCATTTATCCCTTCTGTCTTGAACCACTGGTCTGCCTCATCGCAAAGAAGGTCTTTGCAGGCTAATCCAAAGTCTCCTATTTTTACCTGATGATCTGATCCATGTAGAAAGATATTTCTGGGCTACAAAACAAGACAGTACAAAATCTAAAATATATCTATATAAAGAATTATGAAATTTCACCTGTTTGAAAGTGTATAAAATCAAATGTTTCACAGGTGTATGATAATAATTATTTACCACTTTCATTAGTGAGAGGGAAAGAATAGTCATAGGTGATACCAAATCCTGTGTTAGCAAGACCATTTGGGCAAAAAGACCACATAGGAAGGATCTAGAAAAAGGAAGAAAAGCAAAACAGGAAAAACAAAAGATTTAGTGGAAAGATAAAGGTTTGGGGTTTTTTTCAGCAGAAAATGGGAAATGTGCAGAACAGTAATGTTAACAGGAACAGGCAAGAACAGACAGCAAATTAGACCAACTGATGTAGCAGGAAGGAGGACTAAATACCATCTTTGGGCTAGACATAATGCAAAACAAAATGTACTTTTCTATATGATGAGCACAGCTGCAATATACTACTTGGTTCTGGGAAGTTGCTGTGAAAAAAAAGTGATGAGAGACTTGAGTAGAGAACGCTGACTAGAAAAACTGAAATAGTTTTGTCCATGTATTTTGGCTTTAGGACCACTATGGAGGAGAAATGCTAGCATTATGTATCTAGAAAAAAAAAGACATACTTGCCAGATAAAATGAGATATGAAATTACTGGGTTTACTTCATCTGTATCACAAGATTTCTGAGCTTAGGTATGTTTGGGTGAGAAGTGAAAGCATTATTGCTTAGCACAGGTGTTTTTTTTTCCCTACTAAACAGAAATTAGCACTAGCAAGAAAGCAAAGACAACTTAAGCCTTTTTTTTCCATTCTTAAAACTTTTGCTTGCTTTATAGTACTTTTTAAATGTACTGAATAATGTGGTTACTTCAAAGCTATTCTAGAACCAGACATCCTGCAACATCTCAAAGAACGACACTGTTCAAGTGCCAGATTCGAAATCCTCTTATTTCTGATTATGGATTTTTATTACAAAAATGTCGATTCCCTTGTCTAAGAGTAACATAGTCAAAGGAGCCAGTAGGCCTGCCTGTGTGTTTTCCTGTAGGCAGAGGAAATAAAATTAATGCTATGAAAAGCTATATGAGGTAAAAATGGAAGACGACAGTAGCACTGTTAAAGCTTTACTAGTTGATCACCCTGTCAGTGAAACAGTGAGTGCTTGGAAGGACCCTTCCAGCTCCATAGACCTGCTGCTCCTCCAGGTAATCATTTGATCAGGATTATAATTTGTGATTAAAAATACTTCTAGATTAAGAAATCTTACCCTTTTTTTTTTTTTTAATAACAAAAGAGGGAAGGTCCTCACATAGATAACTAGTTTAAAGACGAAAGGATAGGGATAAATGGTCAGCTTTCACAGTGAAGGCTATCGTCAACCGATTCTTGTATGAATCTGTGCTGAGAACTATGCTGAACAACGTACTTGCAAATGGGTAGAAAAGCAGGGGTGAATGGTGAGATGACAAAGTTTACTGGCGGTATTACATTATTTAGAGAAATCAAGATGGTCTGAATGCAAACGACTGGAAGATCTTGCAGGATGTATAATGACAAAAGGAATTCTGAGCAAATAAACATGAAAATGTAAATGAAGGAAAAAACAGTCACAATTTTAACTACATGACAACCATCAAAGTTGACTGTTATGGCTTAAGCATGGTAACAGGGAGCTCTAAAAATGCTCAATAGCAGTCCATAAACCAAACAGTACATTACCTCCCTCTCACCCCCAAAAATTGGTAAAGAAGAAAACACTGTGATACCATATGAATTAACACACTGACATCTTCACTACTGTCTGCAGTTCTGAGTCTCCTATCTTAAAAAGCACAGAAAAGAACTGTAAAATTTTATATAGATGGGTGACATAATACTGATAATTTGGAATGGCTTCTATTCAAGGAATCACTAAATATAAAACACAAGACAAACTTAAGTTTAAAACAGATCTATTAAATCACATACGGAATGGGAAAAGTGATATGAACACTATTCAGTGTTTCTTCCAATAAATTAAATAGGTGATATCGAATTAAATTATTGGTGGGAAGTCAAAACTAGGGCCATTCATCCACACTCATGGCACAGTTGAACTCTGTGGAGACATTGCTGCAGGGTGGCTAATTAACACGAGTTTAAAAAAAGACGAATTCTAGAAATATCCATAAATGTCTATTAAGTAAGATGCTACATATAGTTCAAGCAAATCACATAAATTTGTTTCCCTCAAATGATAGTATACCTGACTTAATACAACATATGACAGAATCACATCTATTGATAATTTTGAATATGAATTTTGTTTTGCTGAATATAAACAGAAACCATAACCAGAAGTAGTATCTCTTGACTCAGACACACAACAGTAACTGTTGAATAAACTTCTTGCACTGCAAACAGCCCTGCAGAGAAGGCCTTGGGGATACTGGTGGATGAAAAATTAGATATGAGTTGGCAATGTGTGCTTGCCCGCGCTGCATAAAAAGAAGTGTGGCCAGCAGGTTGAGGGAGGAGATTCTCCCCTCTACTCCACACTCATGAAACCCCACCTGTAGTACTGTGTCCAGCTCTGGAGCCCTCAGCACAGGAAAGATGTGGACCTGTTGGAGCAGGTCTAGAGGCAGCAACAAAAATTATCTGTGGGCTGGAACATCTCTCCTATGAAGAAAGGCTGAAAGAGTTGGGGGTGTTCAGCGTGGTAAAAGGCTCCAAGGAGACCTTCCTGCAGCCTTTCAATATATAATGGGGGCTTATAAAAAAAACAGAGACTTTTAACAGAGCCAGTAATGGCAGGACAAGAGGCAACAGTTTTAAGCTGAAAGAGAGTAGATTTAGACTGGATATAAAGAATACATTTTTTACAGTGAGGGTGCTGAGGCACTGGAACAGGTTGCCCAGAGAAGTTGTGGATGCCCCATCCCTGGAAGTGTTCAAGGCCAGGTTGGATGGGGCTTTGAGCAACCTGGTCTAGTGGAAGATATCCCTGCCCATAGCAGGGGGGTTGGACTAGATGATCCTTAAAGGTCCCTTCCAAACCAAACCATTCTATGATTTTATAATCTAGAGGCCCAAACACTGCCAGATTACGTCTGTATGTACAGATGAGATGGAACTTCTGCTTGCTTACACTTCTGTGAGCTTCACTGGCCTGAACCTGAACTGTGATGACTCATTTCTCATGCTATAAAATAAGAAATAGAAGACTGAAGGCATAACACCATCTTATGCATTC
>NW_009258789.1:927761-940489 GCF_000687185.1 Egretta garzetta
AGGAAGCTGCGGTTAGCAAATAAAAGTTAATGACCAAGCTTCTGTTAGGTCACAGCAACTCATAAAAATAGTTCTGACAACTGAAGTTTTGGGACCTGTTACTATATTACACCCTACCAGTCCAGAAGATTTAGTCTAAATAATTTTATCTTAATAAAAAGAAATTAACTTAAAACAATGTTTTATGTTACAGAAATAACAAGACACTACACAGCACTTCAACTTCCACTAAATTTGCCTAGTACTTACAGCTGGGACCTCCATTTCAGACAAATTACAGAGAAATCAACCAACTTCACAGCATAGTACAGAAAAGTGTCTCTGTATCTTGCAAAATGTGTAACATCAGACAAGTCCTGAAATAAGTAATTACAAATATGATGGTCTTCTATGTTTAGGCAAACAGTCTGATAATGCCTTTCCACCTATACCCATTCTTGAGTATTAACTTAAAGGACATTGACCAGTCTGGCTGGACACTTCTTCACGTAGCTGCAGGGTCATTAAAACAGAGGTAACAGTAACTTTAATCACCTCTGGAGCAAACATTAACTTTGCCAGTCCAACTTGTGGAAGAACTGCCATCATGTTGCAGTGTGCACAGCATTGTCTAAAGCAAGCAGTATTTTAGGTGTCAACACAGATTGGATCCATTTACTATTAAGTAACAGAGCCAACATAAATACCCAAGATCACAAAGGACAAGCAGCTATTCATGAGGCCCGCTCAGGTGGCAGAAAGGAAATAGTTGATCTTCTGTTAGAGTATAAACTGGACATGAACAGTTTAACAGGAGATGGGCAATCCCCACTCTCTTCATTTCCTCAACGCACATCAAATTTAAAAGATACAGCACTGTTGAACAGGTTGCTAGGTTTCTCATATCCACTGAAGTAGAGATAATCAAGGACACCCACCCACTGAACTTCTGTTCTCAGAATTTCAAATGCTGAAGACCTTATAACATTATCATGCAAATTACTGTCTCTGCAAGATATCCGCAAAATCACCATTAGAAGAATGGTGAAAACAACGAGCACTGGCTCAAAAACAGGCTCCCAGTATTGAATTCTTTATACAACTACCAGGACTTTGGACAATAAGGCCACGATGATGCTAAACAGGAAAGCAAACTGAAAAATTGCTGACCCTGAAACAGCCGGCAGAAAAATTAAAATTAATCCAGAATGAAGAGTGTGTGTTTTCAAGTAGTTCCAAGTTTTCACATGTGGAGTTTTAATAATCGAGATTATTTTTACACTAATTTCCTCATCTAGCTATGGTATCAGATACAGAGAACCTCTGTGGAAAGCAGAGTAGGAAAACGCACATTCACTTCCTTGCTATTCAAGTCTATCAGTTTAAGGGAGGAGGAAGTAAGATCTATCTACCTATGCGTTGCATTTAAGCCAGCCAGTAAGTCAAAACTATTCTCATGACTACAGTTCCAAAAAAACTTCACAGGAACATATACAAGGCATCCCATTCTAATAGGTCAAAATGTTAATTTTTAATGTCTGTTCTTTGTTACTTTTACTAGGAATGAAACCAAAACTTTTCATTCAGTCACTAACATCACCTACAATTTCAGTCCCTTACAGGAGACAGCAACTATTTTGAAAGACAGTGATTATTTGCAACTGAGGGATTTTTTTTTTTTTAATAAGTAACTATAACTTGAACATATTTTCAAAAGCTAACTGATATGCTGATAGCAAATTGAAGTGTAGTCAAGGGGCTTTGTTTATTTTTATCATTAACTAAAATAATTTTTTTTAGTTAATTAGGTAATTTAGGTTCCCTGGTTAAGGAAAGACAAAGACAAAACAAAACCAATCTGACCATCCCTATTTAGGACAAGAAAATGGCTTCACAAAGGAGGAAACATTTCCAGAGCTTAACCATAATTCACTTGTAAGTCAATGTAATCTAGTACTACGCTTATAGTAAAGAAAGTATGGTACTGGTATAAAGGAGACAATGTATTTTTTCATATGTAACATAGCTAAATTCTTAAGGGACCAGGTCATCTCAAATTTAACTATGAAGTTGCTTTCTCCCTTATCTTTGTTTTCTTCTACCTGTAGTAATAATTTGATGAACTTACTTTAATGTCTCGATGCATCACTCCCATGCTGTGGATATAGCACACTCCTTCTAATAACTCTTGAAAAATTTTCATTGTCCAGCAGACATCCACAAGATGGTATGGACCTTAAAACAATTTAAAATCGGGATTATTTCAGCTAATGTTACTGAGTTATAAAAGTTTACGGTGGTATGTCTTGTTGAATTCTGTTTATTTATGGTATGGAAGAGATTTTTAACAAAATGAGCGTAGTTTAAAAATGGAATTTCCCATGCTTCTCCTAAGATAGTATTTTTGAAACAGCAAAAAGTCACTGACCTCAAAATTCCAAAAAGAAAAGTTCAGGGGACATGAACATATGTCTGCCTGAAAAGATGCCTCCAAACCCCATCAGATAGTTATTTGATTATTACAAGTTCTTTACTTCCATGGAAGTGCTGAATCAGAATGAAAAACACGGTTCCAGATAAAATCATACTAATTTACATAATGACATGTTTTCTGTATTGATTTGCACCCTTCATTTTTGGATCCTAATCTTCCTGCTGTTGTGCTATCCTCTGAAATTCCCAAATCTCCTCTGGCTGTAGCTGTCCTAAATAAACTGACCATCTCCTTGTTTTTTGCCATTTTCCACATTATTATTTTATTAAACTACATTGTCTTCCTACTCTTAACGACCCAGATCTAACATGTCTGTTGCCATTTTTCACACTCACCATTTACTCCTACTTGGGCTTCTGTTTCTTAATGTCTAACCTATGATAGCATCCACATTTCCTCTCCTGTTGCCTGTGAAAATGGAGTTTTGCAAGGTCAAATGGCCTAATAATTCTGTCATTCCCTGACCAGGAACATCATCTTTTAGCTTATGAAAGCTAAAAGACTATGATTACAGGAGAGACTAGTGGAAGTCAGCTAATAGTTAGCTGATAAACCTGACTCCATGACCGAAGAGAACAACAGATTTATCTGAATAGTGATGAAAACTAAGATTAAACATTAATCATACAGTTTATGTCTTGCAATCTGTTAAGCATATGCTTTTTTTATACAACCACCCCAGAGAAAGGAACATGTCTCTAATGCTTTAAGAGCATTAGACTCGTTCTTCCAACTGTTAATATTTATTGAAGATGACTTGGTATCAGGGCGTGCGAACTCTCAAGCAAAGTAATTGTTAGATTCTTTAGACCAATGACAAATTAGCCTGCATAGGAACTTTGATTGTTAAGAACAAACTTAAAAGCTTTTAAGTATGTTGTTACCTGTCTGGAACAAAAGATGTATGTGTATTTTCCACAGCAGATAAATTAGCCTGTGAAGAGCTCTATTTTGTAGCAGCAAGACTACTGCCAAAGCAAAATTTAAATTATTTAAACAGCTTACTGGGGAAAAGCAAATTCTGTCAATAAAAAACTCTATTCCTAATAAGTAGCATTGCCCAGGCACAGATCTCTCCCGGTAACAACTATGCCTCAGGCATACAGGCATACATTCATTCTTTTTTGAAGACTTGTCTAAAAATCATGAACTTTAATCTCTTTTACCAACACCTATCATACAAAGATTCAATACTAGCTGCTATTTGATTAAGTGAGTAAATAACCACATGAAGAAGATCTGTATTACAAGCTCAAGTAAAACATAAAATCAGGCAAGTGGACTTCTAATTAGGAAAAAATAAATAGTTGCTTTATAATGAATAAGTTAATTTTTAAGACAGTGATGAATCTTACTGGAAGTTTCGTCTGTTCTCTCATTGCATCTTTTATTACGGTCAACAATCCAATCCCGCAAGGATAATTCACACAGTTGCATTTGTATATGAAGCATCAAACGATAGTCCACCTAACAGAAAAATAATGGTCCATAATTTTGACACTGAAATATGAACAGTATTTCCTTAGTTATTTTCTTTAAAGGTAATAAAACCAAAACTTGTTTATTAAACTAAAAAAAAAAAAGTGATATATCAAAGTGACATTGAATACAGTATTACAAATCTACTGCAGATGCAACAATGCTATCTAGGTTTGGGGTTTTTTTTTGCTTGCTTGTTCCTCAGGTTTTAACAATTGCTATATGATAAAAGCTAACAAAACAGCCAGCTACATACCTTAAGATTCAAATTAGAGTTTTAAAGCTTCTAGACATACTGAACAGAGGCTCGTTCTGGCTTAAGAAAATAGTATAAATTAATATGAAATAGCAAAAAATTTCAACCTCTTCAATCTTCAGTTTCTTGCAAGAGGGTACTCCAAATGATAGCAAAAGCTTGAAGCATTCCAGAGCTGGATGTGTGATGCAAAACATCTCAGAGGTATGAACGCCAACAAAGTTTAAGCATAGGCAGAGCAGTGGTCCCCTGCCCAAATATGCTTCTCTCTTTTTCACATATAATCCTACACTGTACAAGCACCATATCACATACCTAGACACTTTCATCAATAATACCCGAATTAGCCATCATTACTGAATGCTGAAGATTTTCAAGTGTGATGGGGTTTTTTTATGCAGAATTAGTACTTTTTATTCACGTAGGTACTTTGAAAGGACCCAAGATGACTAATACATGGAAACTTTCTTGTATGCTGGGTTTTGCCAGCTCCGCTGGTCAGCTTCCTTGTAATGGTGTTACCCATTTAAGTAAAAATTGTCTGTATTCTAATAGCTCGAATAGCAGTCATTTATGTTTTTTGAATGTATCACGATAAATCACTCCTCTGTCTACCAAACTCTACTTTACAAACATCATTAAATTACACAGCAGTTAAGTATGTTTAAAGAGAACTGTATTTACCTCAAACTCCCCACAGAGAGCTACATCGTTCTTGGAGCATTCTTCAGTGCAGGACTTACTTCCAGTGCTAGAATCTTGCTCCAGACTAGAATGAGGTCCCGATGCTGAATGATTTTTCATATCAGTTGATCTACTGCTAACACTACTTACAGAGCTTTCTTGTAATTCTACGGATAATTCACATTTATTTGGTTTCATACGCTCTTTACTATTGCTGTTTGTAGAATCATTCCATACATGCATATTCTGCACTGATACACTGCCCAGATTTCTAAGGCTGGTACTGTCACAGGACTTCTTTTCTTGTGAAGTAAGGTCAGCAAAGATAATTGAACTACCACTTTCCACACTCTGAATGTGACAGTGATCACTGAAAATAATAAAGGGAGAGAAATCAAAATATGTACACAGTTTTATACCATCTATTTATGATACAACATTCTGAAAACTTTTTTTTTTAATTGCAAACTGCATTCCAGAGTAAGAGTTCAGCTGCTTCCCCATATAAAACTTTAGGATTACAGAATTGGCAGTGTAGGCTCCAGCCTTTTTAACACCTTCCCCCAGCAGGGATTTCTGACAGCTGACCCAGACAGACAACTCATAGATACATACAGTCCCAGGTCACAGAATTCACCAGACAGAAGCATGATGCATCTCCATTCCTTTAAACTTAGGAAGTTACACTGTATTTGTCATAGGACTCCATCTTCTTATTGAAAGGGCTAATCAACGCTTCTGAGAAACAGAAGGCCCCATCACTCTAATAAGACTCCATAGTACTAATCAGTGTTGTTGATTGGCACAGAACTTTTGAAGTAAACTTGAAGCCCAGTACTACTACATCCAGGCACTCAGAAACTGAGAGGTCCAAAGAAGGTAGAAGTATTCAGTAATATTCTTCAGCTTACACAACAAGAAGAGAAACAATAACAAGGATAATTAAGACTCTTTGGGGTTATAATTTGAAGCAAAAAGCACTTGTGCAATATATGCCAAATTCTGTACTCTTTTAATGTTACTTTAAAAGAAGCCTTATGTTAAAGCCAAATAACTGTGATCATTGAGATTTATAATACTTACTTGCTATTCTCCTGCTCCAAAGATAATGGCTGCAACTCCATTATTGTTTTATCTATTGGACGAAAAGATAAATATGGTATTTTACAAAACAAAGCATGCATACATTTACTACAAATTAACAGTTAAGCTACAGCATCTTACTGAATTTAACTTCATTATCTGTAGCTATCTTTTTCTCTATTTCTGCTGCTGCAAAAGGTGCTTGTTAGTCTACTACGAAGCAACCCTAATATGTTTTTCATTTTTCTTTAAATGAAAAGACAATACATGTTGTACAAGGTCACTGAAAGGGATGTACTGGGCTCTCTTCACCTAGACTTCACCTTTAAGAAGTTAGGCTGTTCAAAAAAAGGGCTTATAATGTATATGGTAATACACAGTTAAAGAAGCAACTCCACAAGGCACTGTCCTTTGCATAACCCTGCTGTTGTTTTCAAGACACTTGGTATTTTTAAAATAATTTTCATTAAAATTGTATATTTATGTGAAAAAGCAATTTGTTTTAGCACACAGATGCAAATATGAAACACCAATCTTGTAAGCCAAGGAAAATATTTAAGTTGGAAAACCACAGGACCTACCTATAGATCTACTTATGTACTTACATTATCACCATTAAATACTTGTAAAGTATTCCTAGAACTAAGAAGTTGCATCCTTCGAGATTCTCAGTATCATTGGTTAAACAGTCTTGTCTGTTTTACTACACTGTCAACCTCCTATGCATTTTTTGTGCCTATAGCTGACTGGGCAATAAAGTCATATAAAGCATAAGCAAACCTCCCACTAAGAGAGGATGAAAAGATTTAATTGATAAAGGCATTCCAGAAAAGGACAAGAAAGGAAGGGACCAATGGATTAGGATTACAAAAGGACCAAAGTATGGGAAGAGCTGAGAATAGAGAAACTGAAGAGAAAAAAAAAGGGGGGAGGCAAGGAAGAAGGTACAAAATAAATACAAAAGTAGATAAATTCTCAACAGTTACAGACAGTAGTTGATACTAGAAAAATACAGATTGCTCTGTCACTGCAGAACTATGGAATGCAATTCATCAAATTTAAACTCTCCTGTGGAATGCAAATAAGAGGGAATCTTCTTTTTTTGCCATTAAAGTATTTATTTACAGGTTCTTTCAGTTTTTCTAAACTCTTTTCCAGATAGGAAGAGAAGCATAGTGAGAAATTTATCCTAGTTTTGCTACAACTCTGACATTTCAAAACATGGTAGCAAATTTGTGGTTTTTTTTCTCCTAGTCATCGCTTTTCCCCCAATATCTGAAGTGGCTCATCCCTAGTATTCATTCTTCTCCTTGTCAAATCATTTTGCATTAAAAGGTCTTCATTGCATTCCACTGAACCTCACAAACTTTAAAATCCTCCTCATATATTACCAGAAGTGAAGCTAATACTTCCACAGTTCCAAATTCATCATTAAGTAAAGGATTAGTTACTAGGCAAGAGACTGAAGTGCAAAGAGGGACATGAAGACCTGGTGGTCACCTGTAGTTTGCTTTTTTTGGTTGTTTTAAGGAGGGGAAAATAGTTATTTTATCAGAGAAGTAACACTCTCCTGCAAATAACAGTACAGAGGTTATAAGCAGGATGTGAGCAAGAATTACACAATATACTGTACTTTCCTTTTGGGCGTACTGTTTGAACTTGCTCCATCCAAGCCGTGTGATAGCCTACAATATTAGGATGCTGCAGCCCAGCCAGCACTTTCACTTCTCGTAGCACCTAAAAAGACCAAAAAGAAACAGTCTGACTGTCCTTTATTCTGATCGCTTAGTAAAGCCAAAAGATAACAAAAAATAACAGTTTCTGAGAAAGAACAGATAAAATTATTACAGTAATGGAGAAAATTTGGAACCTTTAAAAAAAATTATGATTTTTGTAATTGCAGAGATGATCAAATTCAAGTTAGTAACATGCTTCTTTTAAGCAACTTACGTACCTCTCATTTACTTTTTTCTACTAGGTATCGATAGGATCAAATCTTCAGAAACTCAGAATGCATAAAAAATGTTATTAATGTTTTTGATATTTTGGGAAATATTATCTGCATTACTAAATTAAATCAGAATCAGCTAGAGTAGACAGGGAGTTAAACCAGAAATGAAACATAAGAAAAAGAATACCTTCATGCAATCTCTTCTTGTAGCCTTCTTAATGTTAATTTTTTTAATAGCATAGAACTGACCATCTAACTTGTTTCTGACCTGAAAACAATTGCAATAGGACAAAATTAGATATTAATGTGTTTAGATTAATGAATTATTAAATCCTTTAGAATCAACTATTTTCTAAAAATTATTTCTTCCATTCCATTCAGATAACCTTTCACCCATATCAGAGAATGAAACTGGGATTAGACCCCAGCTGTCTAAGATAAGGATACTCTACTTTTGCCTTCTTTCAGGATTGCAAATATCTAATGAAACCTGTGTGAAATAAACAGCTTTACAGCTATCTTGCCATCAATAAAAAAATGCTGATAGGTCCTCGTAAGTGCTTAAACAGGTTCTCAATAAATCTGTGAGACAACAACTGTCATTTACATATGGCACATACCACCATGGGGAACCTTAGGCTGGCCATATGCTCCAAGTATTTAATACAATTCAACAGTGGGTTGGACAGTTTACATTCATAGTAAGGCTGTTTTATTTCAAGCAGCCACAACTGGAACATTGGGGTGTGCAGATTAATCAGTTCCTGTGGCTGTTTTAAGTCAATATATCACAATACTTCACACAAGAAATAAAGAGTTTTCATTCACTTCAAAGACGTCAAAATAACAAAGTAAAACATCTGATGTGACAAACAGAGAACAGAAACCACAACTGACCATCTTTTGAAATGGAATGCCAACATCCTTCACATGTGCAGGTTTGCACTTGTTCTATCAGAAAATGAGTATTTTGTTTATTTTTCTAATAGAAAAACAAAAACAGCCAAAAAGTAGCTCTAAATTTCAAAGAAAACCTAGATATACACTGAGCAGTTACAAACAGTAAAGAATACCTTGTATACTTTACCATAACCTCCTTCTCCTAGCCTTGCAACCTCATCAAATTCATTCAAGTATCGTGAAGTCTGTGCTTCAAAGAGAACTTCTTTTTCCCTGATCAAAAAAGTTACGCTGCATTAAACTAAATTACAACTTACAAGTAAGGTATTACATAGGCTACAGGAGTACACAATCTAGAAATACTGTTTATGTTATGAAAAGAAGAAAATATTTTGACATTACCATAGTGAATACTGAAAATCAGCAGACTGCAACAGCATGTACATGTGCTACAAATTCGCACTCTGTGTTAACAGAAGTATTAAGGTGATTTCTTTTAAGTTTATGCCTGATAAATCTTGTTTTCCTGAATGGTGGCACTAACCATAAGAGTTGTACTGAAGAAGGAATTTTCATCGCATCATTTTGAGAGTTTCAAGAAACTTTCAGGTTTTCTCTACGTTTCAGAGCCAAAATATGAAATGCAGTATTAATTAAATTCAGAGTGGAGCACAGAATTTTAAGAAGGGAGTTAAATTAAATATTTCTAAATCCTTTGAATACATACCCAGTTGCATGAGAATCTCTGTTATCAAGTTCCTATGAAACAACAAAATCCACCATAAAAAACACGCCATACAGAATAAAAGGTCTACCATGCCATGGGCACAGACAGCTAAACCAAAATACAAACTACAACTATGTTCTTAGCAGAAAATGAGGTTACTGATAGCCATTCACATTCTGCAGAGAGCTTCGCTAAATTAAAGTATTATTATCCCACCAGTAATCTGCTAACGTCTCTCTGCTGGAGAGATTACGGCCCTTTTAGAGTTCTGCTGGCAAACAGGATAAAATGAGGGCTCTAAAATGTGCTTAAGACAAAATTAACTAGCTTAGTTCAAGCAGTGAGATAAGCAAACTGGTCTGATTGAGCCTGAAGCACATTACGCAGTATATAAATTATGCCTTCTGCTAACGTAAGTACAAGGGTGTTAACACAATCAAGTGGAATAGTTAAAAGTTGAAAATGGATGTCTCACGAAAATAACGGTAGCAATACCTAAAACACCTTGCCTGTGTTTATAAATAATTTTTTTAACTTTTTTTTTTTTTCAATTATTTAGTAAGGAACAAAATATCGCTGGCTTCAAAAGCTTTGGCTTGCACCTATAGAACCAAAACACGCCATCCCAAACAGCTACAGTAGAATGGGAATACCATTGGTATAATTATTAAAAAGACCCGATCCAATATTAAAAGAACCCCCAAACAAAAGCTTCTTTGGATGCAATGATGTGTTAATTCCTTAATGTAGAGGTTGCCAAAGAAATTTAACAAAGCTTACCCCATTCAGTATTTGTCGATTAGCTGCTTTCATTAGTTCAGTAATGGCTCTATTATGCTGCAGTCTTACAGTACTAAACTCATCACAGAAGGCAAAAGGGGAGAGCAACCCTGTTCTTGTAAAAGCCTGACGAAGGACTGTACAAAGGATCAGAGAAAGGTCACATTAAATAAAGCCTGCCAATAAGACCATGTAAACAGTTGTTTTTTAGATGAGAAACTTTATTTGAAAGGTAGTGCATCTGAAAAAACAAACAGTCACTCCTACTCTAATGTCTTTTCCCATACTCTTAGCAATAAAAACTAATTAAATCCAAACTAGAGCTGCTCTGTGGGAATCCCTTTGCATAATACAGTTATTTGCCATGCCCTTCATGGTCACAACTGCATGTCCTCTTCTTCTGTATCTCAGCAGATGAATTATACAAACATCCACCCATTCACTTACTTGTTACCCTTGGAGTAATTTTGATCAGTGAAAAGAGAAATTCAAAGCATGTTCACAGTTATGAGGGCATGTTTATAATAAAAAGTGGTAACATCAAGTTTTTCTAATTTACATACAAACTCACACATCTATGCACATACTCATCGTAAAGAAGGAAGTTGTGCCCTTCCACCCCCCCAAAGCACCAGATCTTTCTCCGTTGGAGTAAAACAACATTGTGACAGACAAAAACTTAACAAATACTGGAGATGGGTGCAACTGTGAAGACATTACACAAATGTACTTAAAAGTTCCAAGGTTTTAAAACAAACTTGCTTGTAAGAGTGGGGTTTTTTTTAAGATGTTTCTTTGGTACCATTATTTCAAAAATCAGCCTATTACTTTATCTTTTAAAGGACGTAAAATTTATTGAAAGAAAACCTGTAAGAAATCAGGAATATTGCTACACAAGCTTTATGGACACAGTTACACACACCAGAGAAGTGGGAAAACCCCACCCTTGCCAACAAGAATATACCAGCCAAAACCCACAAAACAGATAGGACTACTGCAATATATTTTCCTTTTATTCATCAGGTTTATTCCACTTGGGAAACTGGTTTAAACTATATCAATGGAGGAACGTCATTTTCCATAGACATACACTGGGAAGCCAAGCAGCCACATACTTTGGAAGATGCCAGGCTGGTTTTTTTGTTCCTCTCCCAAAAGGAAGAAATGTGGTTGTTTTTTTTCCCCTGATATTTTTGGTTTTGATAATAGAATTTTTGATAGAGAATAGGTTTTTGATAGAGATAATAGTAAGACCCAGGGCCAAACATCTACATCAGACTTTAAGAACAAAAAAATGACAAGTTGTCTGCACTGTTGTTACTGGATACTATAAATGGCTTCAACTTTAAATACGTGCAATACATGAGATTTTATTTTCTACAGTCATGCATGGTAAGGAGATTGTTTCTCAAATGCATTAATTATGTGTCTAAATGAACAAAATCCTAAGATAAGTCACATACCAAAAAGCCAGATTTCAAAAGAAACACCTCACACCTAAAAATGTAACCTCCCTGAATTATATCAAGAGACCTTAGGGGAAAATAAAGGACTTACAAAGGTATTTACTCTGATTTTCACATACCGTAATTTGAAAGACTGAGTGAAGACTACACTACAGCTATTTCTTGATAAATATTTTTACTGAATTCTTCTTCTGTGTTTTCAGACCAGAATTAAGTTAGATAATTTACCCTGCTACCCTTCTCATGATGCAACTCACGTGATTTAGCTGCAACAGAACCATGCGATCCTTGCATATACAACAACAACATCCTGTTACTGTTTTCAAAAATAAGACAGGTCCTCATAACCAATTAAGTTGATTCAGGGTATTCATGCTCTTCTCAGAATTACTCTTGCCCCAGTGGGATGAGACCTACAGCTTTGTGTTGGTATTACACTGTAATTCTGCACGGAAGAATCTGGTATATGTTGCAGTTAAGGCAGTTTAAGAGACAGGAAAGAATTACTCTTACTAACTTTGGAACAAACACCTCGAATGGACAGGGTTGTGCGTGTACATGTGGCAGAGATGCTCCAGCAGCGACACAAGCAGCAGCTGGTTTTGGATGGTCGAAGTGAAGTTCACAAACTTTTGCGACCCGTTTGCAACTCGCAGCTCCGCCGGCACGTCCGATTCTGGAAAAGGACAGTCAGACGAATGAATTTATATCTCACTATATGCCTGTTAACCAAAACACCAACCGCATACAAACCCATGCAGCTTCAATGCAACCCCGACTCACAAAAACGCACCACACGGGCTGCCACTGCGCGGGAAGCTCAAGACGCTAATTAGGAAGCTAATTATAACTGATTTTTATAAGTGCATATAAAAAAAAGCTAACCGGAGAGGACGAGGCTCTCCCCGAGGGCGCTCCCACAGCGGCCG
>NW_009258789.1:942703-962220 GCF_000687185.1 Egretta garzetta
GGCGGCTCCCAGGAGCTCTGCTGGCCTCGGGACACCGGGGCAAGGAGAGCTGGAAGTTACTCGGTACCCCACGTACGTAATTGGCTTCCAATTAAGGGTAAAGTGAGCATTAATTCATTAATTTCGCGTCTCCTGGCTGGGTGGCTGGATTATTTTTTAATGAGAGCAAAACTAGCGTGCGTATGTTTGGGGTGTTTCTTCATTTCCTTTTCCTTTTATTTATTTATTTATTTTTTTTGCTTTCAGTCAATTTGCGGTGTGGAAGTGTAGTTTGTAATTTGGAGACGCAAGCGTGCCCGGTTTTCATACCTATGCTGTAATAGTTTTCTGTTGCTCCTTATTTCTACCTAGGTGGCTTTGTGTGTGTATGGGGTTTTATTGGTTTGGGTTTTTTACAGTCGCTGCTGAAAATGTTTGTTTTGTAATGAGGTAATCGCTACTCCCTGGTTAAACGCAGTTTTGTGAATGGGATCTTGTGTAAAATCTTCCTGAGCTGTGATTGATTGTATGCAAAGCAGAGACCAAATATAAATATTTAGATCCAAGTCATAACTGATGTGTTTCGTAATGAGACTACTAAAAAAACCTAAACAAGGCTGATGCAAAACTCCAGATGGGAGGAAAGTAACTGGTTTTTAGCTGTTTTGCTTTTCAGTCTCATACTGGGAAAAGTTTTACTGTGACATCCACACAGGGAAGTAACAGTACGCATTATGATGTACATTTATGTTCAGCAGTGGTATAGGAACGGAACCTGTATGTAGGTTGAAGAAGGGGAGAGGAAAAAATACCGGTGTTTACAGTTTTTGTGCTCTTTGTCAAAGACATATGTCCAAATTAAGAATTATATTGACATATTTTGAAAAAGTGGTGGATCTGGTTTATTCTTACTTGCGTTGATATTTGCTATTGTATAGTGCTTGATATCTAGTAATGTATCACTCAGTTGTCAAATTAAAAAATACGTAAGGCTTACCTCGTTGGTCAATATAACGCTCAAGCTTTTTTGTGATAGTGTTCTTCTGTTTGCCTTTCACTGCAGTTCTGATTCTGTGGTTTTGTCCCGTAAATACATTTTAAATATGCTGTTGAAACACTTCCCATCAGAAAAAAGGAGATGGCACTGGTATCTGCAGTTTGAAAACTGGATCTGATCTGAAAGTCACTGAGCCCGAGAACTGTCATTTTAGTCTTCCAAATAGACAAGGATGTCTTCATTTCACAGTAAAATGAGAGGGAATTTTCCAGTTTTGTGTATTATCTTCTCAGAAATGGAAAATGGGTATAGAGTGGAGTTTAAAATGAAAATTTAAAGGGAGAAAGATCTAATTAAAGGCTTTGCACATAATTTGTCTTTTGTGGGACTGGAAGTTCTCTAATTTACTGTGCTTTGTTTATTCTACCTTAAGTTTTATCAGTTGCAATCAAGTTGTGCCATAAATCTGAAACTGCTTTATGCTTTGTTCTCTCAGTTACTTCAGTATAACAAAGCAACTCACGCTTAAACCCTCAGTTAAGTTTATAGTTTCCCTAAACTTAAAAAGGCCCTACATGCTATAGCAAGATAGTAGCAAAAATTTAAATATAGAACTTGTTAATTGATGATGTAGGTATTCAGCGCTTTACTATGCACACACAATTACACATATTTAAAGATAATCAGCATTTTAAACAGGACTTATTATCAGTTATTACCTTTGTCCTTGAGGGCCAAGGGTTTGTTTTGCTTGCTTTTACATTCAGCATTTCCCTTTTATAGCTTACGTTCCTCTGTTTTGCCAGGGGAAAATGCACAACTTTACATAAGTAAAACTGAAAAAGATCCTTTTTGGTTCAACTTTTCAGTTGATAGTAAGAGTTGTAAATGAGATAGGTGTGAAATACCACAAGTATGGCTGCCAAAGTTGTATTCAAACAAATATTTCTTGGAGAAGCAGAAGAAACCCAGGCAGAAATAAATTTACAAATGTTTCTTTGCTCTCCTTTCCCAAGATTTCTCAGAGTTATATCCCATCCTCTGTGTCTCAGAGGTGCGTGGTTCCCAGGAGTGAAAAGATAGGCCAAGCAGCTCCTCCTGGATCTCTACAGGCCAGCAGTTGAATGTGCCACTGCTCACAGCTCCTTTTAAAAAAAAAACTTCATAACTGTAATGGATTAGAATCCCATGAAAGTGTAAGAAATGTCATCATTTGCGAGCTCTGCAGAAGTTAAAAGTAATATTGATAAAGTTTTGATGGAAAATTCGGCTTTGTGTGTTTAGATTTGGGGTTTTAGTTTGGTGGTTTTGGTTGGTTGGTTGGGTTTTTTGTGTGTTTGTTTTGTTTTGTTTTTTAAATTGTTCTTATTGGCTATTTAGTTCTTCAAGTTATTTCTTTGAGACTAAGTGACAGGATTTCTCCTTTTCTTTCTGGAATGCTTCTTGACGTTCTTCTGTCAACCAGAACTTCTGCTTCTGTTACAGATATGAACAATGACCATAGTTAACAAGACAAAATCTTCAAAATCTAAAAAAACATCATCAAGGCGGTCTAACAAATCTAAGAAACCCCGTACTAAAAAAATGACGTCACGCACCGCAAATTTGAGCCGGGTACCACCTGCAGAAGATCCAAGCAAAGTCTCTGTGGACAAAGGACGTGGGGGTGCTATTTATTGTAGATCATCTCAAAAATCTAAGCCTTTTGCCCAAAGAGATCTAAGTAAGTGTGTCTTTTGTCCTCCCCTCTTTTTCTTGAAAACAAAACAAAAGTAGAAATGCAGTTCTTTCTTGTTTCACTGCTATAAAATGGGACTACGATGAATAAGGACTTCAGTGGTAGACTTCAATTTTGTGAATCCCCTACGGCAACTGAAGTGGCTGGTGTTGCAAAACTTAGTTTTATCTATTTACAATCTATTTGTAGCTTAATTGATTCTAAACAGTTCTACAACTACGGGGAGCTTTTTACATCACACAGACCTATCCAAGTCTTTTTCTGTTATGCAGAGAAAAGTACGTTTTACCACTGCTATTCATGGCTTCCATTATTCACAAGTCTTTTAATTATAACACTGCTCAGGAAGAGATCTGATATCTGTAGGGTTGCCTTCTGTGATAGTTACTTGCTTATTTTTCTGTCTTAGTTCTTATATTTATTACCATACAACTACAAGTGTAAGTTTGTGGTTTAAGTTACAATAAGGAAAAAAACAATAATTGAAATAATAATCAGATTAAAGACTAAAGCTGGAAAGAAACCTGGCAAAACTTATTAAAATCAGGGTGGTAAGTTCATCTTGCATTAGAAGAATTAAAACTGATGAATAAACTAGTGCCCAAAACAGTGTATCGACCAGCAAATTCAAGTGGCAGTGTTAAAGCTGTGCATCATATGTTTTTGTGTTTTGGAGTATAGCTGGTTCTTTGGGTGCTCCTGCAGAATACTACTTTTTAAATACCGTTTTTAAGACAAAACCAATACACCTCTCTTAAAATATAATATTCTTGCAGTTGTTAATGATGGAATTGCCCCACCACAAAGGATTCTTTTTCCACCTGAAAAAATTTGTATGGATTGGAAACAAACACAAAGTGTTGGAGTTGGACTGCAGAACCTCGGCAACACATGTTTCCTTAATTCTACTCTACAGTGTTTGACCTACACGCCTCCTCTTGCCAATTACATGCTTTCTCTTGAACACACCCAGTCATGTGAGTACTTTCTAACGTTATTATAAATCTATTGGACAGCTCTGAGGGTGAAAGAACAACAGTGATTCTGTGAAGAAAACTCTTAGTTGTCCTATTTTATCTATAGAAGCTGGCTTTGAAGGTCCTTTCCAACGTAAATGATTCTATGAGTATATTAACAGGAGGCTCAGAATAACATTTAAAGTGCATTTGTTCATTTAGTGTACCATGGTAAAATTTAAAAAAAATATCATTTCTTTCTTCATGTGAGTAATGAAGCGCATTGTAAAGCAAGGCATTTGATGAACATTTGGCATTTGGGTTTCCTGCTGGTAGAAAGGTGATAAAATTTAGTATGTTGGCATCATAGATTCTTAGGCTTCACAGCCTAGATACTGCAATGCACTAATACTGTGATAAATGATATGGTCACTGTTGACCCATTAAAAAAAAGCCACTCTAGAAAGCACTACAAGCTAATCTCTTATGAACTCAAATAGAAATTTGTAGGGGACTGCATTAAAATTTAGACTGATTTTATTCTAAATAGAATTTTCTATTTTTTAAACCCGTGAATGTGTGTTCTTTGAATTTCATTTTTATACTTGAATTTATTTAAGCCTAGGAGCCTCTTTTCACATCCATATATGTGTATTTTTACAAAGGCACCTGTATGCTTTCTAGTCTGGTATCTTAGTATTTATTCCTAGAAGTTTAACTGTGTTTTCTTACCATATATAAAAATGATTTTGGTTAAGAATCCTGTTGAAAAAAGGAGGGCAGAAATACCAATACATACATTACTTTAATCTTTCATTTCTCCCAGAGGATTCTTAGCTCTGTGTCATGTAGCTCACCTAACAGCAGTGTGCTGAAAATAACACACATTCTCTCCTAGTGCTGTATCATCAATGTCAATATTGTTTCCTCATATATTCTGCAGTCTGTGGAGTTCACATTCCTGTCAGCCTTCAAAAAAAAAAATTACATTGCAATAGTTGCTTGGATTTCTCATCAGAAAATGCACTTTAATACAGATTTAATTGACATTTTTATTCTCTACAGTTCTGCATAATACAATGTCACAAAACTGTTGGGATATTGACACCTTAGGAGGAGACAACATGGCATGGAGAGTGGACACTGTACCTATAACTTAAAGATAATTTTTTTTAGGGTTTTTTTGTAGCACTGTATATTTGACTAGACTGGGATGCTTTCTTCTTTCACTCTTCAGGTCATGAAGAAGGGTTCTGTATGATGTGTACAATGGAGACTCATATTAACCAAGTTTTGTGTTGCTCCAATAATGCCATAAAACCTACGTCTGTTATCAATGGCCTTAAAAGTAAGTAATTTCAGATGGTTTTATTTTTTTAATTTTTCAAATAATTATTTCATGCATATGAATGATTTTGATACTTTAAAGAAGAGAGATTTTAGAAATAAGAGTTTTCTTTCATTTTATGAGATAAATATAATAACCCTCTTATTTATTAGGAATAGGAAAACATTTCCATTTTGGCAGTCAAGAGGATGCGCATGAATTCTTGTGTTTCACTGTTGATGCTTTGCAGAAAGCTTGCTTAAATGGAAGCACCAAGTAAGCATAAACAATTCTACTTTTAAATGTTCTTTAGCCCCTCTTACTCCTTCACTTACTATCATAATTTAAAATCTATGTCCTTGGTTTTCATAAAAAGAAAAATTGTTTGAAGAGTTAACTCTGTGCCGTAAATGTTCTGAAGTCTGAATATAATTTATTTCCAGACTGGACAGATCTTCGCAAGCTACCACACTTATCTATCAAATATTTGGAGGATATCTGAGATCCCGAGGTACTTTTTAAAAATCTTACTGTCCTTCAAACCGGTCTGTGTCTTTTTGTCTGTTTGTAGTAAAGGAGTTTGTAGTTTAACTAAATAATACATATTAATAATTTAAATTTGCACAGTTAGTCTCCTTCACATATTGTTAAGCATTTGTATTTTGATTGCAGTAAAGTGCTTGAATTGCAAAGCAGTTTCGGATACATATGAGCCATTCCTTGATATTACTTTGGATATAAAGGTAAGATGTTTTGTGAACATAGGTTGAGATGTGTAAAGACTTGTAGAGCTTTCTAAAATAAATTCATTTTACTTAAAAACATGTACTGTTAAAACTAAAGAGCTTGGTGGTGGATGGGAGTGGATTGGATTTCGTTCTTCTGTGGAAGCCATGCAAATGGTCTACATGTTTCCACTGAATTTCAGCTGGAAAAATAATTATTATACCTATACAAACAGTAATACTATCATACTTGATTATTCTACTTCAGTATACATCTATTGTTAGACTGATGGGTATGATTGTTCTCGTTACTGATGCCAAAGCATACCACAGGTGCTGTTTGTGGTATTGCAAAATTTATTTATTTTGAAGTAGAATAATTTTCATATGAGGTAACTCTGTGTCTGCCTCCTTCACAGTTTGCTGTTTCACAGTAGGTCACTTAAGTATGAACTAGCAAAATTCTCTCATAAACTGCTAAGAGGTGTTTGAAATTTTGCATTTCCAGTGACTTAGTGCTCTACTTTCTTACTCATCCAGGCAGTTACATCTGTGACCAGAGCACTAGAACAATTCGTGAAACCAGAACAACTGGATGGTGAAAATAGCTATAAGTGTAGCAAGTAAGATTATTACTAATTACATCTTAACACTAAATACGCGTTTAATGTATTGTATGACTTAGAGCATAAGTTATCTGTTTACTTCATTTAGAAATAAGATAATGAGACACAGCTCTTTGTTATTCTTTCATCTAGTTTTCTGTATATAACTAATACATTAAAATAATACAAAGCTTGGAAAATAATAAATTTGTTTCCAAGAGAGTAATTTCTGTGTTTCTGCTTGGATATTTGGAAATACACTGTTAAGAATTGTGGCCATTAAGCTCACATTAGACTTTATTCCTAGTATTGTCTACACTGGGGCTTGTCAGCCTTCCTAAGTTTGAAGCTGCACACTGAAATACTCGCGTGGCCAGAAGTGAAAAGGCATGTCCAATAAGTAGCAGTGAGCTGAAGCACAGAGCTGTGGACAGCAATTTGGGGTGGGAGGCAGCATCAGCTTCCTGAAGGTCCCAGGGACTCACTGTGAAACAAGGAGAGACTGGGTCTCGGTGAATGTGAACAGACTCAGTGATAGTTATTAGCAGCCTCTGCTGGCTTACTGAACAATGTCATGCACAGTTCTTGAATTGTAAAACCTGCAAACTGCTGCTGTCCAAAATAAGCCACCCTAAACCTAACCTACACTTAGTGAAAGCATATGGAGTTAAGATGTCCTATATGCTAATCAATATGTAAAATGTTTCTATGAACATTTGTATAAGCTATTTTGGCAAAAGAAGCTGTTACTCAAACATAAACTCAGAAAAGCAGAGACTGCCAGGCTCGGTTCTGTAACACTCCTGTCTGATCCTTCTAAATGAAAAATGCAATACCTGCTTTTTGTTGTTGGAAACTCTAAGTTAATTAGTACACTTGAACACAGTTGTTAAATAAAGAGCATCCAATAGCTATTACAACAACTTAGTCCCAGGTTCTTTTTAGTCTGTGGGATCCTAATAAGCAACACGTAATGTATGAAGAATTCTCATAGTTTACAGACTATGGCTGAGGAAGAGTAAGATAACTAATAAGCACCTCACATCTGACTTGTGTGATCCTTCATTAACGTGGAGTGTGATCAGTTTAGTCACACACAAAACTATAATTTTCAGTCTTTTTGTGAGTTTAAAAGGAAAAGTTTAGCATATGTACAGTATCTTCTCCATTGCTGGTAAACTACTCTATTACTTTTAAGTTTTTCCTAATTAACCTTTTCCTTTTCTTGTCTACCATGAACTTTTCTAATAAAGATTGCTGCCTCAAAACCTTGTATCTATTTACAAGTTTCACAGAATTTTATAAAACTTTTTTTTTTCCCTTATTCTGTGTGGGTCTCTTTTTTTTGTTTGTTTGTTTTGTTTGTTTGTTTTGGTTTTGTTTTTTGTTTTTGTTGCTGTTGTTGATAGGCATTCTCCATCAGTTTGGGATTCTCTGCCTTGCATTTTGACATCAGAGTCTGAAAAGAGACTTTAATTCTTTTTTTTTTTGTTAACAGCAGTATTTTTCTTGGTGTAAACTGACATGTTGCAGTCTTTCTCTGTACTATTGGTGGAATTTCACGGCTCACTCTGTACCTCCTACCTTTTGAGCGTGCAATGCACAAACTTAACAGTTCACAATTTTGTTTCAAAGGACTGCAAAAGGTTTCAGTGTCTTTCCAGGCAACCTCAGTGCATGAAGACTTACTACTGTCCAATGTCTCCCTCCTGCAGAATGACTATTTCCTGCCATTGTGTTTTTTATGTTGATACATGAACCGTTTTGGAAGTTATTTGCAGTTTCTGGTCCTGGGGACCGAGACACTCTCGTTCCACTTCTAATATTTGCATTCCAGCAGAAAGCTGAAAGAATGTAGCCAGGACATGTTCAAAATAGCCACTTTGGTGTAACGAGAACTGGTACTTGGCCTCGCATTCTGGTGTAGTGCTCCACTGAGAGATTCCTGGTCCTGCTTTGCACCAAATTGTTGGGAAGCCTTTTTGGGATAACAAAGATACGTGTTCAGACATTTGTTTGGCTATCAAAAGATAATGTTCTAAATCCTTTATTCTTTGTTCTGTAGAGCTGTCCTCTTATATCCTGCTATCTTCTCTCTATTTACAAACCTGAAATGCAGTGTATGGATTTATGAAAAGAAAAAAACATTATGCAAGTAAATATCATTCAAATAGCATAAGTATGTGTGAGAGATGAAAATTTGTTTGACTTCTTGGAGGGGGGAAGAATATACTGTTAAACATTTGTCTGTGCTTGTTTTTAAGGTGTAAAAAGATGGTTCCTGCATCAAAGCGGTACACAATACATCGTTCTTCCAATGTTCTTACAATATCACTGAAAAGATTTGCAAATTTTACAGGTGGAAAGATCAACAAGGTATACTTACAGCAGTAATGCAACCTTTTCTTCTTGGAATGGGAGATTTCCCAAAGATGAATACTTGTTTAAAAGTTGTTAACTTTTGCAGGCAGTAACTATAGACTAATAACTATAGTCTAAGAAAAGTCAATATAACTACTATGGCTGCTTCTTTCTTTTTTAATAACGATAAAGTTCCTATGTGATCATAAGAATATACCTTACTCTTAAAGAGCTAATTCTGTATAAAACAGTTCTCTGGAACGTAAATTATTATATGTTGTTTATGAGAATAGGCATTTTTAAATGAATCAAAAAATATATTTGTATAATCCTAGTCTGTGTCTTAGAAGAGGTTTTTTTAGGCTGTTCCATGAAGTATTTCAGGATAATTATTGAATCTTCTTGGTCTGTGTTTAGGATGTAAAATACCCTGAATATTTGGATCTTCGAGCGTATATGTCTCAGTCAATTGGAGAACCACTCATCTATGCTTTATATGCGGTTCTTGTGCATAGTGGTTTCAACTGTAATGCAGGACACTATCTCTGCTTCATAAAGGTAGATATCAGCTTGGTTTCTAACAGGATAAAATCTGTGCTGACAAATCTAAATGTTACTGGTAACCACTGGTTTTAGGGGAAAAAGTTGCGTTATATGTTCTGTTTGATTTGTTTTGGTATATTTTGTTCTGTAGTATTCTATCTGTGATGTCATTTGGAAAACAGGCAGTTCATCTAAAGATACCATTGTCCTTATTTGCAGGCTGGTAATGGACTTTGGTATCGGATGAATGATGCTTCGGTGGACCTTTCTGATATCAAAACAGTTCTGAATCAGCAAGCTTATGTACTATTTTATATCAGGTAATAACAAATACTAAATGTATTCACAATATATTTACTTCCCTGTTACTGACATTTTTCTTCTTTTCAGGTGTTTCTGCCCTAGGAAAAGATTACTATTGTATAATTCAGTCCTGTCTAACCTGAAATTCCCCATGTCGTTTATTATCTTTCATTGCTTGCTTGGCCTTAGATTGCTGCACTTGCGTACATTGCTATGTATCTGCTCTCTGTGGCTAGCTAATTTGGAAAAGAGGAGAAATTAAGGCCATAGATGGTGTAAGAATGAGTTATTGCTCTGCAAATGATGGTTGTTTTAGGAAGACCATTACATAACTTTCAGTTTGTTGGCTTGGTTAAGTCTTCCATATGTGTTCTGTGTCTCATGAACTGTTCCTATGAAACTATAGGATGGGGTTTAATCCAGGAATAGGATGAAAGAAAAACTCTAAACTAAGATCACTGCTCTCTTCCCAAGGCGCTATGATTTGACACTCGGAGAACGTGCATTTTATTTGCCAGCACCGTCGTATCCCCGTTCGTTCCTCGGTCAGCGGGGAAATAATAGTAAGCAGGCTGGATTTATGGGACCACGACTTCCTCCTCATATGATTAAGGTAATTTGAGGGGGGCAGATAATGGCACCAAATTGATAGTATTTTTTTGTTTTGGTGTGGGGATTGGTTGTTGTTGTTTTTTATCATCTTGAGTTCTATTTTCCTTCCCACACTGCAGCTTTCTTTATAGCCCTCATGCCTTAGCCAGATTTATGCAAGCAGTGGCTAATCCTAAATTATTTCCCCCACCCATCAGTGTCACTTTAGCTGAGACAGTGAAAACAAATTGTCTTGTTCCTGAGTACCAGAACAATTATTCCAGTGTTTTCAGGGAATGTTTAAAGGGCAAAATAATATTTGGAAATAGCTTCAGTTGGTGTTGTTTGGGCGGGTTTCAAAATTGATGCTCATTTGATACCCATATGCAGTAAACGAAAAGCAGGAATTAAACACACTTGTTGGACGTAGTTTTATATTTGAAAGGGGATGTATTTTCTTCTTAGATGTTGAGGGAATTTGTAGAAATATTTAGTAGGAGAATTTCATGTTTTAAAACTTTAAATGCTGTGTGTTTGCACATATTCATCTTAGGATCTCTTCTTTTTAAATACAGAATTCAAGTCGTTTAAATGGAAATGGACCCCTAAAAGAGGATCCAAGTACCATTGGCGTCACCCTAAAAAGGCCATCTTCAGCTCCGCCAACAGCTTGTGTTCAAAACTGGGCAATTACCAGGCCTTCAATTACTGATCCATCAAAAACCCAGAAGATCACTATCAGTATTCATAACAAATTGCCTGCACGTCAGACTGTGTCACAACCTGACTGTCTTACCAGTGCTGCGGAGTACGAGGATCTGAGCAAGCCTGTTCCTTCATCCACAATTACAAATTATTCTGCAGCAGAGTCTACCTCAAATGCATCTACAGTGTCAGTTGCTACTAACGTTTCCAAACAGGAAGTTCCTGATGAAATTTTTGTTGAGCCAGCAGTGAACGGAAATCCCACACTCAGCTCTAATACTGCAGTCCCTTATGGTGCAGAATCTTCAGGAAAATCTGAGGAGTCGAAGGGCTTGTTTAAAAGGAATTGCAACATAATACCTTCTAATGGAATTTTGATTGGAAAGGTGGTCCGTACCTTGCAGAATTCCCATTCTTCCTGTCAGAATGTTGAAGAAGAAAGAGCCCAGCACGAGCTGCCAAAAAATGATTCACTAAATGGTGCTATTAGTTTAGATAACGAATCTAAAGAAAATGGACTGAAACTTGATGACTCTACTTGCCAAGTCGAAACTATTAAACCATCTGAGATTTTCTTTTCTAAGACAAATGGATTGCTTGAAACGGTGAGTTATGTTTGTTCCATCTAGAATTTCTCACCTATGATGTATTCAATATTCAGGAGTATTATGTTTCTAATTCATGTGAAATATCAAGAAAACACACAGTACAAATGTCATCATAACACTTTGTGCTATTATCCCATTAGAATTTGCATAGCTGAGCTGATATATGGGAACATGTCAACTTAAGGGAAGCTCAGCTGGGATAATACTTCATAAGCTTCATAAATATATTTGGGGAGGGTGAGGGGGGTGATGTGCAAAATGGGGTTAGTGCATATAACTCAAATTTCCTACTAAAGATAGTGGTTTTTTCTGTCAACTTCTGTGTTTTAATTATAGATGCCTATAGCTTTGTCACCAGTTCCTCAAGAAATAATCTTAGAATCTCTTACGTACAGCCAGTTGAACAGCTTATCAGAAGAAATAAGGTAAAATGAGTACACTGCAATTAAACAAAATTTCGTACAAGTTTATCATTGTTCTACCTGTCTACTAATACTATTTAACAGAAAGGTTTAAATCAGTACAGAGAATTCCACACTGTACATCTAGTGTTGCAAACATCGGCATATATTATTGTGATACTAAATACAGGTGGATACCTCTCAGAAAACTTGTGTTTCTTCACAGAATGTTTTTCTATTTTTTTCCACTGTCTGGAATACTTTTTCTATTCCTCTTTTCCCTTTTTTTTCCATCCTAGAATGTCTGAATGTAGATTCCCACCATCTGCTCTCCCATTTGCTTTTACTTCTTTCTAGTTGGGGGGAGAGCAAATATAGTGGTTTTGGCTATTGATGTGATTCAGAGCGGCAAGTGGAGGAAGACAGATGTGTTGGGTGTGGTTTTTTTAATGCAATACTTGCAGAATCAAGAGAAAAAAACACCACCTCTGGGAGCTTAGGAAGGTGTAAGGATGGGTTTCTAAAGGGAATTTCTTTCAGAGTTTTCCAGTAGCCACCAATTTTTTACCTAAGGGGATTTTACTCCTAACATTCATCTTTTAAATGGACTTTTCAAGTGAAAAATTTGTCTTTATTTTGTGCAGTGTCCCTGGAACTCAGAAATCTTCTGAGAATGATACTCTTATGGAAACAGTAGTGATGGAAGCGCTGCTTGCTTATGAAGAATCCAGGAAAGTTCCTTCCAGCTTTAGCTCTGATGTTGAGAATCTTTTCAGTCAATCAGATTCTGAAACTATCTCCACCAAAGTTGAAGTTCCTGAAAGTATTATAACAACAGCTGGTAATGCACATCCCAACATCAATGGTCAACACAAGGTTAGGAAAAAATCCTTGGACGCAGAAGATGGATTCCTCAGGCAGTGTGAATCTGAAGATACTAGAGACAAAGACAAGCTAAGAAGATCAAAAGAACCTGAACTCATTTCAAAAGAAAATCCTTCTCCTGAGAGTGATGAAAAATTAGACCAAATTTCTATGAAGTCTGACATTGAATGTAGTTCTAAAAAACTGGCATCTCTAGATACTACAGATAAATGCCAAGATATGAATGATGTTTCTAATAACTACGTCGAAGTACCACCAGTTAACGACTCTTCTATCATGAAGCTGGATAAAGTTCTGGAGAGTCAGTTTTCGAGAGAAACTGAGGGACTAAGTAATAAAAAATGTGAAGATGATAAACATAGGAAAAAATACAAGAAAAAAATACATGACTCTCAAAAAACTGAAAAGGACCACTACCGAAAGAAGAGAGAAAACTCTGACACTGATGAGAAGGAGAAAGAGAGACAAAACAGAACCAAACCAGATGAATATTCCCAGAAGCGGGCGTGCTCTCGTAGTGTCGAAACAAATAAGCAAAATCGGTATAAGCAGGAATATTGCATTGAAAGCAAATACAGACCTTCTTACAACGAAAGAAACAGTCCAAATACTAGCAAAAGCTCAGGAAAATATTCTCGTTATAGATCACGAAGCAGAGAAAGAACAGAACAGGACAGAAATAGGTATTATTACTACAAAGGAGAGAGAACATGGAGTAGAGAAAGGTACTATCAAGATGAGCCACGCAGATGGGATAAATGCAGATATTACAATGATTATTATTCGTCTCATGGAACAAGAGATAGTAGGAAGTCCTCTCATGTTGATAAAGACTTTGACAAATCGAGTCAATCTTACAACAACAGGTCGTATAAGGATTATCATAGCAAAAGTAGGTGGCCTCACAACACGCTCTCTAGAGAGGAAGATGTACATCATGTTAGTAGCCACAGAGCAAACTCGCATAATTGTTTAGTACCTCAGCAGCAATCCGAAAAATATTCCCGTGAAAGGCATTCATTTCCAGCTGTGTCAGCTCATTTTGAGGACTCTTGCCGGGAAAATGAAAAACTAAGAAACAGCAAAAGAAAATACACCCATGCAGAAGGAAGCGGAAGCGAAATAGAAAAGAAATGCCGAAAGATAGGTGACCAAAGAATGAAAAAATATAAGAAGGTCAAGAAGAAAAAGAAGTCCAAAGATAAACATCGAGAGAAGGATTACAAGTAAGCAAGGATTCCAGCATAATCAGCAATTTTTTTTCCTAATTCTTTTCTGGGTGTTTCTCATGTCGGCCTTTTCTCCATTGTTTCTAAGTTATTTATGTAGCATAATCTGTGTGGGGATTGTGTCATTAGGTTGGTCAAGTGATGATAGGAAAGCTATTGCTGAATTGTGTTAGAACACTAGATCTAGACCACATAGTTAGAATCACATCTGCACACTGTTCTTGATTAGGTTACAACAATTTATTTATTTTTTTTAATTCCACATATTCCACAACTAGCCACTGTTAATGATTTGTGTACAAACCAGGACCTATTGTCCTTCAATCTGAGGGCTTAAGTTTGCTGCATCTAAAGTTAGATGTGCAGAAATTACCACAAAATAGCTGACACACTGCAAGTCATCACCTGTGGTAAAATAAATAACGCTTCATATATGCATCAAGTGCCACATCTGTTTTTCTATTTTTAACTTGCATGTTCCCTTCAGACTTTATGATTTGGATTTCTCTGTGCTCCGCTTTGACAATGACAATCGCAAACGTAAGAAAAAGAAGAAAAAGAAGAAACACATCAGGAAACTGAAAGGCTTATTGGAATATTTAGAGCCTCATTTCCAGAAGAAAACACGGGAGAAGAAGGAAGAATCCTGTCCCCCAGGCGGCTATTTATGTGAGCAATACAGAAACCAGGGCAGTAAACAACCCTACAAGGAAGGGAAGCCTTCCAGTGCAGGTGAAAGCAAGAAGTACAGCTCCGTGACATCCAATGAGTATGTTAAAGGTAAGGGGCCACAGGATGTTTGCAGGACTCCTTTTTATTCACATAGACACTATTATTTAAAACAATCTTTGAATACTTGTGTGATGAAATCTCTGCTTTCTATCATGGCTTCCAAGCAGTCTGTGTTAATATAAAAAGAAGTTGATAGGCTTCCTCCCCCCCCCATTTTTAAATGACTGCTAGGAAAGAAACTGAAGTAGAACTGCGAAGGGGTTGAAGGGCAAATTATTTTAATTTGATCTGATGGTTAAGTGGCAAACAAGTGGGAGAGATGCAAGAAACCTTATTAATTTCAGTCCAACTAATTAGGAAAGAAAACCTTGAGCAACTAACTGTATTTCGAAAAAAATCTAGTAGGTAGACAGAAATTTCAGTAGTCAAGATAGAAGATGATGACACGAGACTTCCAGGCTAGTAATACTGTAGTGAAACACATCTTCCTAAAAATGACTGGCAGAGTAATCTATTTAAATAAAATCCTACCTTCATCTATCTCATAACATAGAAACAGTGCTGACTGCTTATTCAGAGCAACATCAGTTGGTGATAATACTGAAATACCATTTCAGATGTAGATCTGCCCTTTCCTAAGCACACTGAATTCACAGTTGTTAACCTTCCAGAGGATGCTTTGCAATTTAACAGCTGGAGAGTATGTTAAATTCCTGCTATGGTTTTATTTACTTGTGGTTCTTTTCTGTTAGCATAGGCTTAAAAATACAGAGAAGTGGGCTGAAGAAACAGCTCTCTCCCAGTTTTTAATATTGAAAAAGTCAGCTTGGTGCTTTTTATAAAAAACCAAATACAAACTTGAGTGCCTGACTGAATCTACGCTGAACTGTCTGCTATTGCTTATCATGGGCTCTCAGTAGATAATACAGTTTAAATAGCTCTAGAATTACACAGTGAAGATTGCATGCTGCAACAAATTCAACATCTAAAATCATATCTGACAACAATTCCCATGGAAGTGTTTATTATGAAAGTAACACCTCCTGAAATTCCCATTATCTGACATAAAGCCAGTCCCAGTTACTCTGATATTTTAGTGAACAAACAACCCCCCCCAGCCATCTATTTTACTCTTACAGATAACTGTAGTAGTCCGTGAAGGCAGCTCACTATCCAAAAGCAAATTTTATTTTTAAATTTTCTACATTTTATACCTGTCCACAATTTAAGAACCGAGTTAATAGTCAGTGACAATCCTGTTCATTAATAGGCCAGTGTTGAAAATGTCATTCTGGCACAGAAAACAAAAGAATTCATCTTTTGCATTTCACAATTTGGAGAAGTTTAATCTTGGAAGAGATTTTAATTTTCAGAAACTCCTTGTGGTTTCCACATTGAGGTAAATTGCCACAGTCAGTACATTCTTGCACTGAAAAGTTTGCTTGAGGCAAAGAGGAAGTGCATTTGTGGAAAACCAACAATTGTATTTTAGGACATAGACAACCAAAAGTTTTATTCTGAAAATACGGAATGGAGGGAAAGCTGATTGTTCACACATTCTTCCTGTAAAATTTAATGGTATTTATCTCTTTAACAAGGAAGATTTAAGGAGGACTGAATTGAGATCTTTCAAATACTAGTTCTAAAAATACTTTTTTTTATGACACTTAATGCCAAACTAATCCTTATTGAACTTTTTAAAAGCATCTCTGTTCTAGCTGATAAATCAGGAACTGAACAGAACAATATGCAGCTGCTCGATACTTGTTTGGCTTTAGTGAATTCTCTGGCCAGCAGATGGCAAACTCGTTTTTTTCTGAACCAGCCAAAAGTATAGTAAGAAAGTAAATGTCTTGCATCTCATTACACATGTCAGGGAGGGGCATGAAGCTTACTGGGCTATGTAGGCGAAGCAGAGGTTAATTGATAAAGAGAGTACCCCCCTTTGATATATTGCTGGCAACACAAGTGGGATATGAGGGCTGTGAAAAGCCATTTTTTTAAGTCTTGGATGTTAACTAGCTTCATCTTGTGAAAGGTCAATTTTTATTTTATTTTTTTTTTAAAGTGTCTCAAGTAGGATTCTCTGAACGATGGAATCTAATCTCAATAAAGGCCACTTTGGCAGTGTGTTTTCAGAGGGTATTGACCTCTCAAACAAGCTAGGGACAGACTAGATACTAACTGAGAAAGAATTGTTAGGTTGTGCCTTTTCACCAGGATTCATGTTACTTCGAATAAATTAATAAGGATTAAAGTGGCTAGTGATAACTTGTGATTTAAGAAAAATCCAGATAGATAGGATAGGAGAAGCAGCTTTAAAGCTGCTACATTTCCTACATTCTTACATGTTTGCTCCAGCAAGTTGGTGAAGGCTTCTGGTTTTGCCGGTAGGATTTGGTCAGCTTGACGACAAGACCTTTAGTAAAACAAGGATGCTGTCTAGGCAAAACTTCAACTAAATTTAACTTACCTAAGGCCTACCATTTGCTATTAAAGCAGGTAGCTTTCTCCTAATACTCTGTACAGTTCACCAATCTTAGCACAGAGCTGAAATGCAGCCAGTTCAAATGTGAGGGAGCCACTTCTGCAAGTCAGTAGGATCCTGTAGTCACAGCGCAGACAGAGCTGTGTGCAGGTTTGAGACGTCTCTTTCAGAAATCAAACCACTGAGAGACAGTTTTATGTTGAATGCCATGACAGAGAGTGACATTGCTTCCTTTTGTCTTTCAGATGCGGAGCTTACTGACGGAAGCCTTCAATACTTAAACTAAACCTACCATCAAAACCAACAACTTCTGACCATCAAACTTGACATTACCAATATTGACCATCAAACTTGACATTACCAATATTGACCATCAAACCCCGACGTTACCAATATTGACCATCAAACCCCGACGTTACCAATACTGACCATCAAACCCTGACGTTACCAATACTGACCATCAAAACTTAACTTTTATTATCGAAACAATTACCATCAAGACAAAATCCAGTCATAAGTGGTGCTTAACATTTCTGTACAGAATTTTACCATGAAAGAACTTTTTTTTAGTTTTTAACGAGACTTTCTTTTTTAAAAATATACTTCTAATCCAAAAGGGTGGAAACTTTTTACAACTGCTGAACATTGTAAATTACCACATAAACATCTCACTGATGTGAGATAATGCCCTGGAATAGACCATCTCAAATGCTGCTTAATTACAGACTCAGGTTGACTTTATGTTATTCATGTAATGTTACTCCAAGTTAGACATCTGGTGCAAGAGCGACCAGGAATTATAAAAATTGCAACTGACAGTCTGTATATTTAATTTAAAGACTTATTTAAAATTTCACAAGCTCTCAAATAACTAGGGTTTTGCAAGAGCTGCATCTTTTTTCTGTGATGTCTGACACTAGAAACTAATTTACTTCACATCTGCGTTATATTCAAGATCTGAAGAAAATCTTCTGGTTTTCAACGTTGTGAAACAATGAATATGCAGTTCTGAATGTATCTCTCAAGACTATTTGTATACTCTTCCATATGTTTTTATTACATTTTCTTAATATACTGTCACTTGTCTTAAGTCTCAGTTGTCTGTTTTGTCTCTCTAAAGTGTCTAGTTACAGACAAATTCATACTGTGATTTTTATTTTTATTATTAAATGCTATCAAACTGTGATGCACTTATTATTCACTGGTCCTGCATCAGGAGATGAGTGGGGAACCTGTATTAAATACAGTTCATCTGAATAATCTGTCTGGTTTATACAAGCTGTGTTGTTCAGAGATGTCTAAAGTTTGATCTTTGTTTTTTTAAAGATAAAAAGCACTTGCCCCACTGTAAATATATAGCATGTAAAATTTATATAGTATATAAATACAGCAAAGTTAAAATGGATTTTTACTTGAGTTTTACTTGAGTTATTTAACATGCAATATGTCATGTGAATTGACAGCTTTCAGAGTGTGTTTGATACTCAAGAAATCAGATCTTCCTTTCAGTGGTAGGTGAGAAGATGCTGTCGGTGTGACCCAGAGAAGATAAGTAACTTGGGACTTCAGCTGCCTAGACAAGAATGCAGAAGGCTTTCTCCTTTGAAGTTAAAAGCTTCCAAAACCAGGCACCAGGTTGGAAGCTGAGCAGTAGCTTTTTACTGTGTGCAACACTTAAAAAGGAAAAAAAAAAAAGGAGCAAGGTTAATGTTTTACTAAATACTTAAAGTAATATTTTGGTACATGGAGAACACCATAAAGCCAAACCATAAGTGTACCCTGCATAATGTTCCTATGGCAACAGTTATGTGAAGTTACATAAAGTAACATGACAAAGAAACCACCTACCTTTCCTGTATCTGGCTTTTTTTTCCTCCTCTTTTGTCCTTTGGCTCCAAGATCTGGTGTCTTGTCTTTTGTCTGATGAATAACTCTGGCATAAATGTATAAAAGGAGTTTAAATGTTGACTGCTGTACCTCCATTACAAGCTCCAGAAGCCACAACTGCCTGAGCTAGCCAGTAAGCAGTACATGGAGGGAGGGCAGCTCCCGACAGCTTCAGATGAGAGCTACGGAGAAGCAGACTGGGCACCTGTAGCAGCCTTGGCCAGTTCGGATTGGGGGAGCTCTAATCAACTTGAGGAGCAGAGATCAGATTCCTGCCCCCCCCTTACATCTGACTGAAACTCATGAAAGGGCACTGACAAAACACCGCCTTCATTTTGGGTGGCTCTCAAGGGAAACCAGCTCTTAATGGAATAATGCTTGTAGTTGTAGTATACTTTACTGAACCAATCCATTTTGCAGGTGAAGGTTCCTTTCTCTGAAAACTTAAAAGTGGTCA
>NW_009258789.1:962294-984848 GCF_000687185.1 Egretta garzetta
AAAGAGAGGCCTTTTACTTAGAAGAGTAGTTACAACCATATGCTATAAAATTGAACCTTAACTCTCTCTCAAAAAAGAAAACCAGAAATTGCTCCCTGAGGAGCTCTACCATAGTACAGTTTCACACTTTATTTTTGAGAAAAATCTCCAGATTTAAGCAACAGGTCTTAATGATAAATGAAAACATTAATATCGCAGTGGATTTACATAGAACATCACATTTTTAACAATGATTGATACAGAGTATTTGTCATGCAAATCACTTGTGTACACCAAGTAATACTTATATCAATACATATCTGTACAGTATTTACATTTTATATTTAAACTCTAGCTAGAAACATTTTCCAAGAAAATATAGAAATGAAACTGGTAAGCCACAAGTCTTTAATTTGTAGCATTTGGTCTACAACAGACCTAGCTTTTCCAGCAAGCATATCTACATAGATATGTAATAAATCTTAAAAATATGCATTGGTTTTATATATGAAGCATTATAAATGCTGCTCAGTTTACAAAGGTTCAGTTTTGTACCAGTTTAAAACGGTTCAAAATGTTAAGTGATGTAGAGCTTATTTTGTCAGAATATTGTAAAATTTAAGTCAGTCCAGCTGAGCTTAACTATTATATACAGTTCTCTCCCTAGATTGCACTGGCGCCGTGGCTGATGGTAGTGGCCAAATGGTTTAGGCACTGAGCGATGCCATGGACGTGGCAGAAGCAGCAGTGGCTCTTGCTCGCCCCTGTAGTTGTAACGGGCAACGTTAAAAACAAAGAGTTGAAGGATTATGCAAGTTTCAGTGCAACAGGAAGGGAGAAGTCTGTTGTCCCCACAGGACTTCTCCTCAGCGTGGCCAAACCGTAACAGATCCTGCTTTAGGCCACCGAGCAGCTAGCCTTAGTAGCTACCCCTGGACTTGAAGCCCAATAAAAAAGGGAAAGGTTGAGAGATTTTTCTTCACCCTCATGGATAGTACCTCTTTTGGCCAAAATTTTCACAAGCCACTTTGTTTTACTGGCCTCGTGGCCAGTGGAAATTTTGGGCCAGTTTCACTCCCTGTTAATACTGTTACAAAAAATATTTGAAATCAAATATTATCACACACAAGAATGCTATTCCATTAGCTTTGGTAAATTAAATAGATATATTGAGCACCACAAATAGCTGTTTAAGATGTCGCATTTTAATGCTAAGAAATAATATATTTCCTGCTATAATAGCCTCAGTTACATGTTACTCTAAATAATTATTTCTGTTGGATATAAGAACTTCAAACTAAATACAGCAAATGAACTCTCAAGGCATTTCCTTCATGCTTAAAGGCAGACTCCTCACCCGGTTAAATAAACAGATTTTCTTGAAGGTGATGTTTCAGAAGGTAACGATACAAAAGTGCTTCACTGCTTATTAATGCTTCTGTAATCTCACATTTCTCCAGAAGTATTTTATTTGCTGTTTTCACCTTTACACTTGTTAGTACCACTGATTCTGGCTTATCACTATCTGCATTACAAATCTATTTGTCCAAAGCTAAAACTGATGTATGCATTACTTGAAAACAAAACTTGAAGTTGCAGAACAGAAGACTCAAACCAAGTGACCTTAGCAGCTCCATAATCACGCTGCTTTGCAAACACAGGACATACTGCTTGACTTCGTTTCTATAAAGAGTTTAAATGTGTTCCATTAAGCAAAGATGTCCCCACACTGCTACTTATTCAAGGATTCTACCTCCTTTGGGTTTTACTCCCTCAAAAGTACTCAGATTTGAACATTTGTCCAAGCAGACTGCAAGTCCACACACTCTGGGGAAAATCTAAGGTGTAGAAAAGTTTACTTTGTTCTTTTCCTCTCGGCCCTTTTGGCAAACATGCAATAAGGCAAAACATTCACAGGCTGACACTCCATGCAAAACAAGGCAAATTAGTAAGACAGGAACAATGAAACAGACTCTCCCTTACAGTTAAAAGGAGATTTGAAACAGATCAACTCACTAAGTCTGTGCTGTTGCCAGTGCAGCAGTTCCCTATCACCTATCCAGAGATGCTTCTGTAACTCCAACAAGAAAAATCGCTTTGACAAAGCACTGGGTCTCCAAAGCATTCATTGGCACAGTAGGCACGGCTCAGGTTCAACAAGTTTGTGAAAAAATGAGTACTAACAGAAGCAGTAGGGTCCAAAAAGCCACTTTTCCCCTCACTATAAATGGAAAAGTGGCGTAGTAAAATCTGTCATAGCAGTTTACATGTTACTAAAAGACTATCAGTAGGACCACAGAAAGATCTTCACAAACTACAAAAAAAACCCCAAAAGAGACATATGCTTGTGGGGGAGTTTAGCTGCACTAAGTAATAGATGTTTAAGATTTTATTTTTTATGTAAAAATAAGGATGTCTATTTATTTTTTCAATTTCAACTGCTGAAGCACAGGTCTGAAAAATCGCCTTTAAGAATGCAATAAAAATACCAAACTTTTCTATATGTCCAAAGTTTGTTATCAAGCAAAGGAATAACCCTGCTTGCTTAGCTATCGAGGGCTGTATCTTACAGAAAGATTTTACCTTCCTGGTTTTTCCCTTTAAAAACATTAAATGCGTGTGAAATTATTTGGGGGTATTTTCACATCCAAAGCCTAAACTCATGCAAGCCCTGTCATCTTACTCCTTTAGTAGTAACTTAGTGTTAATTAAACTACAACCTATCTAAAACATAAGAAGGATGTTACTATATAAAAAGCAGATTAAACCAGTCATTAAGCCTTACTGCTTATTGTGAGTGTATGAGCAGACAGGAATGAGTTTTAGCCTACCGGCAAATATCAAACCACATCTGTACTTAGTGTCATGTCTACAGACTCAAACCTTTGCTGTTGGGACCCGCATACATTTCTGTGTGTATCAACCAAACCCTTTGGCACAACTAGTTAACTACGTAGCTGCCAGTCTACCGCTGAGTTGCAGTTCTGAAAAAGAAGAAAAGCTGTTTCCATAAAGGTAGGAGAGATAATCCTAAACAAAAGCTTTACTCAGCTGTTCATTTACTGCAAAACACACAAGACTTGAAAACTGATAGTGAGATGTGTGTTTTCTGCTTACAGAAAAATTAAGTGCTAGATCACGCTGTACTCCACTTTTGGTGCTGCATTTTAGTGAGGGATGAAAGTCCTATAATCACTCCTCCTTCTATGGGAAATGTGCTCAAAGAACAGGTATAGGACATTTTACTATTAGCCTTGAATTCCTTCCCTCCCAAACCAAATAAACTGGAGTTCTAACTAATAGAAGTGAAAACAAGGCTTCCATGTTTTCAGTTGAATTAAGTTCCAGTATAATAATCATCTGGGATTTGAAGGTTACGTCAAATGATATGCCAATAACTATTTACCCTGAAAGGTCTTGCCAAGTTGTTATATCATAGTAAAGTGTATATATATAAAATTTACAGTTATTGTCTTCATTCAGTTTGTCCAATTTTTACATTATCACTCAACTGTATGCTCATTTATAGGTTGATGCAGGTACACAAGTTGCTGATCATGTTCTATTTCTTATTTGCAATTCTTCGTTTCCTTGTTGCCAGCATATCATAAAAGGGATCCCTGCTGATACTTGCTCTAGAAGAGAAAAAAAGAATCATCGGTTTGGTTAACAAATGTCTGTTTTCAAAAACTAAAACTATTTTGTTCTCTCTTCCCTGTGGATGACTCAACATTCTTAATAAGGTAATGGATGGTTCACTTCTAAGCATCACAAAATTGCTTTAGAAAAATGTTATTCAGCTGTGATTTGTTAAGAGTTCATACCTTCATCTTGACCATTATTTCTTTAAGTGTCAGTCTGCTTTATAAACCTTACAAAATAAAGTCAAGCTGTGAAAGTTTAAAGCTGCACTGTGAGCATGCTTAAGATAGATGTCACTAAAGTTAATTATTAGCTAAGAATCTAATAAAATTAAGGTTAAAGACAATTCACACAAGGCTTCACATTTGCTTAAAAAAATAATCCACATTTTGTTCATTTGAGTTAGTAGCACTATTTCCTTAGGACCAGACAGTAACAGGAGATTTGTATCTTGATCTGTCAACCCCACGTAGCTTGTCATTAATCCTAGAGGACATTGCCACATCAGAATTCTTCAAACAAGTTGGAATACAAATTTTCTTAGTATCTTACTCCAAAAAGAGCTTAGACTTAACTTCTAAACGGCATTTAAGTCTTTAAACTCACTTGATAGATTTAATCCACTCTTCTTTTTCTTCTGGGGTGGGAGCAGATATTCTATACACTACATGGTTGCCTTCCACCACTCTACCATCAGCTTCAGTCTTACATGCTTTAATTACTTGACCTTTATGACTGGGGTTATAGAGCTCAAAGCAGTTCTGGAGGGTAGAAATGAAACAAATTGAAAAAAAACAAACCAACAAAACTGACAAACACCTTCAGTTAACACTACAACTAAGTTTTATACAGTTTACTTCATTTAAAAGAAATATTACGAAAATATCTTACTGGTTTTCTAGGGTCTTCAACTTCTCTTATGCTAAGATTTTCTAACGGAATAATTCCTCTAGGTTCTTTGTCCTAAAAAATTAGGAAAATATCACATTATTAGCCACTTAGGTATCTTGATCACAAACAAAGTTCACTGTAATATATACTCACTGTTGTGTATTCAAAGTAATACAGGCAATTATCAGTCAGAATAAACCATCTCCGTTTCCACGTTTTTACTCTTCCCCCTACAATCAAAAGGTATGGCTGAATTAAACACGTGTTGCTACCAACGCTTCAACAATGGATAAGAAAGTAATTTAGTTTTGCTTGTTTTTCAAAATATGGCTTAATTACTTAATCGTAAATGGCTCAGGCACAGATGAGCTGAGGTTAAAGGAACATGGTACTGAAACTCTTGTACTAAGGTCAAACTCCTGAGACAGCATTAACTATGGTGTTGCTGACGAGCCACAAACCCTGTGTGCTCTAAGGCTGTAAATGTCTCCTCTCTTAGAGAGAATGAACGCAATAGTTTAGCAGTCAGACCTGCTCCCTCTGTCCATGCCATCACAGTTGTTTACTGCATCAAAAATATTAGTATTATACAGCCCTCAGAAATGCAGCCAGTGCTGATATGGCAAAGGGAGGCCAGTCACCAGCAAAACCATTAACTGGGTTCCAGCAACACGACCAACACTCTCCACAGCCTGTCTTGTACAAGGAAAGGGTTCCGTCAATAAAATTAAGGGCATTTTATCACCTTCCCTTCACTCATGACCATACACGCAATTAAGAACTTATCTCTACTTTCAGATTTAACATCAAGCACATAAGATTCTTAGAAACATTATTAGCAGAACAAATATGATGTGTCATCAGAAAGGAGTAAATCCTATGCCAAAATATACCATTTTTAGTCACTTTTCATCATTCAGTATTTAAAAACGTGTTCTCTTTATAGGTTGATATATCATTGAGTACACCTGACAGAAGAAATAGCTACTGCTCCAGAAATGCCAGTTTTTCCTGCATTATCAGTTTAGACAACAGGAGCCACAGAGCTCCTCTCTCTTACACCTGGCTAATGTCACACTGTACGGAACAGTTCCTTCTAGAAACACACATTATTGTCTTGGCCCTTTCATCTGGTTTTCTGCCATTGGCTACTTCAGGACATGTCTAGCATTCCACAATTACATTATTTTTAAAACTCATTTCCAGGAAAGACAACTGTACATAAAGCATTCGTGTGTTACTAATATACAGGCTTAGTTCCACCATAGTTATCTGACTTCAGGATTATGTCACCACCTGTGCGTGATCCATTCAGCAGTGATTTGATCTCATTAACCCAACATCTCAAAATAGTTGATATTGCTATTGAACACCTGTGCATAAAAGAGTATCAATAATACACACAAAACCCCCAGTTTAATCCAAGTTATATAAGTAAATCTAAGATAGCATAATTTTTTAATCTTTTTGTTCTACTTGAGATAGCTGGGGTTTTGTTTAATACAGAAATCCAAATCATATTAAGTTAAAGAACAATTCTAGGAATATAATTAAATTTGTTATACTACATGTTTGCATTGCAGACCGAGTACGTTGCATGTCACATCTTTCTTTTGCTTGGTTTCATGACCCACACGGTAACCCAGTGCTAACTCACTGCAATGTTCAATGTACTCAATAAAGTTTATGTTTCCACTACGCGCACACACATCTTAAGAAAAATTTAATCTGCAAGCAGGTGCGGTGAAATAAGAGAAGGCAAAATAGTGCAAGATGCAGAAGCCGTGACAGAATGAATGGTTGAGTGAACTCAGTGAGGGACAGTGAGGGAAGAACGGGCGGCATTTTAGTACAACCACTGTGACAGTTCCTTAAATAAAGCATTGCAGAAACCTTCAAACTGGCACATTAGTCACTAGAAAAATTCCCATCACCTTGACTGAGAGCTGGTTCAAGTATCAGCAAGTATTTGGGCTAGGAATGGAAAGTCGACCAACTTTAGCTTGACTCACTTCCAGATCAATGAATAAGCAGCCGTCAAGTCAAGACAACTGCCAGGGCAGTCCTTGCTATCACTGTAACATGACATTTTTTCATGTAACTCAATGTTCATTTCTCTGATTTTAAGTCACGTTCTGCTCTCTAAGGTTAACAGGTTGACATAGTTTAACATTTTTAAGGCACAAAAATATCACATTTTTTTTGGCTAACAGGTAACATCAGCTAGCATCAAATGTCATGGCTTGACCAGGTCTAGAAGAAAAACAACTCAGCAGGAGAAAGGATGAAACAAACAGGCAAACCGGTTACCATCACAGAGGCAGCTTAAATTGAACAACAGCGTTTCTCATAAACTGTGGTATCATGTCAAAACAGAATAAAAAAAAAAAAAAAATCAGGTAATAACCACACATTTAAAAGAAGGCCTGCTTATAATTAAGGCAGAAACAACGGACTGAAAACACAGACCTTCTAGAAGGATATGAAGTGCCAAACAGTAAATGACAGTTGAGTTCACTGAAATTTTTCCTGACAACATCCCCTCTCTTTGGAAAGCCGGATTTCTCAAACCTGAAACCTTTTGAAATGAGTTTAGATTAAGCTTTTGTTACCAATGACCTGGATGAGGGGATTGAGTGTCCCCTCAGTAAGTTTGCAGATGACACCAAACTGGGTGGGACTGTCTATCTACTCGAGGGGAGGAGGGCTCTGCAGAGGGACCTGGACAGGCTGGATCGAAGGGCCAAGGCCAACTGTATGAGGTTCAACAAGGCCAAGTGCCAGATCCTGTACTTTGGTCACAACAACCCCATGCAATGCTACAGGCTTGGCAAAGAGTGGCTGGAAAGCTGCCCAGCAGAAAAGGACCTGGGGGGTGTTGGTTGACAGCCAGCTGAACGTGAGCCAGCAGTGTGCCCAGGTGGCCAAGAGGGCCAACGGCATCCTGGCTTGTATCAGGAATGGCATGGCCAGCTGGAGTAGGGAAGTGATCGTGCCCCTATACTCAGTGCTGGTGAGGCCACACCTCAAATACCAAGTTCAGTTTTGGGCCCGTCACTACAAGACAGACGTGTTGCTGGAACATGTCCAGAGGAGAGCAGCAAAGCTGGTGAGGGGTCTGGAATACAAGTCTTACGAGGAGTGGCTGAGGGAACTGGGGGTGTTTAGTCTGGAGAAGAGGAGGCTGTGGGGAGACCTGATCGCCCTCTACAACTGCCTGAGAGGAGGCTGTAGCGAGGTGGGGGTCGGCCTCTTCTCCCTGGGAATGGACGATAGGATGAGGGGAAATGGTCTGAAGTTGCGCATGGGCAGGTTTAGGTTAGACATTAGGAAAAATGTCTTCACAGAAAGGGTTGTCAGGCTCTGGGATGGGCTGCCCAGGGAGGTGGTCGAGTCCCTGTCCCTGGAGGTATTTAAAAGAAGGGTAGATGAGGTGCTTAGAGACATGGTTTAGTGGCGGGATGGCAGTGCCAGTTTAACGGTTGGACTTGATGATCTTAAAGGTCTTTTCCAACCTAGACAATTCTATGATTCTATGACACATTTCCCAGCTCCAGGATAGTACTGATGTTGAAGCCAGAAAGAAGATTACATATCTTTTAACGACACCCCTCTTGCTGCTCCCTTCTCCCTAAAACAGCCAGTAGCTCACTGGGTTACAGCACTCGCAAGTCGCAGAAATAGACCCTAAGTCCCTGCTCCAACAAGCTACGAGTTACTCTTCTCTTCCAGAAAAAAAAAGCAGCAAGGCAGGACAAGGAACTATTCTCACACAGAAGTCTCTGTCTCCCCACTGCATTACTTAGTTGCAGCTGTCAACAGCACAGAAACTCTAATAAAGCTTGAAAGGCAATCTAATCTGGATTCATCACATTTTGAGGGGTCACCATATAACATGCATTTAATATGCCTTTACAATGGGCTAAAACCCAAGAAGCCGGTTGATAAGGCTTTGTGGCCTGTAAACACTGCATGCAAGATTAATGGGTAAGAACTCGTGATAACAAAACATTCTTTTCCTCTGCCGAGATTGCTGTAGGCTCACAAAACAACAACAAAGGGTTTTAGTACCACACTTCACATCTTATTCCAGCTCCCAGCCTTTTAAAGATTAAAACTGGAAGGAATTAAGTTAGCAGAAGAGGATCAAGAAAATCAGAGTATGAATCCATAAACATTTACAGAAATGCAGAGATATAAGTGAAGTATTTCTCAAAGATCTGATTAGCTAAAATGCAAAGACATCTCAAAGAACAAAATAAAGCACCACAATATTCTGTAGGTGGAAAACTGAGGAAACTACAAGAAAAGGCCACAACAAGGCAAAACGTACAGAAAGAGGAATAGAAACCATCTTCACCTATGTAACCCAGCATAGGATTGTATTTTTTTTTTTTCAATTCTGGGCAAAGTACAAACTACAGAACAAGGTAAAAGAAAACACTTATATTAAAAACAGCTGGCAATGACTTAGGAAACACCAATTTCAGAATTAAAAAAGGCCTTTAGTCTTAAGGCAGCAATGTATCTAAAGTTAGAAAATTCTACCCAAATCTTCAGCACACCTATTTACAGTCTTAGAGCGGAAAGAGACACACGCCTCAAGAATGTTTTTTTCTTCTCAGTTCATTTGGATACCACTAGGCAGAACAGACTCAGAAACTGTACAGTTATACAGATGACTGGATCAAAGTTTAGGTTTCTTTGAAAGAGAATTTCTTCTTGACCGCAACATTATCTGCCTCAACCTAGAACAGCATCAGTTACCCCGAGAGCCAGGCAGGTACCGGAAGGCACCAGTTTCCTGACCAACCACCGCTATTCCCTTGCCCCGGATTAGGGAGAGAAGCAACATCCTCTCAAGGACAGATGTGCTGGAACAAGCACCACTGGTGGGACGGGCCCGGATGCAAAGCTTTTGGACAATCTCCAAGCTCCCCGTAACTGCCTGGCTGGCACAAAAAATTAACACGATCATGTGTCTGGCTTGAATCATTTCCTCTCCAGTTTGGTGGAATAATGTCACAGTTTCCCTCTAAAGAGAAGAAAATATTACGCAAACCAAGCTATTTGCCAAGAGAAGACGTTTAAGCATGGAAACGCCTCCCTGTGCAAAACAATTGTAACTTGGGCATTAGGACAGAGAGCACAGACAACAATTTCAAAATACCTTAAAGTGGATGGCAGAAAAATTCACAGTACCATCACCGCTAATAATTATGATGCAGAAAAATATAAAAGTTCATAATGTCTCAAGCTGGTCTAAGTGAGGATTCACCAGCAGTCAGCAGCTTTCAGTTTTCCCCTTTTAACATTCCTTTTCATTACACCATGCTTCAAACAATGTGGAACTGAATGATAATTTAGGTTTATGGAGATAAAGATGTCTATATAAAGGCACCAGCTAGGTCTAGATAGATAAAACCAGAACTGCTGTCTGGCTGCCAGGTTTGGCACTCGGACTTACACAAAGTCACCTCTGAACAATTCAGAGCAGCAGACTCTCCAAAAGCATTTTGCACCCTCCCAGCTTTCTAAAACTCAATGCCAGGCTAGAGAGCTAGCGTTTAGGGCAGATGAATTCTACCACATATGAAAGTTTCATGATATCCATCTCCTGCCCAAGGATAATCAATGCAGTGAGATGGAATACTAAAAAGAGGGGTACAAGTACATAAATGGGAAGAGTTGACTGTAAGAAAAACCAAATCCAAAATACTGTCTTGATATACTCAGCGTTTGGAAGTTGTCTTAGTCTTATTTACAGTTTTATATAAAAATTTCTATTTCAACTTCTAAGTATTATCACAACTGAGTGCTTAAACCCTCATACAGGAATAAAGCCTCCTTAGCATTTCAACAATACTGAAACTTTTAATATCAGCATCTTCCAGAACTGAAGAAAACCCCACCCATTTCACAAGAAGTGTTTCCCCAACAGAAAGGGCTGTAAAAATGCAGACAATGTGGATCGAGACAGCTAAATATAGTTTAAGTCTCCCAGCAAATAGAAAACTCAAAGAAGAAAGAAAGAAAGAAAGAAAGAAAAAGAGATTGCCAGGTTTACTTCTGGTTACTGCATCTAATCTAGCAAAATGTATTTGTCTGTGCCAGTCAGTTTCTGCTGAAAAAAAAAAAACCAGTCTTTCACGGAAGCGCAGCTTCATGCACTTACAGGCTGATTCACTGGAGGCTTCTGGACGTGTTTCATTTCTTTATTCAAATAACCCTCATGCCATGGGAGTGTTACATGCAACACCCTTCCGTTTCACACACGCTTCTACTATCGGGTTTTCTGTGCCCTGTCTCTCATCTACATAATACATAATGAAAATTCGGTTTTATTGTCCTTGCACCAGAGCCAGAGATGGATTGTGCACAAGTACCTGGCAGCTCTCCCCGACTTTCAGTCACCTTTTTTCTTCAATTTCTTTCTTCCTCTATTTTAAATTATATATTAATATAACAATAATGATATATTAAATAATAATATATATTAGATATATGTTAATATATTAATATTTCTTTTATTGACAGTTTCTTCCACAAGGGATGTTGTCATTCCTCTACACACACTCACTCTTGCTTGCACTCTCAGTACGTGCATAAGCATATGAGAGTGCACTGGCAAGAAAAAGAGAAATATGCACAGCATGGGCTTATACCCAATGTTTTCTCCAAAACCCACATTTATCTACATCATCTTGAAAACCTTTCTGTTGAGATAGTTATCGTCTCATGCTACAAAATGGAGAGAAGCTGCAGAGTCATCTTTGAAATTGTGCCAGCTGAGCCAACATACGTCAAAAGGCAAGAGCTTTGCATTTTTGTAGTTAGAAAGACAGAGCTCTAAAGCATCTGTAGCACAGCGGCCAAAATAAAACATTGCAGAGCATGCAAATCAATTACAAATGCTTACTTTTCACATCTATTTTCTTCCAGCACTAGTATGACCACTAATTTCCAGATGCAATCAGTAGAGCGGGCCTGTGGCTCTAACCAGGCTCTATTTTTGCCATACTCACCCCCATGTGCGCCCCCCGGCATACATCCCTTTTCATACTTTAGTCACCATTCTCCAAGTGCAAAGTTCCTTCTACTTTAACAAGCAGTTCTACATTAAAGTGGCCAACAACTGGCTCTGTTGCAGTGTGTACTGATACTTTATATAAGAGAGGTTTATTTCATTGAAAAACAAATGTTAAAATAAAATTTCAGTCTCCCTTATATAGCAAAAAAATTCCCTAAGCCCAAGTGAAAAAGTGAATCACATCAACTTGAAGGGTCTCTAAACAAGGGCATCTTGCAAAGGGAAACTGCAAGTTACCAGAGGTTTCCACAACCCTAAATTTGGTGCTCATTTAAGATTCTGTTAATTTAAGATTCTGTAAGCTAAATATATTATTTACAAAGGAAAATAAGCAGGAAAAAGAACAGCTTTTATAAATGCATAGTTCAAATGTAATCAATCTTTCAATAATCTAATATCATTGATGTACAAGTAACAAAATCACTCTGGAACTTCATTACAAGAGTAAGACGTTTTCTCTCAGTAGAAATTATTCTTCCCTTGTTACAGTCTTCAGTGAACGAGAAAAGTATGCTGAATAGCCATCTTTTTTTTCTGCTTTACATGTAAGCACTTTCTTCTTTTGCAGAAGACACTCGCATGTGAGCTAGACACTGACATGCCAGTCTTTCAGAGTACCACTGATGATACCGTTAGTGACACTGAGTGAAAAAGCAAAATGCTACAATAAACTTGATTTTAAAAAAAAAAAAAGAAAAGAAAAAAAAACCAGGAGGAAGGAGGAAGAAAATAAAAGAATGAGCAACTGAAGAAGAGGGGACTGGAAAGCAATCAGATACGTACCTCCTAATGCAGAATAAGCAGAGACAGCCAGTCACAGAACAGAAAGGTGATAGGTCATAGGCCATAAGGAAAACAAGAAGGCACATTTAAACCACTCATTAAAAAATCATAGCCAAAACCAAACCAAGAGAAACTCACAAATAATATGGAAAAATAAAGACATACAAAAATAACTATTTGAAGAGAAATCCTTTTTTTTTTTTTTTGGTACACAGAAAACTGAGCTGAAATATCACACAGTTTTCTGAAATGACCGTATGGAGACTTAGTTGTTATTTATCAGTCACAGCATGTAAATACCACATGGCATTTGCTTTTTGTCGCCGAGTTTTTATTTCTCAGCTATCAGAAATAAAACTCCAAAGTTTGACACAAGATTGCTGATTTGGAGATGTAAAATAATAAGTAACAACCTTCAGATGTAAAGGAGTTACTTATTGGTTCATACATTTTTAAATACAAAGTTAATCCTATTACCTTCACAAGAAAGCAGGTAGACACAGGAGCAGCAAACATGCTAACAATGAACAAACATATAGCAGCAAAACTGCCCTTATAACTAACCTAATTTCAGCAGCCAACCTTCTCTATCTGGATTAAAAAATGTATGCGTTAGATCATTTCCATCATCCTCTGGAATTTTAAACGGCTCATTCTTAATACTTTCATATAAATTCTAGAAGAATAAAAAAAGAGGAAAAAGACCTCATTAATAAATTTCTAACAGAAAATGCAACCAGGACATCCTACTGCTTCTCAGACTATTTGTATAAAAAGCATAGGAAATACAGTCCACAAAATTCTGGACCAACCCTTCTCAGTCGCTGTTTGCTAATTTGATTAATTTTGATTTTAAACTACATCTATAGACAAGTGTCTCTCTTTTTTTACAGATTTTATAAGCACTCCTAGCAAAGGCTTTTTTTCTTCAGCATTCAGTATTTCAAAGGTTTCAGTTTCAGGTCTCATTCAATGCAAGTTTTGTCAAATGAATCTGGGTCTTTCAGAAAACGGTTTAGACCATCACACTATCTTAGAGAAATAAGTATTTTTAATCTCAAGAGACGGGAGGACGCTCCACAAGACACATGGAAAGAAATGAGAGGCAATAATGAAACAATGATTTTTACTATTTTTTCTGTCTTCCTCTGACTTACCCAGAAATACTACTTTTTTTTCAGAAGAAGCCAGTTCCACAAGAATTTTGCCATCAGCAAACTACTAAGAGATATACAGAGTGTTTTCTCTGGAAATCTCCTCTCCTTAACAAAAGATTGAATATAGGGAGAACTAGCTCAAAGCAGCTGTGAATTTTTCTTTCAGCTACTCAAATGGTTATGCATGCTAGAAAATGTTCTTCTTAATTTCCCTCAACAAATCTGCCGAAGAACTGTTGTATATGCTTCTAAGTTTGCTATTAAAAACAAAGCAATGCCTTGTCTTACCCAGTCTAACTTACCCGTAGCAATTCTTCTGGAAGGTCTCCGCCTTCATTAATTCCACGATTCATTGAAATAAACCTCTCTACTGTTGGTTTATCTCTTACATTGTGGTTGTGCAGACTGGTATTTAACATAATGATCGCAAATGACAGCACATAGCATGTATCTGAAATAAGATTTGAAAAATTATTTCTCTCTCTCTGTGTTGCAGCAGAAACCTATAATATTAATATATTAACTCATCCTGACTGATAAAGAAAAAGAAACAGGTAGCCAAAAAATCCTGAACACCATACGTGAAAGCAAAGTCTAATCTTTCTTTGAACTATTGAAGCAAGCCTAAGAAGCAAAAAAAAAATATGTAACAATTCAAATTAAAAGCCAGTACGAGAAAAACAGTACAAGAGAATCCAAAAATGTTTTTAAACTCTCTGAAATCATTGCTAACACCCTAAATTAACATTTTGCTTGAAACACTAAAGTGTTGTTGGGAAAAATGTTCTCTGCATACAGATTTTGCCTAGATCATATTGGTAGATCCTATAATAGACTTGGTCAGACTCCTACTCAAAGTACTTCCAAAGCTTTCTCCAAAGAGAAAGAACAGTCTCTTCAAAATAATATTTAAACTGCATTTAAACAGACTGAAAATTACATTGACTCAATGTCTTGGCATACGTGAGGTAGCTAGCACCACTGAATAATATCAAAAGATGACAAAGGAGATCTTATCATGCCTCTTGACATTGTTATGATTACAGTAAATTCTCCCAGAATTCAAGTACAAGATCCTGTGTAAGAAAAAGTAGGATGGAAACCTCTGTGCTACATAGAGGAAGAATGTGTTTGCATCTTCAGCATTTTGTTTTCAGTAAGTATTTTCCTCTCTAGCTGTAGCAGACCTGCTTTACATCAACTTTTTCCTAGCCTATTTGTTCCTCAGACTGTGATCAACAGCAAGCTATGTTTGTATCTAACTAAACAGACCAACAATGTCAGAATGCTAGGGCATTATCACAAAGTTTTGTTAGCTTTTATGACTTGAGTAATTCTAAACCAAGTAATTCAACAGAAAACTGAGGTGCATTTCTAACTGAAATAAATTATTGCTGTACAGACTGCTAAAGAGAAAGGATACAGTCCTCATACCAAAAATGGATTACTTTCTAGATAATATACTATAGCAATGTATAGGTGGACTTGATACAGAGATAATCAGGTGTAAAGTCCTTATAATTGACAGACAAGACTACCCAACCTATTGGTCTCTTCTGCCTTTGAGCCCCTGAGAATCTTACTTTTCCAATTCCTAGCCAAAATATTTGGTGACATTTCTAAAGTGTGTTTTATACTTTAATTGGCTTAGATATACATTAATGCTAAAGTTTCATAAATGGAAATGTATTCTGACCATAAGCTTGCACCTCCTAGAAACAAAGTGTAGGATTAGACAGTTGTATTTTCTCACTTCTTAGAAATTTTTCATTTCACTCATTATTTCATCCTGAACTTCCTAACTAGCCATCATCTCCTTGATTCAGATGTAGAAGAACATATATGATCCAAAATACATACATATACTTAAGAACTCCTATTGTGTCCTGTGACTAACCTGTAGACTGGAAGACTCCTGGGTTACAAAGGCAATAGCGTGAAGCAAAAGCTTCCATCATACGATCAATTTTTTGAGCCTCTCCTGGGAGTCTGAAGCTCCACAGAAACTGCCTACAGAAGGGAAGAATAGTTGTTAGACTCATTCCACTATTTATATATTAAGCTTATATTACTAATAATCAGAAACCAAACAAAACAAAAAAAATCAGCAATGTCTATACAAAATGTCCTAAAAATATGTTCTCAATCTCTCAACACACAAGTCAGGAGCTATTATAAAGCAACATGCACAGATGGCTAGCCCAGTAATTCAGCCAGCAACACTGCATGCTATCAGGCAAGATAATATGGCAGTTCATATTCTGAGACTCTCTCTTTTTTCCAGACTAGTAAACAATTTTCTGTATGCATCCCATTTTTGCCATGAGAATGCTATGGGTAAACAATCAATTCAATCCTCCCTGGATTTCCTGGCTACTAAAAGCAATAAACACTCAGCTAGACTTTACTTAAAACGTAAAAAGAAACATCACATAAAATATTTCTGGTAGGGGAGAGAAGCAAGGGATACAAAACCACTTAACATCTGTACTTGAACTCCTCAAACATTTAAAAGAATAGTAACAACAACAAGAAAAACCCCAGTGCTTAAGAGAGGTGCTGCCTGTCCAGTGTAAGTTCACCTTTCAAGAATCAGACCCAGATCTTAAAAATAAAGACATCATGATATCACCTCAGTCATTTTGTAATATACGCAGGAGATCTGTGCTCCCATTCAGCAGCATTAAGTGAAATAAGAGTTTTTACATTCATAGCTTACTATTGCTACATATAGGTACGCTGGAATGCATACAGGACAGAAGTCTTCAAATTTGGCACACTGTGGCGCTAGAAAGCTCCAATTAATTTAATCACTTATTCTTTTCTTTCTTAGCAAAAGAATCATCTAAATGAAAACAGGATCTGAACCAGCAAAGTTACATGCTCTGCCATGCAAAACAAGTTCTTGATATTGCCTGTACGCTGGGTGCCAATATAATAACCATTTATTCCTGTCTTCATCAGTTTTTCATTTTAGGACATTATATTAAAGTGTCGCAGGCCATCTTTAATTTGTCAGCTCTATATGCTGTCTTTTACTCACCTCATGCAAGGTTCCAACCCAGATCACGAATTTGTAAGCTACCAAAATACAAACATTTAATAGTAGTAGCTGCTAAGGAAGAATAAAGTCAAACCTAACGTTAACTTGGGTAAAAGAGATAGGAATATGATGCCTCCCAGAACAAGCTTCAGCAGCCAGAGAGAAGGCTTCCTTAGCTCAAGCCTCAGGAAGCTCAAGTTATCATCACCACATCGTTCAACCACAGCAAAGCTGTTCTGACTCCACATCACGAGGGACTGCACCAGAGACAAAGATCACATGGACATTTCAATTTATCTGGTGTCAGGAGGGAGTCACTTGTGGCAACAAAACTGGAAGGACTGTCTAAATCAACTTAATTTGCTACATCTGTTATGGATTTCCACCAAGACAAGAAGGGACTTCACAAGGTCACTGTATGCTGGCATCCCAGAAAAATCAAGTAAACCCTTCACTCAGCAAGGGGAAAAAGTACACTAAGGTATTACACTTTCTTTCATGTGACAAGTGGGAAACTCTGAGGCAAGTAGAAAATTAGAAAAGTAGAAATTACTTGATTCAAAGTTTACCTCAGCCATTGAACATAATCACTGATTATGGTCATCAGGATTCCCCCCCTCCTTGCCTAGAGGAACAAGTTGAGGTGGAAGGAAACAAAAAGATGACTGCAGCAAAGAAAAGTATTTATTTGCTTGGGTTTGGTTTTTACCTATCTCTGTGCTAAGACATAAAACAGATCTTCAAATGTCCACATTCGGCAGGCACACCAAAGAGTTACAGCTGTGTTTTAGTTGTTTGTATTTGTCTCAAATAATTAAAAGTTTTCACCTCCAAACACAGGACACACACAAGCAATTGGAAGGGTTAAAACAGAGCTGTCTCTGCTAACTTGCACAGTAATGCGTATAATCGTGCTGAGCTGCAGATCAGCTTTCTGACAAATCAATCAACACAGTGACTCATATGAATGTGCAACTTGATAAAGGAAGCTCAGGTCAAGAAAGAGAAAGAATTTACTCACCTTAAGGCTTGTACAAGATTGAGATCAGCGAACTCATGGAGTTCAACAAAAGCCTGAAGAACTTTAATATTAAATTCATCTCTATGAAAGACAAAAATAGAAATCGACAATTACAATTCTGACCTTTAAAGGCTTGTTAGTTATCTCTATTTGCTTCCGAGAATAAGCAAGGAAGTAAATGATCATACTGATCAAATCAAGTCATCAGAAATAGTTTACACATTTGTTTGAGAGGTATTCTAATATTTAACACTAGTATTTTGCTCATTTTTGATGGTGTTAAAAAGGTAGGTTAGCAAGAGCCAGTACACTTAACTGATTTTAACACTGCTTATTTAAATGACCCAAAAATGGCCTGGCCTTCTTTGCTTCACATTTATTATTACTGCACCTCCCTTGATATAGGATGATACCTGATAAATTTATCCAGCAAAAAGTCTTTTGCAGAAACTGTGTCAAGAACTCATAAAACAACAGTTAACGCAAAATTAATTTCTCTAGCTATACAACACATGAAAAACAAACTATTCCATTTTTTCCTCTAAGAACAGAAATTATTAAAGCAGTGTATTAATTTATGTACAAAGATGAGGAACAGAAATGCTTCAATCAATTGTACCTAAGAAAAAGAAGAGCTTTTTAAAAGACCTACGTAGTACATAGCATATTCTTACTCCATTCTCAAAAATTATTACAGTGAAAGTTTACTAAAATCAGAACGGGTTTTGAATGGGCTTCCTCTCACCTATCTCTTATATTGCTATGTAAAACATGAGCCAAATTTTGCTTTGCTTGAGACAAAGGTGTTTAAATGCAAAAGTAACATTTAAACATCAATGAACACAGAACTATTTGGATGCAGACAGAATTTAGTCCATACCATCACCGAGTTCATATGCCAGAAAATAAATAAAGGTTTATAATCCTCAGGGTGTGCTTTAAATACATCACCAAGACAGAATGTTGCATATCAGCCTCCACCCGAAAATAGAAAGGTGTGCACCCACCAAGAATTATCTGTTGCGTTACTAACTGCATAGTCAGACTAACCTGTAACACTCATGAGTAAATGCCGTAAACCGAACTATTCATTCATTAGGATGTCCCCGTATTGTTTACAGAAAAACACATCATATTTAGTAACACACAGTTCAACTGCATGACTACTTTTCAGTGCAGTAAATAAAGTGGTGTAATAGTATAATAAAAGAGAGCACTCAGAGGTACTTTATTACTCTACGCCAAATATTGATTTTGCTTAAATGCCTGTAAAGCTGCAGTAATTCAGAACAAATATTAGCCTTATATTCTCCTTTTTGCTCTTCTAGGTTTTAATGTAGACTGGATTAATAGTGATACTTGTGCTGGGTACGGTTCCAAAGACACAAGCCAAATATCATGAAAGGTCTAGGAAGCCACTTAAAAAAAATAAGTGAAAACTTACCCACATGTAAAGAAATCTTAAATCATTTATAGGATGCAATTCATCCCTTATTTACTGTACATTTTTAGGTATTATCTCGTTCCATTTTACCGTTCACTTTTTTCAGTTTGCTGAGTGCTGTAACACTATAAAAGTCAGTAATTTAAAATATATCTCTTTATGGCAGAACATTATAAAAATATTTCATTCTGTTGACTGTCCTGGTCTCGTCTTCAGCTATATTTAGCTAGAATGCAGAAGTAATTCATGATGGGCCCCAGAGAAGGAGTGGCAAAGTAAAAGAGAATGTCCTCAGACTCCAAATGCCTTGATAAAAGATAGTACATAACAAAAACTCATCTATAATACGCAGTGCCGTTTGCATAGCACATATTATTTAATAGCCTGTTTCTGAGGTAGTCAAAAAAGCAAAACTAGCAGCTTAAGACTACCTCAACTGTCACATTTTATTTTATCCCAGGGTATTTATTTCATCCCAGGACCTAAAGGCCTAATACACTGTTTTCAGAGGAACATGATTAAAAATTATTAGGATTGTAGGAAATTAATGTTGCAGAGTTCAAAGGAGTATGATGAACCAATTCCCCATTCCAGACCTGACTACCTTGAAATGTCCATACACATTCCTGAAAATCAGATTGTCATCTCTTCACCTCCACCCGCCTTACTAATTCATATAAGTGAAGAAAAAAAATAGGACAGAAATACCGGTTTTGCTTTCCCATTACCATATTAATATTACACCCTTCACAGAAACTAAGAAACATTGAATAAAAGCTCCTTTTAAAGCAAAAAATAATTTTAAATTTCGTTTTGACTTCAAATGCTCCTTAAAATTGATAGGTTGCTTCTGCCTTTTGGCAAAAATAGGAGCAGTATGTTAATTTTTTTCAATTCTCCTAAGATTTTATTACCCAGTTGATAGATTTATCCAAAATTTCCTGACCAAATTTCCTATTCAGTATGACCACTACATTCATCTGTATTTAAGTCTTGAAAAATTCAGAAGATATAATTGAACTGCATGTTTATCGGTATACATATTCACTCTTAAGAAAGGTTGCCCTGTATTTTCAGATTAGACCACAGTGCTGCCCAGCAGTATCCCTGCCAGGGATGCAAAAGAATGACGAATAAATTTTTTAATTTTAAATGTGAACCCATAAATAGTCACACAAATATTACTGATGACTCCAGTGGGCCTGGACATATTGGTAAGACCTTTCTGCATGAATACAGGGGTTCTGGGAATAGGACTAGAAAACTGGAAGTATTTCAGAAGACAATACCAAGGTAGAATGTGGCTCTCAAAAATGAACATTGACTGCTTTATACAAGCTTTGTTACAGTTTTGCAATTACAGACATTAACATATAAGTGATTTTAACAATACTGATTGCCCAAATATTCAAGAGAAACAACGTAATGCTGTCATACAAAAGTTGTTGAAATGTCTACGTATGTTGTACAGAAACTTCACAGTGAACATCTATTTCCAAAATACACATATTACAGTGAAAACTTTCATTAAGCCTATTAAAGTCAGGAAGAAATTGCTGAGCACAAACTAAGCCGTTGATGCTGTAAACAGATTATGGGTGCTGCAAAAGGGATCTGCCAGAACATATCACTACAGGAGTATATCCTACATGAGTCAACTTTCAAACCTCCACCAACTAGCATCTGAACCGGAACGTGTGCAAGCACGTACATACACGTACTGCAGCCTGCTCTTCCCTTCTGTCTCTTTCTGTTGCCTTTTTCAAAATCAATTCCTGGGTTGCACAGCAATAGAAATAATTTGCATTTTGATTGCGTTTTGCAATAGTACGCATAAATACGTATGTTGCATGTTTATTGCACTAGGATTGATAAAGATACAGTGCGGCTGCCCTTTGAGACGCCTACTTACTTATGGGAAGTCTGTGTTCAGGGAAGAAGAAAACACTAAAACCTGCTTATAACTATTGTCCCAGGAACTAGCCATTTTAGCAAGTAATTTCTTTACTATCCAATTATTAGTGATTGTAAATCACTCCTTGTCTGGGCATAGTACCAAGAGATACCGGAACTGTTGCAATACAACTCTCAGACATTCCAAAAGCTTATGGTATTAAATTCTGCACTATAGCCAAATTTAAGGGTATTTTCTCAAAATAGTAAGTTACAATGAATTAAATATTTTTCCACAATGTACCCATTTTAAAAGAACAACCTAACAAGAAGAAAAAAACCCCAAAAAACCCTATCACAATACCATAGTAGTTTTACTTCCCGCTGTAGCTTTTATAGATCTCAGAGTTGTAAAGTAGCACTCTCATGCAGCCTGTGAAGGGGAAGGTAATGACCAAAAGCCACAAGTATGCTCTGTAAACTCAAGAACAAAGTTTCTATATTTTTATTTTACCTTTCACCGAGGTAATCTCCAATTACCGTTTTATTTAATCCTTCTCCTTTATAAAGGAACTGTGCAATGTCTTCTGCGGTGTTCTGCAGGAGGTCATTTTCTATCAGAAACTGTATTCCCTAGGAAGAGCAATTCCAGAGGAAAAGGAATGTTATGGGTTGGCTTTTTTTTGTTGGTTTTTTTTTGGGTTTTGTTGTTTTGTTTTGTTTTTTTTAAACACAAGCATTTATGTAAATACCGCTCATAACATTTGGTATTAATATACTGACACAGACATATACATAGTACATTAAGAATTACATTAGCAGACAGATTTTTTTTTTTTTTAAATGAAATGGTAAACAAATGTTTTTCAGTTAGATAAGCAATATTTAGTACTGGTTTAATGATTAAAATGAGAACACATTTTTAAGGCTAGGAGTACTAGGTGGCAGTTTGAATCCCTCAACAATAGAAACATCAAATATTAATTTAATAATGATTCCGTGTTGCTCCTTGGAGCTAATGTGGGAGTTAGCCTGCTCGCAATATTGCCTAAATGTCTGCAGATACATAATCTGTAAAATCATATAATGAAGAGGTACGTAGGAATAACTTAATTACCACCGTGACACAAAATAAAGCTTCTGTTATAATCTACAAACTGCAACCCAATACATCAAGCCATTACTTGCAGTAGAAGTCACAGCTGAAGATACCGAAACCGGTTTAAAAGAGTTTATGCTGACACTGGGATTATCAGTGACTTCTGATCGTGCTGGAACTGAACTATTCACAAAGGACTTGAACTAGACTATTCACAAAGGACTCTTTCACGAACCAGTCAAGCTTCTACCATGGAGCTTCTATCAAAGCCACGAGGAGAGTCTTACCCTGCCCCTCAGTGGGTGCTTGATCAAGCCCCTGGACTCCTATGCCTCCATAAATTACTGGCCCTATAACTGGCACACTCTAGGGATGCCCAGAGAACTTTCTGCAAAGCAGTAAAGAAAGGAGACTAAGAGTTATATAAAGATTATGTAAAGGATAGAAGGGATATTATTCCAACACTCAGCAGGTCATGAAGAGATAGCGCTCTTTTTATCCCCAACACATAC
>NW_009258789.1:984871-996840 GCF_000687185.1 Egretta garzetta
ACTGCTAACAGCATGGCAGTGGAAATTAGGAATGGCAGCTGTAACTTTGTCTTGGATTCCAAATAGGTACAGAAGAGCTTAATATTATTCCAAATGTTTTCTACTAGAATATTTCATAGTTTCAGAAACATTAGAAGTTTTTCAATTACTGCAAATGGAATATATTTCTTTTCTATTTCACTACAACTGGGAAAACTTCCATTATTTTTTGATATAGCATAGGAGGCCCTGCAGTAACATTCAAAAAAGTAATTATCCTTCTGTTTGATTGATTCTGTTTTTTTATAATTAAATGATTACCTGCCTGACAAAAAAAAGTCAATTTTCTGACCTAATTTAACGAAGAAAATGAACTGTGATTTTATAAGGCTTGAAGCTTTAAAAAAAAAGTCTGGAATGCAATTCTCTCAAAACAATTTTATCATCATCTGAAAACTTAATTTCAATGACAGGCTGGTATTCTGACTCTGACAACTCAGTATTTTGATAAGTCATTTCAGAACAGACGTGATTTCATTGCAAAGAATATCTGTTTTATCTTGAAGCAGAAATAGCTGAGCTTTCCTAAAAAATGATCCCTTCAAAGCTTATTTGATAGCTTTTTGAATAACTTGGTATAGGAAAAAACATTATGTATCATGGTCAAATGAATTTTTTGTCCAAATAGTTTTCTCAGCTCTGTCAACCAAGAGACAACCTTCTTTCTGACAAACATCAGAAATAGCAGTTGCATATTCCTTCATTCAACACCTGGACCATATTATTCACGCTTAGCGTAAACAGACCGACCAGAACAGTTTTTCAAAAGTTGTACAAGTTACTGAAAAAGATAATGGACACGACTAGAAGCAGGGAAAACATACTACAAAAAAAACCTTAATTTTCCTTTTTTTTTTTTTTTTAAATTCTTAAGATGTTGAAGAACCAGAAGTTAAATAGACAGGAAAAGGAATTTGTCTGCGACAACAACTCCAGCGTCTGGAATAAATGGTAAAATAGGTCAGCCAAATCCCCATCAACTCCTACGCTATCTTTTGTCTTGATGCAAATTTTCTTTCTGTAGACTGATAGGAGACAGAAGACAGCTGTACTAGTTTGACCTCCCCACAAAATTCACAGCTACAGAAATATTCAATATTCACTACAAATATTGCATAGATTTTTTTTTTAAGTCAGTGCAATGAAATCTGCTTTGAATTTCATAGCTTTTACAGTATCTTAATTACAAATTTTGCAGTTATTTATCACAGAGAACTCATTTTCTGGGCCCAATGCAGGCAGTACTGACTTCCAGTGCTGCGAATTTCAAGCACAGCTTTATATCCGCTGCACAGGGATTCCTGAAGTGTTTTACCATTTAGCCCTTCCCATACCCACTAACCAAATGCAAACAGCAAGGTACGTGCTATTACATCACGTAACTGCATTGAACACTGCTATTTTGAATGAGGATTGCCTGGGTGGGGGCAGGCAGAAGTGCTCTACATATAAGTTACGCACTAGAAAATGTAAAGGTCTTCAAATAAAAATGGTAAAAGAAAACTACCTCACTGTGTTCCTGCTAATATGCAAACATTAGAACTCTTACTTGGTTTTAAAGAAGAAAACTTGGGGGATTCACTACATGTATTATTACCCCAGTTCTTTCACATTCCTAACTCTGGAGACCATCTTCCCTCCCATTTATGAATTAAAAATGTCCTTTTCACAATGGCCCCAAGTTAATTCTCTCAACATTAGAAGGACATATATTTTAGCTGCCTGTAATTTAAAATAGCTGCTGCAAACAACAAGATGACCTAGCTTTAGAGCAGCCAGCTACTGCAGGCCACCACTGATTCATAGACATTACTAAGAAATTACTACTGTAAGTCTGTTTACCACATTTAAATTATGTTACAGTAGCAATGCGGCTACAGCATCTATTTATAGAAATAATTTCACCCAACAAGAACAGTAACAAAAAATAGTTAACATTGGAATGAAAGCATCTGACATCATCCTATGACTTTGCCACAAACTTCTAGGATGTGAAAGAGCTGAGGACAACAGCAAACTACCATCATGTTTGGGGGTGTTCTGCCCTCAACAGAACTGAAATTAGACAGTCACCAAAATAAAAGTAAAAGATTAAAATAAGACATGGTCAGTAGCTTAAAAATCGTTCTCTATCTCAAAGTACTTGAGTGTTTCTGGTACATTGAAAGCAGAGCCTGAAGAATAGCAGCCATCACTGTACTTGGAACTTTACAGAAAAGCCATCAAAATGTAACTGAATTCAATACAATTGGAAAGAAAACATGTCAAGAACTAACACAGAAAAAGAAATGCTAAACAACTTCCAAAATGACCTTAAAGAAGACTCTTCACAAATTCAAAGTGGAATCTCAATTACAAACAACAAGAAGGCAGTGAACAAAGCAAGAAAGAGGTAAAATGGAAAGTAAAGTCTAAAGGTCAAATATGTCAAAGCAGCTCTTGTAAATATATCAGGGAGGTCTGTAAGAGCATATGCAGGTCCCTGAATTTTCCAGAAAATTAAAAATTATTTAAGAAAAGTAGAGGCACTGCAGGGAAATTAACTACTTCACTTCTTGGCTAAATGCACAGTAGACTACTTGAAAGTGGTAATTAAGTTTCTAGCTGCAGGTGCTTCTACAAGTCTTACATATAAACGTGTATATGTATACAAACATACAAATGTTCATACATGCCTTTTCACAAACAGAATTTAGATACGCAAATATAAAAGTCTGTATGAGAACAAATTAAAAAAAATGTTAAAGGCATTTCAGAAGAAACAAAAATACGAGGGCATTAAAAAAATGTACGGCCTCACTAATAACCAAACACCAAAGTACATTTATATTTGACATATCAACATAGAACACCTCTGTCAGGTACAGATAATCTTCCTCCAAGCCAGCTCAATCAATACCTGGCATATTTGATTGTTGATAAATAACCTCCATTATCAAAAAAGGTTTGCTTAAGTGAAAAAAGTACACGTGACTGGCAAATGACTAGATGACTGCTTCTCATTTAGCCCTCTGCTCAGTGTGTTACAGGATATACAAATAAGGCCTGTGACCATATATTATCAGAAATGCTTTCTTAAGAAAACATGACTGTGTTTGTCATAGATCATATTACAAACAGGAACTTGATTCCAGACAAGCAGAAAAAAAAATTCTCTACCTTCTTAGGGTCCATGTTGAATTTCTTCCTTCCCATGGCTATTTGCTTATTTCTTTGAGTAGTTTTGCTACACATGGAGAAAAAGAAGAAACAACGAGCAGTTATCAGTTGCTCTTTTACAAAACCAACAACTTCTGGATGAGTTTCTTTTAATTTGTATTTTGGTTACTTTGTATTTTTTATTACAAAACAAGACATTCACTTTTTATAAGAGGGAAAATTATGTTACTACTTTAAATTCTTTCAAGCGAGTGCAACTTCAGAGAACTATATAATTATCAATTGGACAGTCTAAAATACTACATTCTATACAACATATTCTCTATCCAAACAAACGAAACACCTGAACAGGATAAAGTCAGGCTTTAGAGACTTTATGACAGACCGAATAAAGGTGAACCCGTGTTTGTTTATTTGCTATTCCTGCAAGATGGGTTCCAAGGTCTTACTGAATCATGGCCGGATGTTAGAATTACTTACCTTTCTTCTACACTAGTCAGATTATCAATTTCTGTCATGACCTCAGCAATTTCAAATTTTAATCTCTGCCAAAAGAAGGAAGGACAGTATGTTAACCTACATTAAAACACTTTTTGAAATAGTTTATCATATATTAATATGATGTATTAGATTTTATTTTCTAATATTTGCTACTCACCTGAAGTAAAGTAATTAATCTTATGACTTACTTAGATATTTAGCTTAAAGATTTTACCACAGCTGAATGACTGTTAAACACATGGATCTGAACTCCAGTGTGGGCTCATGTCAGAGCATCAAGACCAAATTTCCATCACCAATTTCAGTATAAGATTTCTTTACCCAGATTTCTCACTCACTCCTATCCTGTATGCAAATCTGCTGTTTAATGACTTCTTGATTACAAAAATCAAATGTGTACATATACACATATTGCATTACATCGACACAGAAGTTAGCATTTTTAAAAGCACACAAATCCTATTCATTATTAGTAAGATTTAGCTTAAGCCATTTACATGCTTTTAAAAATAAATTCATACCTAGGTATGCAGTTTACTGTAAGTTAATCTACTGAAGCAGTCTTCTAAGGATCTTTACAGATAAATTGATTACCTCAATATCATCAATCAGTTCTTTTTTCCTGCGACGAATATTTAAAAGCTCTTCTCTTTCTTCTATGGAGAGGTCATCAGGCACTGAAATAGAGCAAAATGTACAGTCTTTTAGCATTTGCAAACATACCTCATCACAGAAAACTGAATAAACCTGATTAAGAAAAGTAAGTTTACATGAAACATGAGAGCATTTTTTTTAGCTGGGATAATTGTCAGAAAAAAAATAACCCCAAACCTAATTTATTGGAATGCTACTTTATAAAATCCTAAGCAAGGTAATTGAATGAATGACTATGGATAGAAACTATCTTTCAAAAGAAAGTTAGACAATCAAAGCGAACTTGTTACCGTATCATATGTGGTAAGATTTGGTTCTTAATTAATTAATTGCCAAATTCAAGTCTGATATCATTCCAATTATTTCAGTAACAGACCAAAATTCTTCATGTAAATGAATTATGATTCAAAAGACATTACTATCTTTCAGGGAAAAAAGCCAAAGAAAAGCCAAAGTTATACACATCGTGGTAAGGAGTTGTATATCCTGGTGCTCATTTCAGACAACATCAGAATTTTAGCAGTACCCCTTCATCTGGTTGCTTTTGTAGAGCAGAGATGCAGGTAAGCACAATATCGCTAACATCCTTAACAGCAAATACTTTCCATCAGTAGGATATACAAATAAATACAAAGTCAGAATCAGTTACTTAACACAGCATTATCACAAACTTATATTTTTGTGTAACAACATTTAAGTGAGTCTGAAGTATTTAAGTCAATTTTAGGTCTCTCCTTGGCTATGCTAAAACAAGGATGTTACCCTTTTGATAAAAATTACTTGCTACTGAAGATGCAAACGTGTTTCTGTACACAGCTACGGCTGTCACACACTCTAGCAGAAGCCCCCAACCCTGGAGTCTCCTGACAACCAGCAGACGTGAAAAGTTATTTGCACAAAACCTCTGCTCTTCTTGAGCAATTAGATTTTTCCCTGGCGAGAAACTTCTTTGGACAGAGATTACTCTCACTCACTTGTACAGCACTAGACATCAACCACAAATATTCACCTCTTTTGCAATGATTCTATAATAACAGTTTTATCGCTACCCACTTTCTTGAAAATAGCTCCTTAATTATAGAAGAGCTTTTCCTTCTAGCTCAGTGAAATGGAACAAAAATACTTATTAAGAGATTTAAATGGTTCTGTCCCAACAGCAACACACAACAAATGCAGTCATTTGGGATGACAGAAACGGTTTCTTTATGTCATATACACATGTAACAGACTGTAGCAACAGGATAACAAGCAAAGGTTCAGCTTGACAGGAGATTTTTAAAGACACATTTGAAACACAGCTTCTCTTCAAATCTTAATAATGAAATACATTGATTATTTTCAACATCCAGTGGTTAAGCTCCTTTCTTTTTAGAATTCAAATCATAATGTAAAATCCAAATGGCAACAGACCTTGTTAGACATGAAGTAATTATGGCAAATGATCTCATTTAACTACTCCAGATACAAACATGATTAAATTACTTCCAGTTTAGGAAATGACAGTCTTCTGCTGAATGCATACCAGACTTCAATATGTTTACCTGCTTCTTCCCTTCATCTCATTAGAAACCCACCCACTCCTAAAAATTCCTTGCATGCAAATACCGGTAAGCTTCTTTTCATACCTTATAAATACATGTGCCTACATCACATCTTTGTCTTATGTGTATACTCTAAGATCTTAAACCATCAAAACTCAAGAGATTTTATGACTACACGAACACTATGTACATACACATACCACAAATACTCCAATTCGTTAACTGAGGACTGGCAATAAAAAAAGAAAATGGAAGACTGTTACCCAATATTGATTATTAAAAAGGCAAACTGTGTATAATCAATCACTGTCTTAGCTAGGAATTATGCTCAAGTACCCTTAAAGCATTTTTGTAGTATTACATTGGTAGATGAAATTAAATTGAAATTTTGCAGTACCAGTATTAGTAAGTTCTTCATTTTTTAACTTTTTGCCACAGCAGACATTTTGGTAACTCTCACCTTCGTTGGCAACTGGAAGTACTGATCAGAACCCAAACAGAAATCTTTAAGCATCAAATATTTAGAATTCATAGATGGTTCTTGATTTTTCTTTAAGCTGAGTTACAAAATCTCTGGAGTAGCTGCTATCACAAATTCTTCCCAAAGCAGAATGTCAGTGAGTGGTACTGCAGTTTCTTCTCCCTTACATTACCATGCAGTGAAAGCTCCTTGGGAGAGGTCTGGAGCATCTAGAAGAAGTGAAATTGCTATTTGGAATCAACACAAGTTGTGACAGTTTTCTATGCTGAAGCAACCCACCAAAGAAAAAGAAACCAAACACCTCAATCCTTATCCTACAGCACCCAAAGACTGACTGCTGTGGTTTTTTCCTTTCCTCTGATCACAGCTGCAGCTGTGACAACCCTCACAGTATAACTAATGATGCTGTTAGACAAAAAGGAAATAAACTAAATGGAGTCAGACTGCCTTTTGCATTAGGAAATAACATCAAGTATCTATCTGCCAGATGCAAGACAAGAAAAGTTTGCTGGAAAAGAAGATTCTGCACTTGGAGAGCACTTAGAAGACAGCACTTAGAGAAAACTGCGCATTAATGCAACATCTTTAAATAATGGTATTAATATCAGGGCCAAAAGATTCCCGTATCTTTTGATAAAAATAAAAGAACCGGGATACAACTGAGCAGAGGTTACAGTACTGCTCAGCTTCCAGAAACTATTAGTATAGCCAATATTTTACTTCCACTCACATCACCAGCACACAGAAGGGATGACTGACTTGTCAGGATGACTCCTAAGTGCACTGTCCTACCATCACCATAAATTGGCATGTGTGCAAGATACTGAAGATGTCTGCCTTATTCTCCTCCTTCTATTGGTTGTCCATCATCACTGCCTCCCTTCTCCAGTGCTACTGTTCATGCTGATGATGGGAATTCATCCAATGGGAAAATGAACTCACCAAAAAAAAAGGTTCTTTAGACTATATGTGGCATTACAGCCTGCAACTTCAGAGGCCGAAGGTGGTTGCTCCAGGAGGCTATGTGATTTTATGTCTATTGTCCCTGGTGTTTCAATCCTCTGTCTTAAAACAGAATTTAATAATATTTCTGTATTTCAATTAAGGCTTTTGAAATATTGACATGGAAGGATGTGCCTACCTTACCTGAAAGGAAAAAAAGAGCGGAAGACATTCAACTGCAGCTAAGAACAAACTAAAAAACCCCACTAACAGGGCAATGGGCACAAACTGAAACGTAAGAGGTTTCAGCTGAATAGAAGGAAAAACTTCTTTACGCTGGGGGTGACGGAGCACTGGAACAGGCTGCCCAGGGAGGTTGTGAAGTCTCCTTCTCTGGAGATATTCAAAGCCCGCCTGGACAATGTCCTGTGTAACATGCTCTGGGTGAGCCTGCTTTAGCAGGAGGGTTGGACTAGATGATCTCCCGAGGTCCCTTCCAACCCTTGCCATTCTGTGATTCTGTGAAAAGGGCACCCACCATTAGTTAAACCTTTTCCTTACAAGTAAGGAAAAGTAAGGATCTACTCTACATTTTTCATGTCTATTATTCTTTGCTTTTCAATGATTCAAAATCACCTAGAAAACATTAAAACCCCTACATCGTACTTCTAAATAGATAAAATGTTTCCTCAGTGATAGACTCAAATGGCAATCAGTCGTCCTAACTTGAGCATGAGGTGCCTTATGCAACATGCAATGCAGGGACCACAGTGAGAGCCTGAAAATAATTTTCTTTGGAAAGCAAATCTGTAGAGCTGTGGTGCCCAGGTATTCTTAGAAAATGGAATAAACGCTTTGAATATTTCCAGTTTGAAAAGAAAAATATTCATTTTATTTACTAAAAAAATTTGAAAACCACAGTTGAGATGCTTGGCATCAAGGCTGATGCTAGACTCATGGCAAGCAAACAGGAGATATAAAATAGCCGATGAGTAACAACAGTGCTAAGCAAATATTGCAGATATGTGACGAGCGATGATCTGCCCTGGCAAGACCCCTTCCATAAGCCACCTTTTTGACTTCAGCAGCTGGAACACTTCTGCTTTTTCTAACCTTGTCCTCCACATAGAAAAGCTCATAGACCACATATTACATATTTGTTCTGCAAGACAAATTTTTTAGCTGTCCTCTCCGAGACATTTCCAAGTTTTTCGCCTTTCACCAATCTAAACACAAAGTAGTCAGGATGGGAGGTGCTAGCATGAACATTTAAATACTAAAAAAGAACAAAAGCATTTCAGTATAGTGAAAACTGCAGCTGCAGCATGTTTTCATGCTATCTTCTAATCTCTAAATAAAGACAATGTTCCAATGTAAGTAATTTATGTGAAATACTTCCAGCTTACAGGGACAGCGTTTCCTTTTCCTAAAACTTTAGAGTTTCAGCTACTACTAAATAGAAAGTCAATATACCTACTTAGATTTTATTTAAGAGGAACAAAGTTGTTGAAAGTATAAATTATAGTCTTGGCCAAGAAGTAACAGACAAAACCACACCACCATATATATATTGCTACTCTTACCACTCTTACTACTAAAAGGAAAAAAAAGTAAAAAAGAAAAAATATTTAATTTATTCCAACTTGGCCTATCTCTGTTAGTTACTGTAACTGAACTAAATATACTTAAATTAATTTCCTGTAAACAAACACTTACTAGAATATACACTTTCAATACAGGTTTGTTTACTCTAAATGTGTTAGGAAAACAAACAAAAACCAAATTGTAGCTTGCCACAGAAATCAGTGTGTTGTCCTGCAGCTGTGATATCACTTTATTAAATAATTTTCCACTACTGACAACCCAAGTACAGTATCCAAACAAGAGCATTAACCCAGAACTCTGACATTTATGAAGGCATAAGAAGCATTTTTGAGCAAGCAGGCACCAAAAAAAGAAAATTGAGAAAGAACTGCAACAGATCAACTTGCAAAGAATGTCCCACAGGTTAGTGAAAATGAGGAGCAAATCCCACAACAGGAGACAGAAATCTAGTACTTTCCGAGTCCGTACCCCTGATACCTTTATCTTTTTCAGTAGCAAAAATTAAATCCTTTCCAGCTCTCCAATGGTATTATACTAACCAAGAGGTTTTTTTACTTATTAGCCTTTTGATCGCCAGTCACTGGACAAGCTGTAAAGCAATCTTACTCCACCACTTCAACTGATTGCAGAATTCAGTCTCTCAAGAGGACACAGTAAAATAATCCACAGCCAGCAGAAAGCAAACATTTAGCCCTAACCAATGATAGATAAAACACTAATTCTGTAACCCCACTTATGAAGCAACACAACTCCCTGACTCTCATTGCTCAACTAACTTTTTGGTTTCATAAAGATAAATATTTTCCTCCTTCTGTGTCATCCACAAATTGGTGGTCTTAAATATTTCCATTCCAAGCAAAGAACAACTAGATGGAATTTAATTTTGCTGCAATTGAAACGTCTCACAAGTGTAAAGTTATTTACACAATGAAAGGCCTAAAACTAAACAAACCTATCCTCATCCATACACAGAATGGGTAGACATGTTTCTTCTGGCCTTTAAAATAATACACATTCATCTCTGAGAACAAATCTGATTGTCTCAGGACATTTGCCTCAACGGATATTCTCAGGCTATTCTCTCTTCCTTTCCCCCTACACGCTCCCTTTTTTTAAACTTAATTATAGGAACATTTTCCAGCTTTCAGCTGAGATGTATAAACAAAGCTGTGACCACTTGTGGCTATTAAAAATTCCACAGAAGTTTTTGTAGGAGGACATCCTCCTGGATAGATTTATTTCACAGTGCAAAACCAAACTATATCTGCATTAAATTAAATCAATAAAACTAGTTGGATTTGGTTGCTTCCTTCTTTTAACTACCTTACTGCATTAATCTGCTATTTAATCACTGATGAACATGTTCTAGCATAGGAGCGATCACACTTCCATTAAGAGGGGAAATAATCCTGTACACGACATCCTTTCACATGCAAAAAATTACCAGTCGGTGGTATGAGGAATTTAGGACCAAGTCCATGGCTTGCAGAGTTATTTTGAGAGTTTTCAGTCACGAGGGACACTGTGGCCAGAAAGCACATTAGTGGCCAAACCCAGAAGAGAACCTCAAGCTCACATCCATCGTTCTCATTGTTCAGCTGCTGGAAATCACAGCATTAGAAGATGTTCCTGAAAATATTTCTCACTCCAGGATATGGAGATACATTACAGGCAAGTTATAGTTAAGATATTGTCCTTTTGGGCTTCTAATAATATGTGGGGGGGAAAAAGCCCAACAATACCAATCCTATTACCACATGAAAATATGTTTTCAGGAATTTAGAGGAAACAGTTTCCCTCTGACATGACCCACTAAATCTTTAAGATTTTTTTTTTTACTTGTACTGCAAGGTAGATTTAATTATAGCAGTGATTCACACCCATCATAATTTTTTTGAAAGAACAAACAAAAGTGTAAAAAATTGGAAATATGAAATACTTTTTTATTCTATACAGAAAAGAGACAGCAGGGTAACTGCATTGCCAAATGTGAAATCATTTCTTGTAAAAAACAAACCGTGTTTATTATAATCCATAAGAATTACTTCAAAAAAGGCAAGATTATGTTTTTGTCCTGGTCAGAAATCGCCATATATGATTTAATTAGCGTTAACTTCCCTAGTCAAGCAGAAAGTAGGCAGCTCCAAAATTGTGCAAAATCAGGGTTCAGATAACACTGACTGGGGGGGAATCCAATCCATGCATTTTACCTGCCTCCCAAAAAACATTTGGTTTCAGCTGTCACACGCAGAAGAGTGCTGCCTCGCCATGGTAGCTGCAAATATGCTTCTGTCTATAAAGTATAAACCACAGTAAATGCATTTCTTGAACCTGACAGAACAGGAGTTTGCCACAAATGACTGCAGCATATGTATCTTTACAAACTGTGTATGTAGATAACATGAGCAACAACAGCTGTGAAGTAGAAGGGAAGAGCATAAAGGCTTTTCATAGCTCTCACATGAGCTGCTAACCCTTGCTGCTAGCTATTAGTTGCCCTTCTTAATGGCACTGAAGCACAAATAGGCACTTTACGACAGCTTTCAGATCTTCACCTTGCTATATAGATATACCCATAGAAAGAACCGGAGAGACACCTACCCTGCTTTTTAGTTCCTAATTACGCCATTGACACAGATATTTACCATTTGAAAGCAGTATGTATTCAACTTAATGAGTATCTCTTTTTTTAGTATCCATTGTCTGTTATTTTTATGAACAGGCAGTACTGAAGGCCATTATTACATTTTATTTACCTCCCTTACATCTTATATTCAATAATGTATCTTATTTCATCATTTTGATGTATTACCATTAGGAAGCCAAGTGTCTTGCAACACCAAAGTAAAAGAACCACCTTCAAGCAAATAAAGCAGCATCACTTGGGGATAAAGAAGAAAAAAAAACATGAGGACCAGCTCTGAGTGAGATTTCACAGGTAGCAAGTTGATACCAGCTCCTGTATATTCCTGCATTGCTTTGCCACTGCACTTGCTGCTCCTGGATATACGATCCTGCCTGGATCCCATTTTTTCTGAGGTGGTTTT
>NW_009258789.1:996852-1003154 GCF_000687185.1 Egretta garzetta
GGTTGCACTGAGGGACCACAGAACTGTCCAAGCCAATGCAAGAGGCGCAGCAGAAACCCCTGGCAGCAGGGAGGTACAGGGACAGCAACCCCCTCAACATCAGCCAGCCCTAAAACCCCACCCTTACAGGCTGTATTCTCTAAATCCTAAAACTAGTTCAACCTGATATTAAAAATAGATAAGTGTGGATTTCCTTTTAGGAGGATTTTTCTTTTGAAGTCACTCTACTCTTGCTTCAAGATCAGAAGATGCTTCTAGGCCAACTTTTCTTTCTAAAATATGTAAATACAAATTACTGAATATGAAAAGAAAGCTGAGTTTAACTTAACATTCTCTTACCCAAATACATTAATACTTGCATTAATAATATAAAGTGTTAAAATATGCATGGCCATGCATATTTAAGAAGTGCAGAAGAAATTTATGCTAGCTAATGTGGAAATTATAAAGGGAGATGTTGGCCACACTGTAGTGGTATGTGTTTTGGGGAGGGTTATGAACAGATTAGCACAGATACAGGAAATACTATCCAAGATAACATGTGCCTTCATTAGCATCAATCACCAATTACTGTTCAAGAAATCTGGTGAATCACCAGTCTGATTACAGTGTTAAATCTATATACTGTCATTTATACTATCATCTTAACATTATAGTCCTCTTTCAACAGGGAGAACAATATTAAAGTAACGCGGGACAAACATAACACTTTGCCGTGCCAAGCACGTTAAGTAAAAATGCACAGTCTTGCATTGTCTCACTGTTTCAGGAACAGTGGTGCATTTACATTGCCTTAACATTTTCTTACTTGGCTTTCAGCTTTTTACCAAAATGACTACATCTGATTTCTTTTCCCCACAGCAAACAAGCTTTCTGTAGTAACACCACAAGTATAAATACAGATACTACCCTTCCAAAACAAGAGGCCTCAAGCCTTTTCTTTACACTGCATCAGATCAACAAAACACTGTCAAACAAAATCAAATTATTCACCACCACCCCCGTATGTATGCTGCAAAGCAGAGTCTCACAGATAAATAATTTTGGGAAAACTCTGTAATAACTGTCTCCCTATGGAGCACTCATATGTGCAAAACTGGAGAAATAAATAGGTAGGTTACTTAGTGCTACATGTACAATCAAATGAAATTTTCTCTGATGTTTGCATTTGAAAGCCTTTCCTTATATTACACGACAGTAAGCATCGATACAAAATTTAGTCTTTATAGAGTAAGTCTGCAAATTCTGAATTTCTTTTGTTCACTTTCATAGCAAGATCCAGGTCACAAGAAATTTTGGCACCCCAGAGTGAGAGAGTGATCCAGCAATAACGCCAGGAGAGACCACGGGTAACAGCTGATTGCAAATAATGTATCCACTTGCAATGCAGAACACCACCATTTTTCAAGTGGGAGTCTTGGGAAGGAAATCAGGGTTCCCCCTCGACATTATCTAGGAGGTGAAAGGAACAAATCACCCTGCCAAGTGTGCACAGCATAGCTAAGTGACACATTAAAGATACTGCATATTTGATTGAAACCCTTCATTCATTGCAGTGCAAGGAAAGGGCAGCAAAAGAGCAGCGGGTTTTGCTCGCCTGCAGCAGGAAGAGAAATTTCTGAAATTAAAAAGCGTAGATGGAATCGCTTTCCAAGAGTAAGATCTTTTAAGCCACACAATAGAAGCAGCATGTACCTTTTAACTTGGGGCATTTATGATTTTGCCTGATAAAAGTGGTAGAATTACACAAAGAATGGGATGGAAAGGACTGGATGGTCCCATGACCAATTCCTACGACCGTGCAGTTCACTTCTGGTTGAGCCAAGCATACAGGCAATGCTAACAGCAATTAAAAAACACTTTATTTTTAAACAACTGCAAGGTGACAAAACTTCAGGTAAGCAAGCTTTAACAAATTTCCATTAAGTCTTCAAAAGACTGACACTATGCTATGTAATATGAAGACATTACCTAGTTCAAATCCAGATCAGAAAATTGGCAAAGAATATCCACCTTTGTGAGTAATTCCCTGTAAAATGGGAAATGGTTAGCACTGGACTACCTCCAGTCCATCAACCATCACCAAAGTCACTGTCCTGTAAGGGAACAGAAGTGATCCTGTACATACTCTTCAGCTGACCAGCATGGGAGAGTGATCAGCACAGACGGAAAACAGGTTGAACAAGTGGAAGCCCCGACTGGGAAGCTGGATTGCTTGAACTACTGCTGCCACTGACCAGGATTTGGCTCTGTTCACTTCAGAGGGTTTGAGATGACTCCTAGCAACTCTGTAGAGCATGAGGCAAAGTTTAAACTACTGACAGGACAGCAAATCCCCTCTGTCAACTCCTTTTCCTTGTCAACCAGGACAGGACTGTCTCTCCCCTAACAGTCCTAAGGAGTATGTGTGGATGAAAAAGAAAGCAGGGATACTCCATCTCCCGCTGGCACACAACTCCCAGTAGTCCCTGTGAACAACTGGACTAACCACAGATGTCCTGCTGCCAATCTAGACAGCTTTCAGCTCCAGGATCCAAGCACCTCGGACCAAGGATGGGACAACTTCTGAAAGCAGAGACCATTTCATCATCTCTTTGGTGAGGAAGAGGGGAAGAAGAACACACAGATCACTTCACCTTTTGAAATGTTATGAGAAGGAAAAAAAAAAAAAAAATTGTAGCAATGTGTTTCAGCTTTGCTGTTACAAAACGTCTGTGTTTCCCACAGCACCCCTAGTTATTGAGGAGAGGAAATGGTTGGCTGGCATTCACCTACATTTTTTCCTAGGATAGACCCTGGAAAAAGAAAAAAAAAAAAAAAAAAAAAAAAAAAAAAAAAAGACTCAAAAAGCAAACACACCAGAGTAGTAGCAGACATTCCTGTCAGATCCATTTCGAGTAGCAGCATGGAAAATTGACAGGAATGTCGCTGAGCAGCTGCAGGGGGGGTCCCAGAGCCTGCGGAGCCCGGTCCCTGAGGCCGCCTGCCAGCAATACCCTTGAACCCTCCTCGAGATTCAGGCACAGCTCATCAGACCCATGTCCCCAGCCAAACGTTTGGGGCTCAGACAGTCTTTCTGTCACAAATTTCTAGTAACATCTACTCTTGGCAATAAGGAAGCTGCCCACTGAACTTCACTCATTAGTGGAGAGCATTAGCCAGTCACTTAGGATTGCTGGCTGTTTCTAAACCACACAAATCCAATTTTCAGTAAAAGCAAGGCAAAGTTCATCTTTCCCCTTCCCCCATCCCTGCCTGACACAGCTCTGGAGTTAGATTTCAGAAGCAGTATTTACTGCAGAAGCCTTCTATTTATTCATTTTCCAAGATCAGTTGCACACTGAAAGAGGTGGAGCAACTGCTGGATTTGAACATTTGAAGAATGTCTCCAAAAGGCAGCTACAGAGTGCCATATAGAAAGGCCCACCTGTCAAATAACCCCTCGAGTAGCATTTACCTTCCCCCAGAACAAGATGAATTCCAGGATGCACAACGTTATGCACAATGCGACGCCTGATGCTCTGTAAGCCTTTGAAGTGTCCGCAGTCTCTGCCGAAAAAGTAACCCTGATACCTGCTATGGAAACCACTGAGCTGCAGTACTTGGAGAGAAACACACTACAGGTAAAACCGGATTTTGTTTCTTGGCCATCTCAGGCTTGAATTGCTCCAGCTTCTTGCTACTACATCAACAGGCCCATTGGCCACATACCCCGTAGCCTGAGAGGGCACCAAGAGAGGTCACGAATTTATTCATGGATTTGTTAGTGAAGGAATAGTAAGGCTTAGTTTAAGACTGTAAAGCATTTTCAGATTCCTCAGAAAAGAGTATATTTAGCTTTTGTGAATTGTTGGTTCCATCACACCATGAAACAATTAGTGTGACAGGTCACTAATCCAGATATAAAAGAGCTTTTTATCTGGTTCACTGATAAGTTTGCTGGATGGATCCACTTACCGAGGTCAAACGCCTGGCCTCCCATTCTTTGCTTGGCCAAAGACCATTGGCAGTTCATACCAAATCTGGCTCACCATACTTCCAAAATAGAGCACGTTCAGTGTATGCTTGAATCCTTCTAAGTGCAGCATATTCTATGTTACAAAAAGATTTTTCATGCTCCAAGCAGATCTTCTGGCATTCTGATCAAAAACTCATTTGAATAAATACATTCATTCTTCCTATTTAAACTTTTCCTAACAGTTTCAGCCAGACCTACTATAATATTACATTGCCATTTCTAAGCTGTTTTTTCTGCCCAATACTGGCAAAATTACTACATTCCTTCCAGAGATCAGTGAAAAATATTCCGAACATATAAACTTTTGTACTTCATTTTCAAATAATTCAATCATTTTTTTCTCAGCCAAGTACTTAACAAGAAAAAAAATCATATCCCTACAACTTCAAAGATCTAAGCAATTTAGTTTTATTGCTCTTGATGTCTCTGACTTACAACACAAAATTCAGCATTTTCCCTGAAAATGAATAGAGATTTTAAAACTTTAAATAACTAACTGGCATTCAACCCTCAGCTTCTTTTTAAATCCACCAGCTCCTGCTGCTCCTATTAATAAACATTATTCCTCAGATTTCCACTTCATCCTGCCATGCTTAGATAGGAAACATTTTTATTGACTGGGAAACAATTGAGTGGGACCAAATGCTTTAGTTCTGCTATCCCTCAACATGATGCAAAAGGTAACAATAAAACAATAAAAGATATCATTTCCTAAATGAGGAAACCCTAGCAAATAATGATTTTTTTTTTCACCTGCAGATACCAGCTTCATAGACAAAGTGGTATATATGTGTGTGTGTGTGTGTATATATATGTGTATATATAGGTTTATATGTAGCCTCATTTCCAACGCAGTAGTCTCTTCTTCAGAGCAGTGCTCTACCTGGCACGAGCTTTCACTATACAAAGACAAACTCTGTATAAGGCTGAAAAAAATCTGACTCATATTAACATACTTGCAATCATCCTAAATTTGCCTTAGGGCAACGAGAAATACCAAATTGTAACTTCTGTTAAGCAGTCTGTAGCAATAGTGTCTGCAACTCTGCCAGCAGAGCTCATGCAATAAGTAGTGAGAAAACTTGTTAATGCAGTTTAGAGATTCTTCCATATCTCACAAACACAGACAATACAGCAGTGAGTACAAAACACCTGGAGAATACCATTCACAGATAAACTCTTTATTGTGTTAAGTATTTCTCGACCACTGGGAAAAGTGGTAATAAAAGTGGTGGCACTATTAAGCATAGGTTTTTGTCACCAACAATCATCTAATACTGACAGCATGCGCCTAGACAGGCAGCAGTGTACAGTCCACTTCAAAATTATACCAAAAATAGTTCTAAAAGACTCTTCAGTTACAGCATCTGTCCTACCATCTCTTCAATGTCTTAATAAATTGGACCTTAAAACTTTGCTGAAGTATTTGAAGCTTGACCACAACACCCCAGTGCCATACCCAACTGAAGCTGCAGATGTTTAGCCGGTATCTCTAAATGTCCAGAAGCTAGTTCTGAAAAACTACATTTTGATCCTTTACAAAAAAGGTCAACAAAAATCACACCTGTACAAGTTTTTAATCAGGCTGTTAGCTTCCATTAGATCTGACTGCAAGTATTTTATCACGAAAGTTTACAACAGTTAAGACAAATGGAAGCATCTGATTTTTCTTTTTCCTGAATTCTTCCTCAGTCGTACCTTAAAAAAGTCTTGTCATATGCCAAAGAACCTCAAAGCATAATTAATTACAAAGCAACTATCAATGGAAGTCTAGCGTTATCCTAGCTAAGAACTTACGATAATAAAATCTTATCATAAATTTTCCATTTTAAATGCCAGATTGGCCACTGATGAAATCCAAAATTTTTTTCTACTGATTTAACGATGATGTACATGCTTTCACTAAATACTGCAGCACGCAACTTTGCATGGCACACATAATGTGCTCACACTAAATAGATGGCATAGTTTCCATAAGAATTAGTAGCAATGGAAAATGACAATTTATACAGACCCACAGAATATAATCCCAACATTGTTCATTAATGCCTGCCACCACTGTTAACTCTATTCCAGAAAGTCTTAAGCGGAAGCTAGATATAGTAGAAGCCGATGAACTTCCAGCTGCAAGGGGGTGGGAGGGAAAGGAAGCAGACTGATTAGTTGAATAGATTTATTGTATGCACATATTCTATGTTAAAACCCTGCATCTACTACAACAAATTTTTTTGAGTCGTTTGACTGTTCACAATTCAAATACAGGAAAATGCTATCAGGCTAACAT
>NW_009258789.1:1003206-1015423 GCF_000687185.1 Egretta garzetta
AGCCAAAACTTTGCTAGAATTGCCATACTATTATTTCTCAGATGTGAGAAGGACCTTTTGATGTTCTCCCATCACATCAGAAAAAACACCTCTTAAATCCATATGAGCTCCAGAGAAAAATACAATGCAGTAACAGCTGAAATGCAGTGTTCTCTCTCTCAAAGATGCAAGACATTATCATGCCATCTTCAATTTAGCTGGCAGATTTTATTCTCAAACCACAAATATTTTCTGAATTTTCCTTATAATATATCATCAATACAGCCAAAGCATCTCAAAGTAAATCTGTAAGCAAAGTTTCTTATTCTGGTTGCTCTATTTTAATGGTCTTCGACATTGGCAGAGTCTACATACAACCAATTTTGCAAAATGCACTGTAAGTTGACCTGAACTTCAAGAAGACAACTAAACTGAAAGAGATTCCTTTAGGCTCTTCACAATTTAAATAAAGATCATAACCCTCAAAAATTCGGAGAAAAGAACTTTGACTATGATCCTCGCAAAACAAGGATAAAATGAAGTAGTACTGCTTGTTTAATCACTGCAATGTCAAAAAAAAAAAAGAGGGAAAGCAAACTATTTGCCTTGTATTAATTCATAATACTGTATTAAAAAAGAAGATAAAATTACAAGAGTGCTTGGGAGAGTAAACAATCTGACCAGAGCCCAAACGTAGGTATACAATATACATCACCCAGTGCAGTAACAGAGCAAAATAAGTGTCACCATTCGATTAATTAAACAGAAGAAGAAACACAGGCCAATTTAAAAAAAAAAAAAATTTGGTTGCAGGTTTACAAAACACATTGACAGGGAATTAATTCAGTCACCATGCAAATAGTATCAGCTGTTATTGTCATATGCTGCAGCAGTCCTGCCACTGAAACAAAACTTCCTCATTCTTACAGTCGGTACTGGTGACCATGTTCAAGAACTCAAAAAATTATTGCATTTTACATTGCTATATGGACTTCATAGATATTTTTGCATTGTAATTGATTTGCGTTAGAAGTGGTTTGCCTTCAAAGCACATTGTTTTGTCCACATTTCACTTCCACTTTGAAGTAACAGATCAGCTCCTACTAGCTCAGGAAGGAAAATAAATTGTTGCTGTTATGTTCTAGCACTGTGGGGCAAAATGCCAGACTGTCCGGCAGCCAACAGACTGACCACAAATCTTCCTCCTTTTTTTTTTTTTTTTTTTTTTCCTCCTCCCCCTACCCCCCCAGTAAAAGAATTAGTATCAACAACCCATTAAGGCACACGGAAAGGAATGCACTAATACTGTCCAGGATTATGCTCATGATAGTAGTTATCTTTTAAAATTTCTTTCGCTGTCACTAGTAATGGAAATAACGTACAGTATTTCAAGCTAGCTCTTCCAGTCAATTAGGGCTTATAATTTGCATACTATTGTTATTAAACTTATTAAATTAGACTAGCATAATGACAAACTGATCAAGTAACTATTCAAAATTAAAGACTCATAGTAAAAGAATTCTGAAATTCAGGTAGATATTTGATGGACTCCATCAGCAAGTTAAGTTTGGAAGGAAGATTTGGAAAGGAAGCAAATACCTAAGGACAGCACATTTCTTCACTGGCATCACTCATCTCAAGTAGCTAAGAAACAGGATGACTAGCTACAATTATAAAGAAACTTGAGAAATACGACCTTTTTAACAAGGAAAAAGCACAAACTGTTGTGAAAGAAAAAAGGATTCATTATTTTGATCATCTGCAAGTATTCTTACCATTCCATATACCTGCTACATTGCTCACTTATTTTGTTTAATCTCAATCCAAGGCATTGTCTACAGTGTTGGAAGCAGCAAATATACCAAAGGTAAACCGAATTCTACAGAAAAATATTAGGCTTCTCCCCTCCTTACATACTTAGGCTCTGTAAAACAAAGACCAGTGAAACACAGCATAAGTGAAACTACTAAAATCAAACCAAATATCCTCCACATTGTAGAATTACATATTGTACCAATACCTTAAAAGAGAGTAAAAATATTTTTTTTTAACTAAAATCTTATACTACGAATGAGAAACTGGTATCTTCTTCCATAGGTAACCTAAAAGAACGGACACCTTTCCACTCCAACCAGCTAACTTCATTTCTGTTTAAAAAATAAACCAAGAACTCTTAGATGACTTAAAAGTCCACAGCAAAATCTGAAGGCGTTTAAGTATTTCAGGATGGGATTTATGGCAGAGTTCTGAAATGGATACTCCTAGTTCCTGTTGCCTTTACTGGAATATTTTTATAGAGAGTCACTTTTTTCCCACCCTACCCTTTTCCTTTACTGAATTTCCACACAATAACTTAGATTTGACCATCACCGGACATCTGAACAACAATAAAAGAAGTTACAGCTGGATCCTGTATTAGTCCCAGCTGTACAGGATCTTTGGCTGCCTTCAGAAAACAAGAGAGCCAATAGGAAAACAGTAGGAAAACTTCTTCTAGCAGCTTACCTTTGAATAAATTGGTTTTCCATATGCTACTACCACAAACTATTTTACTACTCAATGCAAACTGAAGTTATTCCTCCTATTTTTCACCCCTTTTCTAAAAACATAAAAATAAAATTCCTTCTTCAAAAACCTTTACTACAAAATGCCAGAAAATAATCATCTCCATATGGTCTTTCAAGTCTAACATACCACAATGGATATATCTGCCAAGTCCACCCACCCACAGGCTCCATAAACTTTAGAGTATTATTTGTACTTAATTTGGATTACCAATTTCACCCGACCATTCCCCTTCATAACACATGCTACTTTTTCAGGCTTACAACACAGGTAGAAGATACAAGAGGAAAATAAGTTTTCAGCAAACTAAGAACAATAACATAACGTATACTGCCTTTACTTTGGATACCAGTGAATTCACAGACGAAGGACTTAAACTAGTTGTCTTTTTATGTTTGCTCTTATAAAATATCACCTAATCTTTTAAAACATTCATGTGATACTATGTCATTTATTGGTACAAGACCAAGACTAAACACTGCAGTCTTTCCAACTTCATTGCACAAAATGAGAGTGAAGAGAGTTACACGTATTTTGATTTAAAAAAAAAAAAAAAAAAAAAAAATCACTGGGGGGGGGGAAGCTTCCTCTCAGATATTTAAAAAAAGAAAGTTACTATATTTAAAGCACAAAAATCCACTTCCTATAGCCAAAAAAATAATCAATTCCATATGCTCCATTTATGTGTCCTTGTTAAAACATCCACAGCAAACTGAAATGTCGCAAGCTGCCTAGAGAGGTTGACCTCACTTAATAACTAGGAGAGAGGCTTAAGACCCAGTCTGAGATTCCCACATCACAGAATTAATCAGCAACACCTACACAAAGAACAAACTAGTCACATACCTGAACCCTTTTAATCTCTCCGTTCTGTGACTGCAAACGACACAAACTTTGCTTCTGACAAACCTTGGCTACCAGTTTTCACATAGGAAACAGTTTCTGTACAAACTGCAATTCAGGAATAGCAGCACCAATGATAAGAGACGGTGGGAAAACAAGCACAGATATTCTCCTTGACCCCAGATAAATGGTGGATACTGCTTAAAAATGTTGCGAGTACATGATATGGCAATTTTAATAACTAAAAAGGTGGTACATTAGGTCAAAAACTGACTTGCAGAAGAACAAGTTAAATAATAATAAAGTTCCATAAAATAAAAAAGTTACTTTTGATACTATAAACATATACTTCCATTATACGGACTACCCATTTAGGCACTTACATGACAGATACCACATGCGAAATGAATTTTCCCCAATTAGCATATACTGGGGTTACAAAACACAAGACTAAACCAAGGATTACTTTAGCCTGATAGAAGCTCTTGAAGGTATACTCCTGACATACTAAGTGTTTGGTTTGGGTGGGTCACAAACAGAACCTTTCAGTTAAAAGAAAAAAGAAAAGAAAAAAGATATTTAAAAAATTAGAACCAAAAGTAAGAAAAAAGTAAAGGGAGAACCACAGAATAATATATAGATGCTCATTCACCTACCCCATGCAATAAAGTCCATAGATCTAATATAATGGATCATCAGCCTGCACGATTTGTACACAGCATCTCCTGTGTGAGCAATCAGAAACAGCTGAGCACTTTACATGTACAAGAAAGGGGTCAGGTCCATTTGGTCTTCTCAAGAAGGACTCAGAATGGTCCTATCCGGGACTAAGCCCCCATCCTGTACATGTCAGGAGTTTCATGGTCAGAGAATGCATTTAAGTTGCAAGGTTCTTCCCAAGGAACAGCGTTTCTCCATAACAGAGCCACCGTCTCTTCTTACAGCCACTTGGTTTAACCTCAACTCCCTGGGAAAGCTTTCTTCCACGTCCCCTAACTGGCCAGTTATGAGACACTGAAACAGAAACATGCAACAGCTTTACAAATTTAAAAATTGCATTTGCAAGTGGTCAGAGTTGTACTCAGAAGGAGTACACAGCCTGGTGGGAAAATTCCTCCTCGGTGTATTAGAATGACTAGGCAGGAAGTTCATTAGTCCAAAGTTATATGAGCAAGACAGAAAAACCATGTATTTGGAATCTGACTACTGAATATAAGAAATACTGCTTCAAGAGACAGTAATTCCTTATTTTATAATATCCAACGCAATTACAGATGTCCCTTTTGACAATTCCCCCTCTCTTGTAGTAAGGCAACAGGATCTGTTTATGCCAGAATTTGACCCTACAGACAACATTGCTTATGAGCTAAACAAGGATCTTATTAAGGAACATGATATCTACAGTACATGAAAGCAAAAATGTAACAGCAAATAAAGACTCGTGAATACTTGGAATTAAACAAGAAAACAACCTGAATGGTATTTTGCAATATGAATCAGATAGTAAAAAAAAAAAAAAAACCCAAACCAAACCCACACCACATCTCCATGCTAGAAGTTACACTGACTATTGGTGAGGTGGTTGTATAAAAATGTAGAGGTGACTCATTAAATGATTACATCTCGCAGTTCCTCTTGGAGAAAACAGTAAGAGGCAGTTCCCCTACTTGCACATGCCAATTTTTTCAGCCTTTTTTTGTGCATGCATGTGTGTGAGAACGAGAGTGAGCACAAGAGAGACTGGACACATTTATTTTCCTACCCATCAACTCCTTCTGCCAAAGTACGCCTAGCATAGCACTCAATTTCAATCTAATTTGACTGAGGAGTAGATATTCCTACAAGCTGTGTGAGAACCAGTAGCTGGGTGGAAAAGCCACTAAAATTAATTCCCACAGTTATTGTTCAGCCTCTGCCATACCCTGAGAGTCAGCAGACTTGCATTTCATCATTTTCACACAGCTTTTTTGTTTTGTTAAGAAACTCAAGGTATTTAATCTAAAAATCAATGACGGTTTCTCCTTTCGTATTAAAGACCCGCATCTGCAAAGAACAGCAGCAGCTCCTCAAATCCAACTGAGCCCTTGAATATGATGGTGAAAGCTGACCTGAAATCAGATTCAAATATCTTCAATTCTTGTTGAAGAATTTTCTTATGGAATTGAGAAGAATTATTACTTAATAGTCTTGCAGTAAAAGCTATCCTTGTTGGTACAATTTCCATTTGGTTGCTAAATAACAGTATCAGTTTCACAGTTCTTCCATACATCTGGCATAAGCTAACTATTTCTTTTCATAATAAACAGAACATCTGAAAACGAAGCTAATTAGTAAAACCACGCCAAGAAGCCCAACCTGTTGAAAAAAATAGATCAAAGATTTTTAGTGCTCCATATCCTAGATGAGATTCTGATTCAGATTTCACAAGCTTCCAGCGTGCAACGTTTCCTGTTAACTCCATGAGATCCTACTGAATTTGTCAAATACTTTTTTTCCTAGGAAATACTACATAGCATTTGCCTTTTAATATGTCAGCTTTTATTGGAAAAACCTACCCACTTATATCATACCTATGTATAAGCAGATATCAGAATTTCAATGAAATTGTGGAAGCAGCTATGCATCACTTTATTTTCCTCAAATAAAACTTTATATTACCAAATAATGGGTTTAAAGAACCTCAGAAAGTAATGAAATAAATGTGACACAGATGTTCACCACCACCACCACCCCCCCCCCAAAAAAAAACAACCAAGAATGTTTTTACTTCATAGCAACCAAATAGGTCAAGCCATTTCCTTCTTCAGGCAAATCTCAGAGGACCACAAAACACATGGTTTTCTAGAGGATTGTGTGTCTATCCCACTAAGAGGAAACACCGCTGTCCAAAAAATTTGCAATACTAAAGTTTTCCCATGAAATTGTTGGAATTAAAAGAAGGAAGTCATATGCAATTAAAAACAATTTGCTAGATGTTGAAATTATACAAATGGCATAATTAAACACACTTTTACTACCCAAGTCACATAACTTTCCTATACAATATATTGCTTTAAAAGAATGCACAGTGAAGAAGTCAACATTATGGCCGTTCACACAATTTTTCCTTTGCTTCGGTGTATCTTAAAAGTAAAATATTGCGTGTTCTTCACTTCCATGGGATTCCTGCTTTACAGTTTTGTAAGTTGACAGGTTTTTCTAATAAACCAGCTGCTAAGTACTTATTTTTATCCTCTGTGAATGAAGCACATGGTCAACATGTCCAAACTCTTCACTAAAATAAGTGCAATCCTTCTGTACATGTTTAAATACTTGTGAACTATAGGGAGACAAAGTGAAGGAGACATCATTTTATTTTAAAAAGGAAGAAAAAATTAATATAGATTCATTCAATCATCACAAAACACTATCCTATGTGCTGGCTAGTCCCATGCAGAAGTCTACAGAAAACATCATGTGATCCCCTAACCAGATTAAATCTACTTGTGTGTTCAAACAGAAAAATTAATACTGCATAGGAGAATTAACTTATTTCATAACTTTGAGATTGTAAAAGTATTCCAATATTTTCACACTGCCCTTCTACTGCCATTTTTATTACAACTTTCCTAGAGACTATTTTTTAAAAGAATAAATTATACCTCTAACTAGTTACTTGTCAATAATCATTTGGAATGTCAGCGTGCGTCCACACACATCAAAAAAAAGGCAGTGGGTGAAGACAACGTTAAGAGCTCTGTTTTAATCTCATTAAGCTTAAGATGACAATTACACAATCTTAAGATGTCAAATTAGCCAACATTTTAGCTGGGACAGATGGTACTGGATCCAGAGCAACCAGTATATGCTGTGAGTCATCAGTTTAAATACAATAGTTCAATTTTTATTTGCAAATTTGGTTATCCAGAAACAAGATGTAAAGAGGAAGAGAGCATTAAACCAAGCACAGGGTCCTGCAAATCTTCACAGAAGGTTGGAAGCAGAAAGATCATCTTCCAAATGAAAAAGCAATTAACAAGGTAGGAGGGGAATGAGGAGAGAACAGTCAAAGAAGCCAAAAAAGAGCAAGATTTCAAAGAGAAAAGTATAGTAAACAGTACTAGAGGCAGCTGGCAGGACAAAGTGGAGGAAGGGAATGTACCGAGTACAAGGGGTCAGGACAAGTGTGGAAAGGACCTAGGATGAACCTGGAGGAGATACTCTTCAGACAGTGACTGCAAACAGCTCATTGAATGACTTTCAACATGAAAAGGAGATGGGGTGGTAGTTCAAAAAGTAAATGGGGCCAAAGATGGAGTACAAAAAGAAACAGACAAAAACATGTTTGCATTGCAAGGGGAAGGAAGCGAGGAAGAGATAGCATCAGATAAGATAGAGCTACATTATAAGTGAAACAGTTTAAAGCTTTAAAAACCTTTCTGCTGTACAGGGAAAGGAGAGACTTATAGGATAAAAAGATGGCAAGCAGAAGAAACCGGAAAAAAGCCACAACATATTTCATTTGTTTTCCCTTGAAAAAGCGTTCAAAATCCTATAAAGAAAGAAGGGGAAGCAATAAGCATGATGGAATTGAGAAATTCAATGTGAACTGCAGAATATATCTTGAAAAACAGTGTGCTGCCTCAAGATCTGCAGCCCCTCGACTGGTAAAAGCTCTTCTAACTCCACTGATATTACAAGATTGCAGTACCCATTCAGCAACAGTAGCACATGGGGAGCCCACTTTCACGTGGCTATTATCACAATTCCCAGATATTGTTCTGCAAAGTACACTGTGTTCCTCTAAGTAAATCCTACGGCTTTCTTTCCTAGATGCAATAGTACACACAGATGCTATGTTATAGGCATACTGTTCCACTGAATCCACAGCACGGGCACGCTTATATTGCTGAGCACAACTCACCAAATACTGTTATATAACAATATATCAAGTTTGGCAACCGACAGACTCTGGAAATTTTATCAGCAAAAATGTCATGTTTTCTTCCAAGTCACGGCCAAAAATACTGAACATTAGGCTAAGAAAAAACAGAAAGTGTTACTGCAGTTAACAAGCCTATTTTCTGTTACCACCAGAAAACTAATATTTAGAACATAACTGTTAATACTTTACTATGGCATTTTTTATTAGAGTGATAACAGATTAAATGTGTTTGGGACTAAAAATTAAGATACTGAGCTGACGGGTAATCTGTACAAATTGTGAGATTAGTTTAGCATGAAGAAATATTTATTTAGCAAAAAGAGACAGTATGAACCTCTGCTGGCTGACAGCAGTAATATTTATGTAATTTAGTTTTTTGTGTTCTATCTCTGTATCTACTCTTTTCCTCTCCCTAGAATCAATTCAGGTGGTTAATCTAACACTCAGGTGCTTTTTTATATTCTTGGCATTTCCCTGGAGTGTTATTCAAAAACCACAAGCTCTCCTCTAAAGAGCTTTTGGGACAACTTTTTAAAACTACCAGTACAAATTCTCCACTTTGATGAGTATAGAGTGAAATATATTTAACATTCTTGTGTGTTAAAACACATTTCTTATTTTATGAGTTTCTTTTATTATAAACAAAACATGCAGATTTAGTCTTAAATGCAGAGCAAATGTCTACAACCATGAGGAATCCACATGGACTCTTCTATCTTTAGCGCCTACCTTTGAAAGATACTACAATGTGAAAAGAACAGATCAGGCTGCTCATGTCTAAAAGCGATATAGATATGTATTTCATCAATTTTAAAACATTTTTTTTCTAAGAAAAATCTGTGGGTTTTGATACATTTCACAGCTTTTACCTATAAATGGATAGCTGCTTTGCCCTGCAGAAAAACACAAGCCATCTTGCTAAATGTGGTTTGGCAGCAAATCCATTCTTCCGAGCGCTCTGCAAGACGATCTGGTCTCTCAGTCTAGTTCCCCAAGAATGGCTGTCTACATAACAGAATCAACGTGCTACCTGGCACCACTGCTGGCAAGTACAGCCAACAACTAACAGAGCTTGGCAACTGAATTGCTCTCTCACCCTCCAAAAAAGCTTCAAAATACCGAAAAAACCCACAGAGTTTGGGGAAGAGTAGGGAAACCTCACTGCCGTAATTAGTGCTATAATTTTGTCTACTTGTCAAGTAGAAGCAGGATATTAACTTTCCCGCATGTCTGTTTAGAGCCCTTTGTAGAGATAGCTTAGAACATACATACAGAAGTTGATAAGCACTTGATCTTGCAGTCTTTTCCAAGAGGGATGGCATGGAGTTGAATCTGGGGGACTACGAAGCCGCTGCATGGCTAGACTCAAATTCAGAAAACCAAAGAGAAGCACCACTCTGTGCCTCCAGTGCAAAGTGACCCACACTGACTGTTTCTATATTTCGAAGTTACACAGAAGATCGCTTACTGTTTAGCAGTATGCAATCATACCACCTGCTGCCAACAGCACTATTCAATGTGAGGATCTCAGTTCACTGGTACCACCACCACCTAACAGTAAGCACGTAAGAAAAGCCCCAGTCAAATCACAAACGATGCAGCTTTAAACTGAGTGAGGAGAGGGAGGAGGAGAAATTTCCTGGATTAAGTGAACCAGAGAGATATTTTAATCGGAACACAAAAGAAGGTTGAGACAAACACCAACTGACTCGGATCATATCGCATCAATAATCCATGCACAGAGCCTCTGCTGAAATCAATGGGAGGCTTGTGCGTAAGTGGATTGTATAATATAAATGCATGCCCCTATTTAGGGCTCCACACACAAAAGAGAAAGCGGTACTAAGAACAATTCCCTTAATTAACATTTCTCTTCCATCAAGTGTTTCTAAAATAATAAATCCTAACTCTGTTTTCATTCACAGTTTTTACCAGAGGTGGTAAAACAACTGACCCCATTTGACAAATAAGGGAACTGAAGCACAGGATGCAAATTAAACTGAAGAGCAGGGCAGCAGGCAGAACTGAGCTGGGAATAGCAGTTTACCTTCTGAATCACAGTTTAATGTCCTAGATATTTAGATGCTTATCTAGTTCAAGTCTCTAATTAGGGCGATTCTGTGCAGCCCTCAAATAATTTTGCAAACTTCCTAAAGTACCTGTGTACTGCAATGTGCTTATCTCTATGGGTTTCCCACTCAATAATGTCAATTTTTTTGAGGATTGCAAATGTCCTACAGAGGTTCAAAACACTGGACTGCCCTGGTCAGACTCCCTTGGTACCCCACAAGTCTCACTATTCAGAGGCACCAAAGGATTTTAAAATCGGCTGTCAAATCCACACTTTCCACATGCTTTCTATTGTTTAAAAAAAAAAAATAAAAATAAAACAAAACACAACACCAACCTTTCAATTCAAAATACCAATTCATTAGCTGGAAAAGACCTAACTAATCCTGGTGTTCCAAATTGACAGCAGTCCATAAGAAAAAGCCAGACTGGATCTCTATTCAAGAAAACAGTGCAATACTCACAAGAAGCCAGCACAAAACATCAAATAAACTGACTGCAAAAATTCCCAGTCTCATGAGTCTACAATTATTTTACAGTGAAGCCAAGTAAGGAGGAACATACAGCGTAATTTGACAAAAAAAACTCCAACATGTTTACTAACCTGATATGAAGTTATAAATAAAAGAATAGTTTCACTTGCATGCTAGGTAAAAATCTGTCTTCACCTATAGAGCCAGCCTTTAGCTAAATATAGACCAGCTCGTCCTGAGGTCCTGAGTATTCTTCCTCCCCTGAAAATCCAACTTTGAAATGCTTAACACCTTATGAAAGATTGATTCAGCAATACATCCACTTTCTAGTTTACATCTTGCATGTGATTAAGTACTATATTACACAGGGTTAGTGCCAATAACAAGCATGGTCATTTCCCCTAACTACAGATTCAAGTCCATAATACTGTGAAAATAACATATTTTGAGTTCAATGAGCTATCTGCTCTTTACAATTACAGCGTTCAACTGGTTTGAATAACAACTTTTCAGGACTGGCTTGTTTTGTCTTTTGTTTTCCTTTTTCAGATTTTTTTTTTTTAAAAAGTTAAGTCTAACTGACAAAATGAGCAGGAAAAATGCCCGCTGAGAAATGGCCACATTTCCAGACAACCACTTGAAGAATTATTTTTCTGATTCATCATAGCTTTTTTTTTCAAGTTGTCAAAACAAACACCACACCCACTTGATTTCCGAGTTCTGGGCAATTATATTTAGAATTAGCAAGCACCGTGCAACTATTAATCATACAAGGTTTAGCCCTTGCTTTACCTATTTAGAAATAAGCCGATGCATTCAACTGCAGACTGTTTAGCATTTTATTTAGCAGATCTCCTCATCACTTCATTCTGTACCACCACCACCACCAAGACAGTCACAGACGCAGAGAATATAGGGCAGTCCATGCAGTCAATCCTTCTGCCCCAAGGCAGGATCAACTGCTCCCCAGCCACCATTATCGCTGATGATACACAAGAACTGGTTATTTCAGGCAGCAGCTTTACGCACGCACTCACAAAACACATTATAAATTAAAGGAGAGAAGCGTGTTGCAAGTCTGCAGCGCCCTAAACTGGGACGGTGCGCAAGCCAGTCTCCAAAAGATAAAAATTAAAAATAAAAGCTTCCCCAAGATGCGAGTCCGGATTTTCTGAAAGTAGTATCTGGCAACGTTAACGCCGCTGCCTTTAGAAAGAGTTCACCTTGTTTAAACTGGATGAACCACCCCGTGATTATCACCGAGCCTCCATTAAGATGGCACACACAAACACAGCCCTTGCAGAGCTTAATTTTTCTTTTCGCTGCTCGTACACTGCAAGACACATACTTTTCTCTCTTTTTT
>NW_009258789.1:1016486-1024966 GCF_000687185.1 Egretta garzetta
ACGGTCGGGTCAGTTGGGTTTCAGGTCGGTTGGGGTTGTGTTTTGGGGTCCGCGGTAGCCAGAAAATGTCTTGCAGAGCCGTGACTCTTTTTGGAGATGTCTAAGGGGGGGGGGAAAGAGCAGGAGGTGATAGGAAGGCAAGGGCCAAGCTGGTCTGAAGCCACATCGTGAAGGGAGACGAGGTGGGTTGAAGTCTGTGGGAAGGAGCCTGAGGTATATGATGTTTCTGCATGTTTTATGCTGATTCTTGCTTACTCCTGGGTCTGGTTCAGCACTGGAGGGATGCTGGGTGCTTCCACTGCCACCGGGGTTATGAAGAACCTTGCATATAAACGGGACTGTTCCCCCGTATCTGTGTTGTCTGTGTTGGTAACAGAAAGCATTTGCCTACTTACTGTTCTAGGAGTCAAAGTATCTGTGGGATACCATGGGAGTCGGGGTATCAGCAGCCTCCAAAGTCTGTAAAGGTAAGCAGAAGTATTCTGGCACAGACCACTCTTCCTTCCTTCCTTCTTAGGCACCACCCCTCTTTATTTTTTTAAAACCTTTGGTGTCAAAATTTTATTCAGATAGGAAGCTGTGGGAGGAAAGGGTCAGCCAACAGGAAAATATTGGGTTTTTCATTTTCCTCTTGTAGGCTGGCATGGGACAGAGCACGGCCTAGGAAGCTGTGTCGGGACCGTTCACCTCTTGACACAGCTGCTATTAGGTGGTTATTACAGCCCATTTTGCTGAGAGCTGAGGTTTGGCTCTGACAGCTGCTCTGGTGATAAAGCGTTTTACTTCATCTAGAAATCATAAACATCACAAACCTCTAAAATATTCCATATATACTTCATATTTTAAATACTCCATAAATACTTCATATTTTAAATTAAACATTGTTATGAATTTAGTAAGTTAGTGTTTGAAAAGGATGATGATTACATAAAACAGAAACATTACCTTGGTAAGAGATTTATTTTGAAATGTGTGTCTATAAAGTGCAATTACAGGATAGTTTTAAAATAAGTCTGAATGCAGGTGAGCTGACAGTGGGCTTTGAATATTTTTGCACACTGAGCAAACTGTTAGTTTACATTAGAGGGGAATCTGGTTCATGAGAAAAATTCAAATTTTGTAATAGATCACAGCTTGTTTGCTTTCATCTGTGTTGCTTTACACCTTTATATAAAATATATTCCTTTCTTCTGTTGCTTTTGTTTGTCAGTATCATTTTTTTCCCTCATATATTTTGATATAACTTAATATACTTTTGCTATAAGGAAAATTCTAGTGCCAAATGAAAGATAGCCCAATCACTAATTCTAACAGCAGAGTGAGCGAGCCATGGAGAACAGCCCTTCTCCCACCAATTCAGCACAAAATTCCTGTTGGCTTCATGGAAGCAATACCAGGTTTTAAAATTCTCCAAATTAATAGCAAAGATAAAAATAATTTTGTGATGCGTGCAAGATATGAAAAAAGTCTGTTGTAGTTATAAGCGATCCATTGGGTTATTTTATATAAAATTCATGGTGAAATCAGACTTCCAAACTTGTGAGATAAGCAAAATGTTCTTTGTTATAACCTCATTATTAACTTGAGCAAACAGTTAAGTTTTCAGTATTTTGCGTTATTGAATATGTAGCTTACTCTGTTGTAACTTTGAAATATATGTCATTCAATACCCTCTCAAGGAAAGTCTGTTCTTTTCAGTCCTGTTTTAATAGGGTGACTTATTAATTATACATAGTACAAAAGAGCATTGAAATTATGGTGTGTTCTTCAAGGCTGTCTCTGAAATGATGGCAGATACTCCTTAAAACTTTAAATTTTCATATATATTGTGTGTATTATAAATAGACTTAATTTTGCATGGGCCTGATCCTACAAGTGTTCTCGGTGTAAAACTTTTAGTTCTGCGTACAAGGTGCTTGATGGACAAAGCTGTTTAGTCTTCAGGTGAGATGTGTGACAAACTTTTAAGATCAAACCTTTTACCTCATTGTCTCATTTTTCTGTGTATAAAATAAGTCTCATGTCTGACTGTAAGCCTAACTAGGTCACGAATAGTTATTTTGCAAATGTACAAAATCAACTGAAGAATGACAATCATAGTTCTACATCGTAGCTATAGTAGTAGTTCTACCATAGCAGAACTGCTCTATAGTTTTTGGTAATTCAACAGTAACAATGCCACTATCATTAGATACTGCGTAGTTGCTTACCAACAAAGATGCCAGGTAGCAGGACAGGTTACAATCTCAGCAAATTTTAGGATACGCTCTGATAAACTATTTTGTACTTATGTGGATAATTCTCTTGGATCTACCTTGTTTTCTGGAACTTTGATAATTTTCTGTTTTGAAATACATAGGAATTTTATTTTTCTCTCCATATTAATGAGGGTTTCAATCAACAGTTTTCGAAAGATTGCTTGATCTTTCTTTTTTTTCTTTCTTGCAGTCCCTTCTGTAGTCATAGCTCTATTTTTACCACAAGTATGTTTTGCCAGTTTTGTATCCACAAGTCTAACCTTCTGTGTTGGAAGAAGTTCATAGTCTGTCATTCGTGTAAACAATAGTCTAATAGCTGGTCTGTTGAAATTGTTTTTAGGGGAAAATTGGGATTTCTCCAAAAACTGCTGTTAGCAGGGTTGATTCCTCAATGATAAATATGATTATTTGCTCAATTTTCAGGTAATACACTTCGGCGCTTTTTTCCCCTCTTTGAATAGTTTAGTATCTGTTGTGATTCAGTTTCCACTAAGCAGTAATTTAGCATGTCATTTTTCATTTTAAGGTGTCAGGAGCACATCTGTTGTGACATTTGTCCCTACACAGAGAGTCAGTGAAGACAACTGAATCCCTTACATCATATTTTTGTGGTCTAAAAGGCTCATTAAATATTAAGCCATTTCTATGGATTTCAATTTGAACCAGATTCCAAGCAGCAGTCAATGAAAATGAAAATTACTCTTTAACCTCCCCCCCTATTTTTTTTTTAATAGTCAAAGAATTCAGGAGTAGGAAAGCCCTTTTGGTTATCGCATCCTTTCCTCAGCAAAAGTGTATTCCCTTTTTTCTGGATTGCTCTTTAGTGGTTAACAGAAATTCTGAAAAAACATCTTCAGTTTATTATAGAAATAAATAAGCTTAATCTTACTTTGGTAAGTTTTCTCTTTCAGTAATGTAAATGTTTCAGTGATGTAAAATTCCATTTTAGGATGATAGATTTCATAAACTTTTTCTTTCTAATCAAAAGCATGAGCTATGGTGATATTCATTACATGGCTAGTAATTGGAAAGTAGATAGTAACATTTTATTCAAAGAAATACAGTTCTGAATTTTCTCAATGCAGAAAGAAATAAAGTAACTGCTGTTGTGCCATCAGACTAGACATCAGCATCAGACACAGGCAGATGGAACAATGAGCCTTACTGTTGGAAGGAAGAAAGAATCTTTAAAATCTTATTTAAGGAGGTAGTCATCCTGCATGCAGGTATTCCCATTTCATGCCTTCAGTCAAGACATTGCTAATTTGCAAGTCTGGCTTATTGTGACTTCTGTTAGATTTGGTAAGAAAGATTTTAAAGTTACCTTTAAGGAGAACAGTTAATCTTATAGACATGAATATCTGTACAGTCTTAAGAATACATTCTTAAAGAATATAGATATATCTCAAAGAATATAGATATATCTTAAAGAACACGGATGCTATGGAACATTTTGTAAATTAAATTATTTGGTTGATTTTACTAATTGCTTACTTAGATGCTCACATTTTTAGAAAAATAGTGCATTACATTTCCTAAGCCAGTATCTTGTTGATAGTCAGAATCACTGTCATTGATATTCAACAATTGTATTTGATAATACTTTTGTTTCAAATCTAGATGATCAAAAAAATTTTATTTTTTAAGAAGCATTGCCTAATAGTTTCCAGGCAGGAAGGCCTGAGTCCATCATCATGTCTTTTTTTTTTTTTTTTTTTTTTTTTTCTATTTTTTTTATTTTATCAGTACTTGAATAAACTGGTATTCTTAAACCCCTAAGGGAAACTCTTTGACTTCCTCTGCCTGGCAGATGGGTCTTAGCCGTGTATTGTTTCTTAATGTGTTTATGCTGTCACATATATATTTGTCTCAGCTGGAAAAATGTATTTGTACAAAATCCTGTCTACTGGTTGTCTTAACAATTTCAAAAGTGCTTGCACCTTTCATTTAGTGAAAAAAAAATTTACATGCAAGTATTTCATATTGCTTTGGGGAACATCAAAGCTGAAGCTTAGCAAGTTAAACATCTTTTATGAATGGGTAGGAAGCTTGTTCCCTTAAAATAGTCAAAAACCCCAAAGTTAAACATGCCTCTCTTCTAAGAATTTTGCACTGTTTTTTCTCCAGATGAACTTCTAAATCATATCCTGAGTTTTGTTTGCAGCTTATTTCAAATTCCAATTCTTGACATGTTTTGAGGTTGTTGGTTTTTTTAAAGACTCCTAAACAAGCTTAGTCTATTCCTGGCATCAAATATTACCGGGTTTGGAAGTTAGTGCTTGTTTCCATTGTGTAACACTTGCTAATGCCACTGGGGAGTCATTGAATAAAGAGCACCAGAACATCCTATTGAGGAAAACCAAATACATTAAATATTGTGGAGGTCCACCAACTCTGTAATGCTTACTATCTGAAATATACTTTGCATTAGAACTTGTTCTGCATGTATTAATTATGCATAGTACTTAACTCAAATAGGATGCTTTCTAGCATGAAAGCTGTGCCTAAAATAACAGAAAAAGAGGACTTGTATTCAAAGGACATGGGCTGAAACAGATCGTGAATAGAAATTTGCATGAAGCTTGGGAGGGTTTTTCTATCTCAGGAAAATGAAAGAGCTTGGTGTAAAGTAATTTTGCAAAGGAGGGTGCACTGTTTAAGCCCAGACTCTGTTCTCACCTTGAGAAGTAGCCACAGTCTGTGGATTCATCTCTGCTGGCTAACTCCAGCTTGGGATGGTTAAATGTATTATCACATACTACTCTCCAGTCTCACCAAGGCCTGGGAATTTGAAACTCCTAATTCATCCTGCACTGGGAGCTGTAGCTGGGCTGCAAACCGTACGTGAGTCCTGCTCTAGCTGCATGCATACGGCAGCAGTTGAGGGATTTATTGTAGTAGTGCTGATAATGGGAGGCCCCCACAGTTCCTTCCGCCTCCCTGCCCTGGAGAAGCGTTCTTAAACAACTCCACAGTGTAACAGGGCTGGCATCCCACAGTACGTATGGCAGCCAAGTGACAAGCTGGACCTGTTCATGACATACAGTGTTAGCAGGGTTAGACCAGGTGCTCTTGTTGATTCACCAGTGAGCGTCTGAAATGCAATTGCATTTCTCCACGTGAGCTGGCTCAAATCTTGCTGCTGGCTAGTCAGCAGTGCAGAAATCTGGGTTTAATAACTATGGAGCCATAAATTTAGACAGGAGCAGGAACTGGCAACTAATGATTGTGACTTTCAGTGCCCTCTCAGCTGTTCATGCAACCGTTTGCAAAGCCATGTTGTAAATCAGATCACTCAATCCAGATTCTAAAAGTTCTGTCTAAAATAATAATTTTTCACCAGAATTATTCCATTGATTAAGTTCACACTCTGGTCCCACAAACAGTTGCATTGGCACAATTGCAGCATTGGTAGACTGTGACACACAGATGGTGTGGAAAGAAGGACAGCAAGGCATCTGGATAGTTGTTTTGTCAGTGGGGACAATATCCCTGCATAATTCTAACCTTGTTCTGAACCAGAGACTCTCCATCAATTCCACTTTCTGATTCCTCATGCTCAGCCCTTGTCAAACTGTGCCTATAGTCAGACTTACATGCTTGTTAATGTCCGATCTGTGCAATACTAGATCATCTAATGGTAGTAAATTGATCAAGAGCATGTAATTGCATTTCTGTCAAGATTAGCCAGCTGTGAGTTACAGTGTTTGGACCAAGCTTTATCCTGGCTTTATACTGGCAACAGCAAGACAAATGATACGAACTCTCACATAAAATCATCAGGAGTAAAAGCACTCTCCACTCCTTGTTTTGTGAGGGTTTTGTTTTTTAAATAACTTTGTACTGGTGGGTTGAATTTGTACAAAGAATTTTGTGCCATGTTGCCATCCAAAACCTAAATGTTTCATGAAATTGCAGTTGTATACTGGTGAGAGTATGCTTTCAGCTTCTCTTGTAGGTTATTTTTGAATACATAGCTCCTGTTGAGTCCAGGTGCAAAGGGGAAGTGATTCTTTGTTAAAACATGATGTGTAATATTTCAAATTCTTACTCTCTCTTACCAAGAAAGGTCCCTATTTATTCCAACTGCTTCAGTTAGAAAGAAACATACAAGGTCTGAGACAGAAAAACATCACTTAAATCCTTTCCCTCTCTTGGCTATACATACAATTTTCTTCCTTTCATATCCTCATGGATGTAAAGAATAATTGCATACGCTTCTATACCAAAACAAAAAGGTTTTGATATTTTCTTACCATAGAAGTGTACTTTCAATTTAAAAAGCAGATATTCACCTTAATTGTCTTTCTCCTGCTGTATTTCTCTTTATAGTCTTAAAGAAAGAAAAACTGTCTCTAAGTACAAAAAGATGTTAAGCAAGGGACAGTCAAAGTTAAAACTTGGCAAGCACTAAAACAAAGAATTTTTCCAAGGAAATGGAGGAGACGGGTCAAATTAATTCCTTATGGAACTCCATTTACCTCAGTGCAGTTACATGAAGGATGAATTTGGTACCTTATACCTCCATGGTCGGAAAAGGATTTCTGTGATCTCAATCAGCACAGTAGAAAATAATCATTCTTAAGAAACAAAATTGTAATTTAAGTCTGATAGAACAGCCCTTGTTATTTTTAGTCTATTAATATAATTGTAAAAGAACAATAGGTCTACAGAATAACAACAAAAACGTCTTCATAAAAAGATTAGTACATGATGATTTGCTGCTTAGATCCTTAGTAACAGTTTTTTGTGGGGAAAAAAGGAATTCGTGACAGACTGCTAAAATGGGGAGTGACATCAGGGACAGCTTCTCTTTCTTGTAAGTTCCAAAAGCTTTTCTCCAGTTTGCTGCATTGCAACTTCAACTTTTTCCCTCCCATCTCATTCCTCTCCCCTGACCACCCCTAATTCAGTTTTTTCCCTCAAGTTTCTTTGGGTTCCACTATGTGGGCAGGGATCTGTGTGGCTTCTCCTTACTGCTGAGCTTTCTAGATTTTTCCCTTCAGGCAGAAATATTCGATCTCTTGGGACAGATAAAGGAGAGATGTTTGGCCTCCACCATAATTTCTTTTTAGATTTTAAATTTCAATATGCTTAAATTTGGGATGCTTTAAAATAACGCATTTTCACTGTGAGAACCCAGCCTCCATGTGTCAATCTGTAGTACTCAAATATAGCTGTATCCAGAAATTATTTCCATTTTAAAACCTTGTCATGAAATATAAATCCCTGCTTCCCCACCCCACTCCCAAATTCAGGAAAAACTTTTAATATCAATATCTTAACATATTTTAATAGTGTAATATAAAAGTATCCATATAGTATATTAGTGCAATGAAATTGAAGTCAACAGTCTCTTTTTTATCCTTCCCAACTTGCAACTATCAGTTTTGATACAGAGGAAAGGATCTGTGTATACATGCATATAAAAGATGTGAAAATACAAAGGCATTTATTGAAAACAGACAAAACCAGGAAGATGATAAAATAGCAGAAGGAAGTGGCCTCAGATATAAAAACTTCTGCTTTGTATAGCAGAATTTATCAGTAAAAGCTAACATTGGCAAATTGCCATGCTTCAGATAAAACAAGCAATGTAATGTAAAAAAAAATTGATTTAGTGTACAAAATACAGTAGACTCATTTGAAAAACTAATGTCCTACAAAGTAATTCAATTAAACATTTTTTTGTTTCCTTTTTTAATGTGTATCTTTAAAAGCTTCATTATATATTCAAATACCAGAAATCTCAGTTGTACAGCTGCAAGCTCTCCTCTAAATATCCAAAATTAAACAAAGATGGTGGAGATATATTTTGAAAGCAAATCTTTTGCCTTCAAAATAGCGGAACTGTTAAAGCATGTTTTATAGAAAAAATGATTCACATATTTAAAATCTCTACTGCACAATTTTAATCCGTAAAGCTATTCAAGTAAATGTGTACTGCTCAACATTTTCACTCTGGATAAAGAATATTTTTTTAAAGAGAATATCTTCTCTACTTCCTTGTATGTTTGTGGGGAAAAATCGAAAGCTTTAGGAAATAACAGTACGTTTATACCTGAAAGACTTTTCACATAAGAGTTTTTGAAATCTGCTGTTGACTGAGAACACTTCAAAAGCATGAGAATCTAGGATATTTAGTTCAGTTATTGTACCATCTGAGAGCAAATTAATTATTTTCTGCAAAGATGTTTTCTCCTTTCTGGCCTGGTAAGGCCT
>NW_009258789.1:1025028-1039190 GCF_000687185.1 Egretta garzetta
AGTTCTCATGACTAACAAAGTCATGCCCCTGCTCTTTATTCCCATCTGTAAGGCTTTTCCAGAACTCGGCACATATGGAAGACTCCAAACCTGAAAAACAAGATGGCAGATAACTACAATTAAAACAAACAGATTATTTTTTCAACATCTTCATCACATTTGCAAGATAAGTAGACTGTTAGCTGAGTACTATTTATATTTTTAAATAATGTCTCATTCTCTCACAGTCAAAACCTTTTTTAACTTGTTGACAAGAATGGTTATCTCCTTCATAGATTAAATTATTCCGTTAAGTATTTTTAGTAATTTCTTATATCTGAATCTTCGGTGTCCTGATTGCTTTTACAGAATTTCCAGATTTACTCTTTGCGAAGAACAGTAGCCTGGCAGTTCTTTTTCTAGCTGCTGCTTTTTCCTGAAATGGTCTGGACTTTCTGCATAATTTGTACAAAGCTCTCCTTTCCATAAACTTATTTCATTCTGTTTTAGTAAAGCTGAGATACACAGATATGAGTTAAAAAGAGATAAATTCTTCATATTCTTCAGTAAATTCTTCATATTCTTCAGTTAATGAAAGGCTGTCTTGAAACTATTAGAAAAGAGATAATGCTGGTTTTAGTAGATTATGAAACTGCAAGTAATGACAGATAAATGCAGATGAAGCAGTCTTCTCAGAAATCCAAACTGCTAATCCATCAAAGACGGTATTCCAGAATGTTGACTATAGGCTATAGGAACAGGTAAAGCAGTATCTTTATCACACTGGGATTTTGGAAGATCCATATTAATTCCAGAATAATACAACAGAAAAGAAAGGTATGCTTTTACCATGCTTAATCTAGCAGTTAGGGATGTGTTTGCTTTCTTCACTTTTTATCATTTGTGGAGAATACTTAAGCAGAAATTTATTCTTGAGCTAAACAAGCCAAGATATTCATGCATGTGTATGTTTATATGTGAATATTTATATATGGTTGTATACATGCAGTCAGAAAATTAAAATTTCATATTTTATGTTAATGAAATGGTCTTTTATCTCTAGATTACAAGATTAGAGGTATGCTGAGAGTATGATGAGCAAAAGACTCTCTGCAGGCTGCTACATATAAGTGTGGATATACTACATTGGTTTCAGTCCAGTTTTGAACAGAGGCATGACCACTCACATTCAATAATTGGCTGAATAACAGGAACTCTTTTGATTTCCTTACAGAGCCCATTAGCAAAAGTTTAGATGTAGACTCCGCCTTTGAGTCTGGAGTCTGCCTGATTAAAATAATTTCTCCTCCCCTTCTGCTAACAATCAGCAATTGTTTAACATGTCTGTAGTACTTCTTTAATAAAGCCACCAGTAATAACAGCAAATTAAAAAAATGTCATGTAAAATTCTCCCTGAATTCTTGAATTTACTATTAGTTGGGGTGTCTTCCGTTATAAGTGGAAATGGCAAGGAGATGCTATTACTACTTTGCCGATGTATGTGTCAGTCGCAACACCTTTTAGAATAACTCGGAGAAACTTACTGTGGATTCTTCCTCATGATATCAAGAAATTATTACAACATAACATTTGTCAGATTAATTTGAAAGCAGAATTTGTTGTCATTAAGCTGTGAAAAGAAAAAGAGCTCTGAAAATATTTTTTCATACCCATTTCTTCTAACAGCCTAATTTCTTGTAAGGACTTTCTAGTTAATGTAATTTGGTGTGACTTCATTAACTCACCATTTCAAGAAGATAGTCCGATATATTTTATTGATCATTAGTAGTAGATAAAAATATTAAACATCTATTTCTTTAACTACAGCACCAACATCAAGCAGCTGAATTTAAACAAAGTAATGCAAAGGCCAGCATATCACAGGTGAACAATGTGTAGTTGAGAAACAAAAAAATTAAAATTTAATACTGCAGGAAAAAAAAGAACACAAAACAAAGTTACACTTACTTGGCATAAAAAGCTGTAATAACCTTGTTAATGATGACTTTGTGCAGTTCATGTGAGAATATCTAAGATTAAAAAGAAATAGTGACTAAAGCTATGTAAGAATTCTTACCAAAAGTTATCAGTTTAATCATTCAAATAAAGTAGGAAATTATATCATTTTATAAACTGGAATTCCTAGGAGTTTTCTCTGGTTTAGAAGACCATCCAGTATGCTGTAGCTTCAGACATTGTGTATTTTATTTTTATAGTTCTCAGTTAGTAAATGCTGACTCTTTGTTTCAAAATAATACACTTATATTTTAAGATTGTGTTTCTACGAGGAGTACAATATTTGGGAAGTATGCAATGAATTTCAGAGCACTTCAGGAACATGGTACTGTCTCCATTGGAATTGCTGGGGAGATTCACATTGACTCTACTGTCAGTAGGCCTGGACTTTTAACCTGGCCTAAATTGAAGGATACTCCGATAAAACACACAAGTCCAGACCTTGTAGTTTGGTTCACATAGAGAGATCCTCATGCTTAAAGAGCTCTGATTAAGTCAACAAGGCTAGACAACAGTACTGATCTTGTGTGATTGGATTACAGGATTGAAGCTGTGATTTGTCCTACTAAAACCGTTTTAAGTTACTTAAACAGATAAATCCTACTATCAGATTTCTTTTCTCATTGATTACACTTTCTGAAATGCAAAAAAAAAAAACCAACTCAAAAGCTTGCTTGCTTTCTCCACATTTTTAATGGACTACTTCACCTTCTAGTTCTGCACTATCGTAATGTATATATAGGACTGGAAGGACAGCAGAAATAACTCTGGGGGAAAAATAGTAAAAGTGTAATTTCCCTTTTCCATAAAACAGTTGTGAAATACTTGTGCTTTTTTCTTTCCTCTACGCCCATTTCCAGTTCATATTTAACCCCATCCCCTCCTTGGGATATGAATTATTGACAGAGTTCCTGTTATAAAGGAAAATCAGATCATATCTATGTTGCCTCTTGTCTCAAGTTGTAATTCACATCATCTCTGTCCCATGTTTCTGGCAAAATGACCTATCAAAATTAAACCAAGAATATGTTCAAAGCACTTCTTTTTTACTTGGTTGCTCTCGTTTACGCCCCTGAGTTTATTCCTTACCTCTCAGGTTTTGTATGTTAGATGAAGTGTCCTCTTGTGTATGTCATTGTCTATTGCAGCTAGAGTATCTACTAGGAGGCAGAAGTGCAGTTCCCTCTCAGGCAGATCAGCTGCTGGATTTAACAAGCAGATGTGAGTAACAAAGATTTACTAGAGGTATTTTCACTGATAAAAGCATTCTTTTATAGTAACTATAGTAACAATAGCAATATACAAAATTAAAACCTTTGGACAATGCTGTTTCAATAGGCACCTTCAGAAAAAACACTTCCTGTGTGAGGAAAGAGAAACTGCTAAGTAATCCATTCAGGAACAGCTACAATGCCTTATGGATACTTTATGAAACTATATTAGAATTAACTGTAAATTGAGCAGGTAGCAAAGAAGCTTGATAAACTGACCATAACAAAACATCCAGTGATAAAAAATCTCTATAGACTTCTAGCTTGCTGCCATTGGCAAGTAGGTAGTTTAGCTAAGTAGAAAGAAATCAGAAGATACAGTTATCAACTGCAAATGAATGATTATAAACCGGAAATAAAATGTGAGGAAGAGCTCTGAAAATTATGTTTGACAGTGACAACACAGACCAGACAGCTTTTATTTTAACCAACAGATTGTTGGGAACACACACCATATATCAAAGTGAAGGACTTGAAACCTGCTATAGTCTGTACAGATGTTCTCACTCAGAAAGCAGCTAGAGGGAACAGAAGATAAAAGAAGGCTATCCAACTGTGAAAAAGGTTTACGTTTTCAGTCTGTCTTGACAAGTAAATCTAGTTTTTGTGGTAGTCTCTGATTTTCAGCCTGATAGAAAATTCAACATCTACAAACCTGACCTAAAATGACAGACCCCTGAAGGCGTACAAGTATGCCTGTAGAAAGGTGCTATATAGGATCATAAAAATGTTTTTTTGTTTTTTAATCTTAAATGCTTTTATATCAAAGGAGGGGAGCAAAGACCAGAAATTGGAAATGTTGTGACTATTCTAAGCCTGGAGCAGGTCATACATGCTTGCAGTCAGTGTGCAATACTTGGAATGCAAGGCTAAGATCTGAGAGGCGATTTAGGAATCTCTGCTGTAGAAAAGATTTTTTTATTATATGAAGGAAAACAGGATTACTGAGCTCAGAAGGTTTATTTGTGAATAACTTCCAGCTAAAGTAATTAAGGGCTACAGCCGCTAGCCAAAAAAAAAAAAGAGCATCAAAAACATCCTGCTTATCATTGCTGTTGGCTTTTTGTTCAATGAGCAAGAGGTGAGTGTTTGCCTTCTGTGTTGGTTTTGGTCCTTTGTCCTTGGGGATACTTTTAACAATGCATAATACTTGAAAGAATTCCAAAATGTGTTTGGTTTTTTTTTTTTTCTTTGAACTATGAAGTTAAAGATAAATAAAGGAGTATTTTGATATGTCTAGAAAATATTTGTGATAGCAAATAGACATAGCACTTCCTAATGCTCAAGAGACTTCCAACACACTTTTTGCAAGTACACCATAGTTCTTGGTAACAAGACCCCCGTCCAATATTTCTTCTTTAATGCAAGGTAAAGCACTCCATCTACTTTTTAAAAAAATAATCTCCTTAAGAAATGTGAATATCTTCAGCACAATCTTTAGTACTTGTGTTTGGTTTGAGGTTTTGGTTTGTTTGGTTTTTTTTAATTTTAAACTACTATCATATCTGCCAGAAAAGGCGAGAGCTAAGAAAAATCCCGAAGAGGTAAATGTTATGATGGGTCTGAGTTGCTAAAAGGTTCCTCTGGCAATCTCAGATTTGCACAGAGGAAATTTGGGCTCCTGTGCAGATGGGCTGCTCTCATAGAATTCTATAGTATGAGATGAACAAAGACTACCACAGTGTCATAGGCCACCAACTTGAATCTGACTTCAAAACATTTCAAATCCTAATAGGAAGAGATTTGGATATGCACACAGTAGCCTGTCTGTTCCTGAGTTTATCTGCAAAAGTATTCCAATTTCCTTGGAAGTTCCCCATGTACTGCAGGTATCATGCCCATTTATATAAATATATATAAAACTACCAATAAACCCTCTGAACGTGATGACAACATGAGTCACAGCAGGGCGGCTGGAACATAGTTAGAAACTATTACTTCAGTATGTACCATGTGAATTCCAGAAGCAATGAGGAATGCAGAGAGAGCGTTGATAGCACTTAACTGTGGGTGTCTAACCGCATGCCTTCCCCCTTCTTTTTTTTCTGTTTAAATGCATGTTTTGAGGGAAAAGATGCTCTCGGCCTTCATCAAGAAAAATAGTACACATTCATTTTGTACTTGAGGTATCAGCCTTTTCTTCACAGCTGTCAATACCATTTCTTTTCAGAATAAATACAGCACATAGCAGTAACATACTTCCTCAAAATGTATCACTTGTGGCACTAAGGGACCCCAAGATTAAACAAAACTTGTAAGTTAATGATGTCTTTTGAGTTTAGAATCAAAAAAGTCATCTGATGATAGCAACTTTCAGAAGAGAGATCTGGGAAATGAGGGTTGGGGAGGGGAGGTTAATATGTTTTAATGCTCAGCATTAAGCAGAGGATAGACATTTATTCCGCTTTAATATGAGGATTTTATTCAGCAAAACCAAGAGGTCTGACGTATGTGTTAATCCTAAAATGATTTTAACCCTGAAGAGAAACACCCATGGCTGTTCTACACATTTGGCATGCTTCACTTTCCCCTTCTAAAATGAAACTATGTTGCAAGATGAGAGCTAGTTAGTTAGGAAATACCTTGGAATTACATTGAACATAACTGGTTTGTTAAGGTGTGTCACTAACAAAAAAAAAAAAAAAAAAGTGTGTGAAAAGAATCCCTATGAATGAATATTGGTGGCTAACATGATTAGGCTAGCCTAGAGCTCAGGGACCAAGTTTCCAAAGCCAAGCATAAGGCATCTGCCCCTTTTATTCTCACACAGTTTTTAAATGTGTTTGGTATTAAATCACCACACATCTCAAATTATATCTCTGAAAAAGCCACTCACTGACTTTATATTGTACTTAAAGAGATCACATTTCTGACATTTGTACAGTTTATACAGTGAAAAATTGGAATGAGAAGCACTACAACTAGCTTTTGTTGAACACAGACAAAAGATCATTTTTAAGATTTTTATTTGTTTTAAATAGCTTGATAAAACCCATCAATTGGTATTCAGAGTTCAATTGTAAACAGTTACAATACATTACCGCTGTGTATTGATTTTGTACATTAACCTATTTGCAGTGACAATCCATAAGACAAGTCAAAGTCAGCATATTTATAAATTGAAATGCACTGTACTAAGAAAAAACGATGCCATAACTGAAAATATTTAAAAGACTGATGTTTAACTCCCTCCTGTGGTGTAAGTGAGCAGCATCACAATCAACAGCTTCCGGAAGCTTAGATAGCACTCTGCGTTATTCAAAAGTCTGTATTCACCTCATTAGGACAATGGGTTTCAAGTTTACTATGGAAACTCCTCTGAGAAGTTAAAAAGTGTTTCAATTAATTTCTAAAATACATACAAAGTTGTAAACATCTTTCTCTGTAACAAACAAAAATGGTTTGTGCCAGCCTTCTCCATCTCCCACATTGTAATAAAAAAAAAAAAAATGGGCCAAAGACCAAGGCCATAGACTAAAATTGTTCTGCATGGATAACATCACATTTTACAGGAAATATTAAGTGTCAGCATTTAAAAATAGTGTTAGTCACCAGCAGGTAGCAGAACCCATTTTCAAGAAAGTTCATGGAACACTCAACTTCAAGTGATTAATCAGGCACTAAGCATTAGATTTACCCACTTTTAAGAATGAAAGTTTAAAGTACATCTAGGTATTTTTGTATTTGATAATATGTAAAATTGACTACAAACAGAAAATTAAAGAACACCAATACTTTTACCAGTTTGGCTTTTAACCATTTTTGCTAGATCTTCCACAAAGAAGGAAGAAAACAGATTTGCAAAACAGGCTAAAAATATATTGAGATCGCAGAAATAAACTGGATCTTTTCAAAGCATATTTTCTTTCTGGAAGTCCCTCAGGCCACTTTTTAAAATGTTTTAGCTTTTAAATTCATTTAACCATTAACAATGAAATAACCATCTGCTTGGTCTGAATCTTGTATCACCAATTCCAAAAAGATACGATGATTGAGATTTTGGAATGCTATACAGGATTAATTTCAAAGTATACACCAACAGGATTTACTTAGTGCAGGGTGGTAAAGGATAGCATTTTTCTAGCACTTCCATATTATTCTTGTTTTCACACCACCAGCAGATTTGTATCTATGTCCTTGATTTTAAGTATGTGAGCTGATCATAAATATTAGTATTTTCATAGGCAACAAGTTGTTTATTTGAAAGTTCTATCGTATGCAGCTCTTCCTTAAGGATTAGAGGCTTTGTAGTCTGAGATATCAAAAGGGGAGTCATCACAAATATTTTAAAAAATCCTAAAAAGTTTTTTTCCCCCCCAGTTATTCACTGTGCATCACAGAAACAAGTGTCAGAACACATTGTATTCTATGCACTCTTAGGGAAGAAAAAGAAAAGGTTTCAAAATATTAAGAGTACATTCATGTGAATTTTTCAGAAAGTCATACTAATGAGTTAAAAACCTGAAGAGTATTGAAGCTAGCATAACTGTTTCTTAAGTTTTGACAACGTATTTGATGAGCTCCAAATTCTAGCTGCAATTCTCAGCTGACAGAGGGACTACAAATTCAAATTAAATATTAGATTTTAATCAAAGCAGCTGTTTTGAAGGGAAAAAGCAGAAATATGTCACGTTGACTACCTAGCGCTCTGTCAGATATACCACTTGTCAGACACCCTAATGACAGACTTATGGATGCTTACATCTCTACATGGTTTCTGTCAATTTGTTATGCATAATTAATTACAGGGGAGCGTTTCTGAAATGGAACAGAATATCAGCATATGCTTATGCTGAGAAATGATAGGGAGGGAAGAGAAGGAAAATACAGGCAAGATCAGGCCATAAAACCAAAAGGAACAACTTGACAATAAGATGATATATTAGGAGAGTACGTACAGGCTTGCTTCTTCCAAAAATTAAAATTGTGTATACCTATAAAGAGGGGCAAGAGAGGAGAAAAGGAGAAAGAAAGCAAACTTTGGCAAAGTTTAAAAAAGTGCAGTCTTTACAGTCCTAGAAAAAAAACCCCAAACCAAAAACACCAAAAAAAAACCCCAAACAACAAAACACCAAACCCCAAACAAAAAAAAACCATCCAAACAACTCAACACTGAAAAACCAGAAGGCTAAAAAATGTCTACAGATAAAACTGTCTCATGATGATTTCTAAGATTGCACTAGCTATTATCACACGAAGTACACCACCATCTCTACTGCATTTTGCATTGTAATGTCAGAAAGTACATAAGCATTTGCATAAGCATTCCAACATCATACTGTGATAAACCATTTTTTATCTACATGCAGAGCTCTGTGCGCATACATTTAAAAGTGTATTTTCTTTTTCAAAGCAGTACACCATATAGTAAATTTCCACTCAAGTGTACATTTATGGAAAACTACTAGGCAATTCTCTATATATTAAATATTTTCTTACTTAATTTGTTTTCTAATGGCATAAATAGAACTATTTGCTATGTAGTGCAGGAAGGATCTGGACACTGATCAATGAAATTTTAGAAAGCATGAGTTGTTTAGTAAAACCCTGACGTTTTGCTTAGAAATACCTCTTTCCAACACCAACAGAAGAGCAAGATGAGAGAGGAACTAGAAATAAGAAGGCAACTCCTGGTTCAGTATAAAGGTCCCTTACCCCTACTAAAAATGTTATCTTCTGTACTATAATAATCATCCAAGAGAGTCTCAGCCCTAACAGCACATTTACTCAGAAAAGCAGTTTCCACATCTGACTTATTGAAGCCATGAAACTCCATACAAACTGGTTACTAGCCGAGACACCTTCCATCTTTTGAGATGAGTTAATATCAAAACATTTGTAGGAAGAGAACAGTGGCCTAAACCATAGTGTTTGATTTATATATAGTTTCAAAGGATTGCCATCCTTTCGGTCACTATTCTCCCCCAGGCAGTAAAAGCCATTTGAGCGTTGTCGCTACCAGTCAAACAGTTCTATTAGTGCAAGAACAGCACATTCAGTTTATGGCCTCCCCAAGCTTAAAGTGCAGTATATTATGTGAGATTTTAACATACCAAACTATCCTTTATTTGAATTTTAGAAGGAATGTTCAAGTTAGAAAGTTACCTTTTAGGTTTTAAGCAATAAAATGCAAGGCAAAGTACATAAACTGTCTTAAAATGGAATAAATCCACTCACTTAAGACATATATTCTTTATATCTTATTTCAATGTACATATAATACACAAAAAAAATCCGTAATTTCACTTAGCTGTATTGTATCTGTATTTAAAGTGATCCTGTAATAAGTGATTAAAGGCCACTCATTCAAAGCAAATTTTGCTTAAAACAGGACTGCATTAGCTGGACTGTGATATATAACATGATTCAATGTTCCAAGATCCCCTCCTGCATAAGCTTGTCATCAATAAAGAGGCAACCCTTGGCACCCCACAGTATACATATTTAAATTCTAACTTCTCTCATGTTTCTTCCTTTTCCCCCCTTTACTCCCCCCCCCCTTTAAAATCACCAAGAAGAATATGTGCATTAAAAACTGGATTAATGCTTTTAAGCCTTTTTACTCCTCTTGCCTATTAACCTGATAATAACACCTACAAGTTTTTGTTGCATATAGGTATGGTTCCCAAATGACGTACAGTAGAGTAGAGAATCTTCCAGGCCAAACTGTTGAACTGAACAGCCAAGGTCTTGAGTAACAACTACAGGTACAACTGTGCCAATCAGTTCTTTATATAGGAAGTTCAAGCACTCAGTTATGGATGTAGGATTGTGTTTATGTGCAACTTAAAAAAAAAAGCTCACCATACAGGAAAAGAGTATTTCTTCACCTAAATAGCTAGTTATAGAAATTAAGATGCAGTTGCACGTTTTCTTTAGCATTCAAACCAGCTTAAACAGGCTTCAACCCATCTCTACCTTCATCCTCCACCTTCAGCTCTGCCAAGTGGTTTTTTTGGGTCAAGCTGTATGCAGATAACAGCTTAATGCCATAACTCAAATAAGCCACAGACTTTTTGAGAAGTATCTTTGCTTCTGGTATTTTGGGGTTTCAGATCCACATCACTTCAGCAATCTTGATCCACAAACACTCATGTTAATACCACTGCAAAGGTGATAAATTGCAGCAGTGGAGATGGGAGTCAATAAGAGGAAACTTGCTGTCAAAATAATTACTTACAATATGTAATCCATTATTATTTTTGAGTTTTTTGTAATTTTGTGACAAGTAATCATGTGGTCAAAAGTCTAGAAGTTAAACAATTAATAAAAGTACACACCAGGGAAAAAGTTATTTTCTAAATGTAAGTAAATGGCTTTTTATCTCTTCTAACATCCAGAAGAAATAACCAACCAATGGGGATAATAAAAACATATAATTTAACATAAAAAATAGTATATCTTCGTTTCAGCATTCAAATAAGGTTAAAAAATTCCATTATTTCTCCCCATAACACTGATAACTGGTGTCTCATCTTCATAATCAAGGACTTTTCTACACAAATGTGCTAACATCCAAATAAATGCCCCATTAGAAACTCTACTGGCTTTCCAGGTGAATTCAGTTCAAACTAAATGCAACATCACTTATTCTCTTTCCAAAATGAAGCTAGCTAGCAAAAAGGATACTTGGTGTGTGAATCACTGGCATGACTTTACTCTGCATTAAGTCCTCTCTTTAAACTCAGAGTGAAGGGTGAGCTGAAAACGAATCCTAATTCACCATATCAACACCTGCCTCTTTAGGTAAGCCCCTAGAGCACATTAAGCTCACCTACACCAACTCCCTTGCTGAGAATTTTGGACACCAAGTTCAGACTTTGACCTATTGCACAGAGTTTCTCCATCTAAGTGCCCACGGGAGCCTGTTCATGCAAATTCTTATTCACAAGCAGCTCTATTGATTCCAACATTCTTGCTCCATTCTTTGCCAAACCCCGCTGTCAGAAATCTGTTCCAAAGCCAAAGTCAGCAGGCCCAGAAATGACTACTGTGCTTCAGTGATAACAATCACTTTTTCAAGGAAAGAAAACATTCTTTTAGAAAATCATTTATAGTGTCTATTGTAGCGTAATAAAGCTCATGAAATATTGTTTAAATTAGAGCAGTACCATCCTTGAAAAGGAACACTGCAGAGAATTACGCTGTACTGAAGATCACCCTCCCAACAGCTTTCCAACTCAAAGTGTTTTAAGGACTGATACATTACTTACTGTTGGTTTAAGAGCAACAAGTCAATTCTACAAGAAACAGTTCCATTGGAAATGGTTGTAAAATAGTGCAGACCACTCCGCTAATACAAACCCTAAAGAAAACAAAGGATCTGTGCTAAACAATCAAATTGGGTTCTAATCTAGTGTTAATGGCAGACCTGCAGAAGTCCCAAAGAGTTTTGAGATTAAGAAGTTCTTTCCACTTGGATGCAGATATTCCTTACCAAAAAAAAAAGTCCCTATTATTCCAACAGCCAGTTTTACTAGCAATTACACACATATAATTTTTACTTTAGCTGTCTACTTCCCACTAAAACCTGAACTGTAACCTTGTCACTGTTATTTAGTCAATTAAGTTTCTATTAATGTTAAAAATAGTAATTGTTAAAATCTTAGTACTTTTTTACCTTCACTACTGCATACCAGAGACCTGCTAGTGCAAAAGCTAGCACAGAAATTACTAGCTGTGTGATGTGAAAATTATTAGTCACATATCGTATATTTGAAAGCATTTGCTCGTATCCAAGTGTTTGCTCTGAAGGTACAAGGTTGAAGTAACAAAGAAAAAAACATGGTTCGTGGTGGTTTATGAGTCCCATAGCATATTCGTTCAGCGAGGCAACTGGAATAGAATAGAGATCAGGAAGTCCACCAAGCTCCAACTCCTTCAGAAATGCAAGCTGCAATTCATTCTCTTTGCTGCTGCTCATTTCTAATTCCAGAAATTGCAGTTTTTTATTATACCACAAATTTCCCAGCCAGAAGTGTGCAAAACATACAAAGTTGTCTCCTGGACAGCATGAGCTAAAGTCTCCAGCAAAACTGCAAGCTTTCTCCAGCCAGCCCATTACTGAAATACTGTTCATGCAATGATCAATCCTATCAAGACTGTCTTTCCCAGAGGAAAAATGCAGATGAAACGAATCCTTCCAAGGAGCAGCTGCACTTGAGTTCCTCCCTGAAGATTCACTCAAACTCGGAGGCATTTCCTTGCCAATCGAAGGCAGAGGTATAGTATTAAAGAGAGAACAATTCCTGGTGTTAAAATAAAGTAATTCCTGTAAACTGCTACTATGCTTTTGAGAATTGTTCAACACGGAATGTGTGTGTGCCAGGTAAGCTGCTGCCTTGTGATGATTTGGGCCACTGTCACATACTTCTTTCTTCATAGTCCTAGAGAAGACGAGCATAGCTTTGCTGTTTCACAACAGGCTGAATTTGAAGAAGAATGTGATTGACTCTAGTGGCAGCATACAGCGCAAGCAGCACACCAAGTCACAAGTCAGTGGATCTCAATATGGACCTAAAGAAAAAGAATGCAGAAAGTTATTACGCTAATATTCCAGTTTATTGGTGCCCAGTGTATAAACAAATATTAAAAAAAAAAATCTTTAACATAAAGAAAGAGAATAAACCAACTGCAGAAAGTAACAGCAGTCCAAACAGACAAGTCTCCCTACGGGCTGCTTGAGCACAAACAAAGGGGTAGGAAGTATACCCAAATATGAACTGAAACTACATAAGAAAGTTTAATCTCTCCAAACTCTCTTTTGGTAACAGGCATCAAAGTGAGTCAGCAAATGAGCAGGTAGAGAGATTCGCTGCGTAACGGAACCATTGTCCTCAAACAACAGCAATGCAGACTGTAACCGATTACAGGCTTAACACTAAAGGCAAATATTAAAGTAATCTTTCTGTAAACAGAAATGCATACTGAAATCAGACAGAGAACACTGGAAATCAACAGTGTCCCACGCACAGATTCCCAAACAGAACTGGTCAGACTGGCTGCACCAGCATAGTTAGAGGATATTTTTTTACATTGTCATCAAATGACAAGCTGACGTTGTTACCGGAGAACTATTACATACGATCACCGACAACAAGCAAAGGCAAGGCATTTTTAGCCACCAAGGTTACCAAGCTGCATGTACAACTCCTGGCAGCATGGCTCAATTTCAAGCTTCAGAACTGTAGGACGAGTCCCAAAAATAAAAATACAAGAAGCCACATTTTGACCTCGTCCCATTTCAGCTTACCTTTTACAAGTCACAAACCACAACCAGACTTGTCTTTCAGCACTTGGCCCCTAGCTGTTTATCAAAACTTTCACTACAGCTTTGTTTATGAGGAGAAAGAAAGTGTCCAGTCTGGCTAGAGCAGATGTCTGTTGTGATAGTCCGTAGCCTGCTTCTGTTGCCAGTTAAGTTAAAGGTAAAGCTTTTTTCATTTCATCACAAACCCAATGGAACTTCAACCCTACGAAGAGCAAGAGCTCCTTCACGTCTTTAGGTCAAAGCTGTTTTAGGCAGTTTCACGTTTTGTAGAAACAAGTTCAAGGCAGGAGAAATGCAAATTAAATTTGAACTACCACTTTCATGCAGTGGCATTATTATTTAAAGCCACCCCTACATTTTCCCCGCCACAACTGTTCTTGACTTTAAAGAAAAAGCCAAAAGCAAAGCGATGGAGGAAATTATTTTATTAGCTCCTTACAGGGTGTCAGGAATGTACCAGCAAAACGCACATATCCATAATTTGTTGCCTGTCTTTAAGTTAACTATGGCTTTAAGTTAACGATGGCTCAGTAACACGAACAAAGTTGAGACGAGGAAGCGGCGCGGCTGCTGCAGCAGGCACTCGCACCTGGGCGCAGGTGACGGCAAGCCCCCAGCGCTGACGG
>NW_009258789.1:1039838-1045949 GCF_000687185.1 Egretta garzetta
CGTCCCTCGCGTGTGGAAATCGCACCGGGAGCCCGCGGAGAGCTGCTGCGAGTCCTGCAGTCCGGTTCCGGTCGAGCTAGTCCCTCTCAGCCGGGCAGGAGGAGCCCGAGGGCTTGACCCAGGTGTGCGCTCTCGGCTTCTCAATAAAAGATCCACGGGCCGCCAGCATTAGTAGTGATTTCTGGGTTTGGGTGGGTTTTTTCGTAATTTTGTTTTGTTGCTTATGCAGTTAGGTGATCGATTCTGCGAGCCAGCTACTTCCACAAGGATATACTTCCCGTGCTTTTCAAGCCAATACTATAGTTATTTTGAGTTTAAAATACAGCGTTCAAATACAGGTTGCACTTAAGACTTCCAAAACATTTTGCAAATGTTTCCTAGGAAGCTCTTTGAGATAAATTATCATCGTGGTGCTTGCTTTGCAGGTAGGGGGCAATGCCCCAAAAGATAAATAGATGACCAATACCGTTTACAAAGAGGAACCTTTATTTTTTTTTCCTCCAGAACTGTTCTATACAGATTCCATTCAATCAACTTTTAGTAACTGTAAAGTGAAACAGAAAAATCAATATATTGATCTAAACTTGTAAAATACCATTTTATTGCCACAGAATCATGGAAATCAGAATGTTTTGGGTTGGAAGGGACCCCTAGAGGTCACCCAGTCCAACCCCCCTGCAGGGAGCAGAGACACCGCTAACCAGATCAGGTTGCTCAGAGCCCCGTCCAACCTGGCCTTGAATGCTCCCAGGGATGGGGCCTCCACTACCTCTCTGGGCAACCCATTCCAGTGTTTCACCACCCTCATTGTAAAGAATTTCTTCCTTATATCTAGTCTAAACCTACCCTGGTTTAGTTTAAAACCATTGCCCCTTGTCCTGACACAGCTGGCCCTACTAAAAAGATTTTCCCCATCTTTCCTATAGGCCCCCTTTAGGTACTGAAAGGCCGCAATCAGGTCTCCCCGCAGCCTTCTCTTCTCCAGGCTGAACAAATCCCTCAAATGAGAAAAATGAGAAATCCCTCATCTACTGCTTTCAGACCCAGTTCTCCAACTCCAGACAGCTGCAGGTCACTGCTGTCTTCTAAGTAGATCTGACTGAATTTCAGGCTGTGGAGTATAAATGTTGTCTCAAGAGTTAAAATTATCCTACTGACTCTTACAAAGCAAAACACCAGTCATTCAGATCAAAAAGGTCTCGAAGAAAATGCATCTTAAAATGTACCTTCTCAGGAACTAGTCCATCTTCCACAGGGCATCCTAGGAGATTCAAAGCTCTTCAGATCCCTCTTTAGCTACAGACTTCTGTCAGTGCTTTAATCAAAGATGAAGGATCCTCTCTGAGGCCAGGATTGATCTGTCTATGGTTTTGTATCTTCTGTCTGCCTGGCTGTCTTGAGCCTACCCATTGTATTCCGAAGAGGGAACATTTAAAAGGAACTGTTTTCTGCAGTGTTTTCATTTTGGAAAACTTGAAATACTAGCCCTCACTCTCCCCATTCACAAAGTATCCTTCGGGTTATTATTACAGCAAGCCATGCAAAAAAAAAAAAAAGCAGGAGCCTGAAGTTATATATGTTATCCATAAAGTTCATGCAGTACCTTCTGGTTCCACAGTGTCTTAACCTCTGTCACAAAGTTTTCCAAAGACAGGTACAGTGTTTCTACGGCAGGAAAGTAATGTACACAGCAGTGGTTTTACTGCTGTGTGGGGTGTGGTATCCATATTCTCCCTTCTATGTCAGCTCAGCACGCCTGGCTTGTGAAGACAGTGGTGTATCTTTTTTCCTGCTCATCTGAAATTTTGAACAACCCTGTTAGTACTGGAGGCACAGCAACCGAGATGTGTCCAGGCCCTACACTGGAATTCCAAGGTAATTCAAATTCCTTATCGTCTCCACACCTTTTGCTGTTACACATACTGAGACCATCTTCTCAACAGCTAAGCACAAATGTGATTTAGATGCCACGGGACATTGAGCAGCTTTCCATGATTAAGTTGGAATGCAATGAGATACACAAAGGTTAAATCAGGAAGCTGATTAACATCTATATTTATTGGTAGATATCTGCCAGATTCTCATTAGTTCTGGCTCGTGTTGCTCACTGAAACAGATGTGACAGCATCAATTTAAAAATCTTGATTAACCATAAATTACTTTTTACATTAAAATAGGCAATATAATTAATAAATTAGTTCATAATAACTAGTTACCATCGGTATTGATTTGGATATTTTTTAATTAAATAGTGAGATTGATAAAACACTCTTTAGCTTTCCAACAAAGAAGATAGCGGATAATGCAATTAAATACCAATTTAAGAGATTCACCAGATTTTGTCACATCAAGATTTGGAAATCACATCATTATTTTGACAGTGAAACTAAACCTCAAAGCCATCCCACACTTCCTCCTTTGATTTCATCTCTGTCATGGTGGTAAAATCCTTTTCAATTTGGCTAGAACACTGATTACTTTAATATGCCGAAATGCAAAACTATTGACATGCAATTTGTGGCTGATGGCTACAGAGATCATTTTCCATCACTTTAATGCCGTCATCCCATTTTTGCTTCCTAACCCTGACTCATCTTTCTCTGTTGCATCAGACAAGCACATCCTTATCTTTTCAAGTCTTTTCATGTTTTATTTCATTTTACCTAAGATTTCTTCTCATGTATTCAAATATTCCTCTATTCAAAGAAAAAATATTGCTAGTCAGCATTTACTGACTTGTTAGATTTTCAAAATGTCCTCTTAAGCTTTCTTAATATATATCCATTATATTTAGTAGTAGTTTCTCCTCGTAGGTTTATGCAAAGATTCCTCTATTCTCCTTCAGGGCTCTTAAGTTACCGTATTTCCAAAAGGATGCAAAATGAGGCCCTTGATGCACCTGCCACATAGACTGATATTACCTCATTGCACCCCCCTGTTTAACTAGATCTGTCTGCCCTCTGCCTGGGATAGGCCTCTTCTGGGAAGGAACCTCTCTTTGCTCTGGAGCGTGACACAGAGCAATCCTTAGGCTTGAGATCAGGTCTTCAGGGTTCCCTCTAAGAACTAATAACAGCGTAGATAAACTATGAACACTTAGTATTTAAATGAGACAGTTTTTAGGGTTTTTTATGCCTACAGTTCTTTCTTTCTGGTGCCTTTTTATATCCATTGCTATGAATGCAAAAATTGCATAAAAACATTGATAAAATGATTGCAAAAGACTGAGATCATAATAGAAATTTGAAAAAGGGAAAAGTCAAAGATTTTAAACAATAAAATGTTTTGTCCTCTTCAGTTCCTATGATCTTCTGTACTTTTTTAGACTGAAAGTTCAGATGGTTCCTAACAAACCCCTTCTTGTGAGTGGGTTTTTTAGGACTGCAAGGAAATGTCATCAGCTATGGTAGCCCGTCTGCTGACGCCGTGATTTCCTTCCCCGGCCTTGGCACTCTGGAATCCCAGGCACCCCCCAGAGAGATTATTGTCCCTGGTGACAAAAGCATTGTTTACTCTTATGGTTTGCGATGATGTTGAGCTTAGAGCCCCCTCTCTCCAAAATATTTCAGAAAATTAGGTGGACAACACACTGTGGATTCTAGCAACACAGTGTTGGCAAGTTACAGTTACTTAGCTGTAAGTAAGCAGAAATAAGAGTCACCCAACTGCATCTCTTGGTAAAACAGAAAGAAGGTGATTGATCTATGTCACCATAGATAGAACCTAGATTGTTTTGCAAACAGGACAATTTTGTAATTTTTATATTTAGGAAATGGAGAATAAATCAAACATCTTATTTTGGGAAGCCTTCTTCACAGAAATTGTTACTTAGCAACTTACCAGCATGCAATCATTGGGGGAAAAAACCACAACTTTTTCATACAATTTCTATATCCTTTTTATGCTAAAATAAGCTCTTTTTTACTTATTTATATTTATTCTTCTTATAAGTTCTTCAGAATTTCTACAAATGGTTTAAAGTGAGGAATAGGTTCCAGAATATATCATCACTTTTTGATAATTCTTATTTCTGTAATAAATATATGTTCATGTGTTCTGAATGCTGACCATGCTATATGATGAACAACTGATTTGAAGTTCTGGCTTTGATCTAATGTGTTTTTTTAAGCTGTCTGGTGGTTGTCTTGCTTTCCACTCCAAGAGAACTTATTAGCTGGGATGTGAATCACAGCTGTGCAGCATGACACAAGAGGGAAGTAGGCTTCTTACCACTCCATCTGTCCTCAGGCAAACTCGGTCACAGAAGATCACTCCTTTCAGGTCCGACCTCTGTGAAGTCCATAAGCACGTCTGCCAGCCTGGAGCAGGATAAACACTAATTCATTCTAAGCAAATCAAGTGGCCAGGTCAAACCTTGTAGCCTTCAGTCTTTATTAATGTGAAAAACAACTGGACAGTGGAAGGCAGTAAAACTAGTAATACTGAATAGGCCTATGTAATGGTTAAACCTTTGTCCTTTTTCTTAATATTTTAAAGCTAATTTCTGCGAAACGTTTGATATCAGGACAGGTAGAAGTTGAGGGGAACCTGCAGCTTGCACATCTGCATACTTCAGCAATGCCTCACCTCAGGGCATGATGTGATGCTTACAGTTACAAAAAGGCTTATTCCCATGTTTCTGCTGAGAGAGTTAGAGCAATAAAAAACTGAAGTGACACAGAGAAGGCTCAGGTCCTTGTTTATAAATATATAATGATGTCTCTATTCCAGAAAGCTGGCAGACATATACAGGGATCACTGTATATAGTCCCACTGCCTTCAGCAACAGTTCTCACTGTAGTAAGCACGGTCTGTTACTGCTTGCTAAACCTGAGGGTAGACATAAGTGAATGCAAAGCCTTATGTGGTTTTTATAACTGAAATTCTTGACAGAAGAGATATTTACCAGAAGCTACCTAAAGAAAATACAGGACTTGTTTCTCTTGTATACATATACCAGCTAAATCATCTATGCTAATATCACATGAATATGATGCTTTTTATTTTAGAATGCTTCATTATTAATGTAGAGATTTATATACTAACATTTTATTATCATGCTCCTTTAACCTGTTCTCTCTGATGCAGCAAATGCTGACATTTAAAAGTTGTGGTTCCTTTTTTATTGCTGGCTTTGGTTCCTCTAGAGCAGACTGAGTACTATATTTGAACAGCGAACATATCACATGCTAGCACAGTGGTTTTTTTCAACACTCAGGAGACTAATCATGCCAAAAATGTCTGCTTGGAATATCTAGAAATTGCAGCCCATTACTTGTGGATTATATTATTTTCTAACATGAGTTTTACGTCACAGTATCTCCCCAGTTTCAGAGAAGATAATCTGAATTTCCTCCACAATGATAGTGTCACTTTCCTAATTAAAACTGTGTGCTCTATGAGCTTGATGAAGATAGTAACTAAAGAATTCAAAGATCATTAAGTAAAAAACTTCAGAATCTCAGGCAACTGTGTTAGGTGTGAATCTTTAAGTGTCCGAACAGCTTGAGTCAGTGCTACTATCCCGATTTAAAAGTGGGAAGGCAGAGGGGCTCAGTGCGTGACAGGCCACAAAGGCAGATAACACAGCAGGTCGAACTAGAGTCCAGGAAGGAATTTTGGATGCCTAGTGCTGTGCATTAAGATTCCTTTCTACCAGCTACTATATCGCTAATACTACGTCATTAATGATCTGACTTTTACCGCCAACTCAAATTAGGATAAAATCAAGCCTTCAGTACAATTTTTAAAGACAATCCTCTTAGCTATTTCAAGATGAAAAAGCATCTCAAAACCCTGTTTTTCCCCAGTAAGAGAAATCGCTCTTCAGTTGTTTTGGGTGGGTTTTTTTGCTTCTGATTTTAATACAAATAGCAAAAGAGAGAAGAGTGCAATATGCTGAAAATCTTATTCTGCCCTCCGGCACCTTTGCTTCACATAAAATTGGCTCTTGCACTTCAGTCCAACCCCTGGCTTCAAGTGGCTGTGAATTATGATTACAGCTTTTCGCACCTAAGATAGTTTATAGGCTATCGGTAAGGACAGGCTTTTACTATTGACCTAGATATTGCAGCATGTTCTTTCCTGAAAGCAACTGAACAGAACTGTGTC
>NW_009258789.1:1046083-1049245 GCF_000687185.1 Egretta garzetta
AGGAAGCGTCATCTAGGAGTAAGAGAATACGCCTATGAATCACTCGTAGGTGTTCTGTTTGTTTCGCTGACGTGTTTCCCTGTATGCACAATGTGATACTGGTGCTTCTCTACTTCTCTGTGCATTTGTTTGTGGCTTTGTTAATGAACTAGCATGTTAAAGAACACAGTAATAGTTTGGGATGAAAGGTGCTATAAAAGTGCAAATAATTATTGTCTCTGTAATGTTGATAGTCTGTGTCATGGTTAATAGAACTTTCCAGTATTGCATCATCGTGATTGCCCTGCCACTCCCCATCCACAAAGGAGAATAATCCTCCTTCAGTGCCAGCACATACACAATACACGCATTCAGACAGTATCCAAAACAATTTTAAATAATCATTTCCTCTTGATGTCTAAGAAAAAGACTTTCAACAATTGTAATGGACAAGAGAAGATAAGGTGATCGAGTGCAGGACAGTATTAGGACTGATCTAATCCTCAACTTCATGATTCATGAGCTTATCAGAATTATGGAAAGATTTATAATTGGTTATTGTTACTGCCATTCATTGTTTTCTTTTTACATACTCCTCTGTTTATATACAACTCAGTACTGCAGTCATATCTATCAAACTGATAATTTTTCTATTAAGTAGTTCGTTACTAACGTCTCACTCCTTTGCCCCATCTTTCATATTATTCTCTACATTTCTTTCCTTTTGTCAAACTAATGTTTCCGTATGTTCGCTGTGTTGGTCTTTCCTCTCATTCTCAGGGAAAAAAAGAGTATGTGCAAAGAGAGTTAAGCATTTGTAGCACCATGTAAGTTATTTGTGTGTCTTTAAAGTTGAATACACTACATACTAGTTAAACAAAAAAGATGCAAGAATAAAGTACAATGTAGCTGAAATACAGTAAGTTTAATAATAGAATAATTAACACATCAGGAACTCTAAGGACCATACACATAAGCAACTATTTGTCTTCCAGGGCAAATAAAGAGTAGTTACCTTAAGGGAGATATCAACTAGGACTTCAAATGCAAAATTCTGAACAATTCCAAAAGGCTCCTTTTTATTGTATTTGAGGAAATAAAGATTTACAAACATGTGGGGAAAAAAGTTGTATAAATCTGTTACCATTGTCATCTGTCCAAGCTGTAATATTTTTTTTAATGACTAACAGTAAATATTTATCTAGTTATTTTCTAATGTTGGCAATTATATACCAAATTGGGTCTAAAATTGTCAATTTAAAACATATTCAAAGCATACCCTGTATTTTAACTTAAGTATTTTTTTTGACAATACAAAACAATTGATCCCGAAAGAATAGGATGGAAGAGCACCGAGAAGAACATATACAAAAAGATATTGCTTGTCTCATGACAGGATTATAAAAGCAATTTGTGCTAATGTGTTTTCTCTTTATAGCCTTCATCCTTGTCTTTGTATGCTATTTTGTAATAATATTGTGAATTTTGTTGGACCTCTTTTTTCACGTAAAAAACTCTAATAATCCATCTGTTTTACACTGGATAAAAAAGAACCATTGGAGGAATAGGTAGGTGGTGGGAAAATCAGAAGCAGGTTCACATGTCACTTGAATCATCGCATGTTCTGGGTCTCCCCAGGACCATGACATAAACTAGACAGTCTTATGTCTACTCTGTTTCTGGGCAGTGTCTCAAAGGCCCCAAAAGCTGTTGTAGCAGCCAAGAACAGCAGGAGCACTGCAATAGTGCCCACACGTCTTCCGCAGTTCCTGGGTAGAGAACAGTTGCCTGGTCATTGGCAGCAGCAGAGTCTTGGCTTTAATGATATTTAGCTTAAATGACAAATCATTTCAGCTTCCGTCTGTATGAGGGAACACGGATGTACAAGTGTTGCAAAAATAGCCTTTCAGGTGATGGCGGTAGTTATAATGTTTTGTGAAAGAAAAATGGAACAGAGTAAATATCATGGGGGTGATGGCGGTAGTTATAATGTTTTCCTCACTGATGTGAAATACCTGAGATCTTTGCTCAGTGAAAGAAAAATGGAACAGAGTAAATATCATGGAATGCTCTGTCCAGTGATGAGGTTGCATTGTGTGGTATCAAAATAATTTAGAAATGTTCCAAAATGAAGATCCAATCACTGGGAAACCCATGATGGCCCACTGTACCGATTTCAGTGAATTTATCACCACTTTGCGGAAGCAGCATGTGTATGGGCCCTTTCCCCATGCTTTCTTTGAGGAATGGATGGCAATGCAGACAAAGGGAATAGCGGTTGTGTGCATCAGTCCAGCCAGAAGCTTCTCTGCCAAGTAGGATTATGGCAAGAACTAACTAGACATTAAAAGACTTCTGGGATCATTGGACCTGCTCTGCTTAACTTTTACTTCAATATTTCCTGAAAATAACTGGTTTGCTTGGAGAAAAAAGAAACCCAAGGCTCTGGGTAGCCTGACAGTCCCTGGGCTGTCCCATCTTGTGAAGCCTGATTGCACACTGGTCTGGTCTAAAACTTGCCAGCAGACTTAATGTCATAGCACATCAGGAGGAGAGAGGGCAGCGTGAGGATCCGTTGGCGAAGGGAAATGTTCTGGCTCTGCGCTGTGCGGATGCGCTGAGTGAGAAGGACTGTCCCATGGCGGGTGGCTGTCTGGGGAAAATGGGCACCTACCCACAGCAGCACATCAGGGATGTCGTGGGTTGGCTCTGGTAACTTGAGTTACATCTGCTCAGTCAATCTGTAGGGCAAACATAATTTCACATTAACGTACTTCATGAGATGTGAAGACTTGGATTGGTGCATGACGTCCTGGTAGTGGATGGGTGCTAGGATTGTGTTAGCTTGTGTCGGCAGTGAAAGACGGGACCCAAAGCGGTGTCAGAAGACAGCTTTTTGTTCGAGGTGGGTTTCTCATGGCATGTTGCCCCGACTCGTGTCCGTGACCTGACACGGGCTGCAGACAGCAGCGCGGCCTCCCCGCCAGACGAGCCGCTCCCTTTCCCGGCGGCCGGCCCTGCTGCCAGCCCTGGCTTGTTTCAGCGGTGCCAGCTGTAAGGATCTGACTGTTTGAAGGAAAAAAAAAGGGGGATCGCCCTGGGGGCCTCCCTGGTCCTGAGGCGGAGGGAGGCCCCTGCTCCCTGACTGGGTTAGTAGCACAAGCATGGCGGCCCCTCCTGCTC
>NW_009258789.1:1050130-1050635 GCF_000687185.1 Egretta garzetta
CCCCGCCTCCCCCGAGCCCTCTCTTGCTTCTGGTGTTTCTTACAGCGCTAGACACCCCGCAGTAATCAAAATGTATTAAAAACCAAAAAATTGCCGTGTTTTTAATGATACGAGAAATTTAACATTGATTTGAAATAGGTTTTCTGACAGTAACAAACTTATTACTGTTTATAGCTTGATTTTTGACATCTGGTCCTTGTAGTAAAGCTAAGTGAAACATGCTAAACTCTGAGCAGATCATAAATGCTTGTGAGCAGAGGCTGGTTTTCTGCATGTATACATCTAGTCTTGTAAGAGTGCTGTCTAAAGGAAGCTGATATTGCACTTGAAATACAAATTTATGATATACTCTGCAAAGAACTGTTACACCTACAGTATTCTAACATGGTATTACTTGTGAAAAGTGAAACAACTTGAGGATGCTTTTTAAAATCAAGTTAACTCTTAAGTTTAGTTGTTGGATTTCAACGTGAGGAGTGCTGGAATTGTGGTGGGGAAAGAGCTT
>NW_009258789.1:1050666-1064259 GCF_000687185.1 Egretta garzetta
GCTATTCCCATCAATTTGGAGGCATTCTTGCTCTTGCTGGATGTCAGAGCTCAGGGGAACATCACAAGCCAGCTGGAAAACAAGACTTGTCTTATGCAGTTCGAGAAGTTTTTTTGCCTTAGGAGAAACAAAAATCCCAGTGTAGGCTGAGTGTAACTGGTATCACAGCAAAATTCTGTAGATGACAGAGGAGTAAAGTGCAGCTAGATGGTCTTGCCGCTGTCTGTAATTTCATGTGGTGGCTTAATCTTCAAGTTATGTGTGGGTTTTGGTTTTTTTTGTTTTGTTTTTTAAGATGCAGAATCCCTAAAAAGGCAGTTAAGTATGGTCGAAAGATAAATTTACTCTGTATAACAAAAAGTGAACAAATGAAGCAATAGATGAAGCCTTTTCACAGTAAGGTAATTCTTTGATGCTAGATAGGATAACTACGGAATGTTCTTTTAGTTATATTGATTTTAAAACCAACACATTTGCTTTTCTATTATATCAGGTTTTTTTAATTCAGCTGATCTGTGTTGTCTGTGACAAGGCGATGCATCATGTTTGGGTGGGGAAAAAAGTTCTGTCTTATGTCTACTTCCTCCACTAGATTTAAGAACTCTGTGCAGACAAACAGTAATTTATTCAACAAAACAGTTCTTTTTGTTATTTGCTTTGTAAACCATCCAATTTCCGAACATATTTATTGCTCTTTGTCTTGGAAATGAAAGCGGTGTAATTCTACCTGAGTTTTGTATATATCTGTGAACAAAATACAGTAGTTTAATTTGTTTTCCTTCCTCCTTAGTTAGAAACAAATCTCTCTTAAGGTTCCATTCAGGTACTGTTGCTAATTTTTGGTAACTTTGTATCATTCTCCATTCAGTGTTTTTTAAAAAATACTTAGCTATTTGTGTTTCTCTGTGCTTCTGCTGCTTCAAAAGTTGCAGTGTTACAGGTATTCTAGGAAACATGTAATGTTTGGCTTAGATAAGGATAAAGCCTTAGTGTTTCTGTAAAACAATGCAAGTTAAAGATTTGCTTGTGTAATATAAAACTTAGGTATTGTTTATCTCCGCAAAGATCTACTAGGAACAAAATAAAGCTGTAGAAGTACTTGTGTGATGATTATTTTTTTTTAATTTGTAAATGGGTAGGCTGTTTCTCATGCGTAACTCATGTTTGCTTAGACAACTAATTTGACTAGGAGAACACAGCATGTATGCTAGTTGTGCTATCATATTTTGCCCTTGATTTTTTTTCTTCACTGTGAGGATTGTTTGGAGAAAAATAAATGGCAACTGTTGCTTTGAGTGCTTGGTGATACAGAGCATCAGGAATGTGCAGGACAGATGAAGAGCAGTCCATCTGAGTAACTGCAAGAATTGCTGTTGATTGACACTTGAGAAAAAGCATTGGTGTAAGTTATTTTTAGCAGCTTTTGTTTTCACTTTAAAAAGGCAGCTGTTAAGTGGTACGAAATCTCCAGTGATGGTCGTGTAATGTTAGGGGAAGTTCTGCATTTTGGAGGAATGATTACTAGGTGCCACAGAAATGGTCAAACTTAATGTTCTTTTGCAGGCACTTTTTAATTGTAGAAATACTGTAAGAACTGGAACAGCAAATTAAGAGTCCCCACTTGGAATTCTGCTTAATTTGAGACCTTGTATGCTAAAGCTATGCTGTATTTGATTTGATAGCTTGTCGAGCGAGAGCGGGTTGGGGGGCAGGGTAATTGGCTTCTTACTGAGCGTAGTGCAGTGTTTGTGTAAGATGCTGAATGCCTCAGATCTCTCCAGTGCAATCTGTAGAGAATGCGGGGACTTGAAATGTAGTAACTTGTCTTACTGCACTTTTAAAGTTTAAAAAATGTAGTGGTAGGTATTGACCAGCATCTTTGGGAGAGGGTGTGTCATAGCGAGTAAACCAGCTTATCTGGCAGAGCAGTATGCAACACCAAGTCTGTTGGACTTGATGATCTTAAAGGTCTTTTCCAGCCTAAATGATTCTATGATTCTGTAACTAAACCTACTGTAGCAAAAATACTGAACTTTTGGTCTGAGGATGGTACTAAAGAAATCTCAGCTACTGTTTAATGTTTGAGTGAAGACCTAGGCTGTTGTGCATCATGTCTGCTAGGGAGGTTGTTCATGTGGATCGGAGAAAGAAAGAAAGGACATAATCAAAGGTTTTCATGAAGGCTGCCATCTGTTTGTAGATATCAGTGTGTCTGGAATTAAACCTTTGAGTACTTCAGCTGGTCTCCATTACCATGGCTGCAAATGGGAACTAAATTCTCAATTAGTTTTTAGGCAGGAGACTCTCAACCATTTGTGCAGTTTCGGTGTCTTTAGAGTGGAAGAAGTGCTGGTGCAGATCCTCTAACAGCATTTTCAGTGCGTGTCACGTAACACCACTCCAAGCAGTTCTAACACAGTGGGGAGACTTCATAAAACTTGTTAGTGTAAATAAGGACAGGAAAGAGATGACATGTTTTGTTTTCAGGAATTGATACGTACGTGGTTATAGAAATACATTGATTCCTGGATGGTACCTGGGAGCAATAAGGGACTTGGTGCCATCTTTTGTAAGTCTTTCACTTATTGCTAAGTGGTTAAAACACTGGATTTCTGTAGGCCATATTTTTAATTACAGTCAAATGTTACTAGTTTCATTTATGTAATAGTGGGTGGACAGAGCTATGATTAAGTAGTTGCTAGAAATCTTGTTATGACTAATCTTGGTTTGGTGTTATTTTAGTTTCTTAGTCTCAGCCTTTATGTACAAGGATTTACATTTTGCCAAACAGTTGGAATCCTCTTTAGGGGAGTTGCTTTAATGCAGAAGTTAGAAGTAAAAAAGTTGATAAAGTACTTAGAGGATGTGCTTTATTTATAAAGGTAGGCATTAGTGTTTATTTTTAAGACTGGTGACCATAATGATTTGATTCGTAGGGCAGTGAGCCAAAAGGCAAGGAAAGCAGGAAACCTAGATGGAGCAAGTCTGAAACAGGGTTGTTGAACGTGTTTTTTCTTGTTTAAATGACTCTGGCTGATTGGTGCTGCAGAAGCACACTACAGGCACTTCTAAGCTTGGAATGAAATCTCTCACCACCTCCTTCCTGCGCTGTTTTGATTAGCCAGAGCAGACTCACCAGTTTCAGTGCGAGGTGAGCAAAAGGAGCCTGGGTGCAGAGAAAAGTTCTTGATCCACTGCTGAAAATGTTGAGTTCAACATTAATTTGTTAGAAGCTTAAATTACCTGTAATGAACTTACTGGAAAACAAAGCATCAGAACAAACAGGTTCTAGAAGTGTGAGAACACATGGCCTCTGCGCCTCAAGAAGTTTCCCAAAGAAGCTGGCTTTTGCCCCTCTTGGTATTTTGAAGATTTTCACATTTGTCCTTTATAAGCTGGACCAGTGTAGCCTGCTATATAGTGTTGTGCAATTCAGCAGTGTATTCAAAATGATCTAACTGATAGCTTAGGGAGCTAAAATAATGTGTCGTCCTTATGGGGGAGGCGGAGTGAATAGCTTTGCGTAACTCCTTGTTCTGGCTTGTTGCAGAGTCAATGAGTGCTAGTGCAGGCGGTGAGGTGGGATCGCCTCTTGACAGCTGTTAAGTTACCTTAGCTGTGTTGTCATACTGCTCCCCAGTTCTTTCCCACAGAAGTTTTTGAATGGTAAATCCCTCTCCCACATTTGAGCACAGATATGTCTCAAGCCTCTTACTACAGGAAAATGTTCAGAGATTGTACTTATCAAGAATAGCATTAAATGTCCCTTTTTTGTTCTTGTTATATCTTGATAAAAGAGAGTGCATGCTGAAAGGAAAAAAACATGTCTCAGATTGTGCAAGGAGCTGGCATCTTGTTTCCTTAGAAGGAGGTGTAAAAAGTAGCGTGGAAACTGCATGGTATGATCAGAGAGAGTTGCAGCAGATGGGATGTTATGCTAGGTGGTGGCTCAGAAACATAAAATTATGATTAAAAATGGGCATTTAGGATAAAATCCTGGATAATTTTGCACACTGAAGCAACTCTTTTGTAGCTCAAGCATTTAATAAGGTAATGCTGTCAGATGCTACTATCAAATAACTTCTCAGGTTAATGCAGTATGGAACTGCTTGAAGTTTAATGAAATTTAAAGACTTGTTACAGATTGAGCTAAAACATATACAGTAACTTATGGTTGTGACAAAGCTCAAATTTACTTAACCTGCCTTGAATTGTGAGTCACCAGGTAAGGTTGGTTGGTTAATGTTGAGTGTTAAATAATTTTAAATAATGCTTTGAAGACTGTCTTTGGTAAGAGAAGGGACAGTCTACACGTTTCCAAACCAAGCGAAGGGATGCAATGATTTAAGTGGAAGATACATAGTAAAATACAGGTATTAATGCCTCAAAATGTTTGCAGCTAGAGAGCTCGTAAGCCCTTGACTAAAGCTTGTTTCTGTGAGGTGTTATTTTTTCCTTCTGCAAAGGCTGAAGGATAATAGGATATTTTTAGTGATAGCATTTGGTTCTTGGGTGGGTTTTGCTTGTTTTTAATATTAACTGTAGTTCTAGACTAAAACTTTAATTAGAGTTCCTTCAGCTTGTGAAAAATTTAGTTCAGGAGGGTCACAAGTCAAAGTTAATGCATTAGGCAAGGTTATATGTGTAAGTAGAGTAAGGTTTCAAAGTTACTGCTGACTTGCTTTGAGAAAATGATTGTAGCAATGCAATATCTGCAAGACAACGCAGTTTTCCTTGCATGGGAGTTTGTTTGAGAATAGTAATTGGGAAGACTGTAAGGCTGTCTGGGCATTATCACTTTTGAGGAACTAGTTGCACACTCACCTCTGGAATCTCTCACGCTGTTAAGGATTATGTACTTCAAGTGATAAGCCAGCATGGGAACCAATCTGCAGTGTCAGAAATGCTCTTTGCAGAGTTTATTTTAAAAAAGAAATATGGTCCAACTTAAAGTTTTCCAAACCTTTAATTGAGACCATAACAAAAATTCAGTGGTGGTGTTAATCTAATGTTTGACTCTAGATAAGGTGTGGGGAGGAAGGTGGAGCGGGGAGGAGCTGGCTGCCAGGGTTTTGAAGGAAATCTGAACAGAACCTTGTCCTGCTCCCATTTGAGGCTGTTCAGAATTAGATCTGTGGGGAAGGGTTTGATGTTCCAAGATCTACAATATTGGAATGTAATTTATCTATAAGCCAGTTTATGAAATGTTTGAATAGTTGACAAATGCATATTGGGAGTAATTTTGCAATAGCAATAAATATTGTGAGGATTATAATCTGTATTTTTCCTCAAATAATCAAAAGTAATGATGTGTTGAAATATTATACTTTTCAAGCATTTTCAAACTTTACTTACGTGAAAGTATACCGTTTTCCAGAAAAGATGACAGTTTTGGAATTGTGTAAAGGGTATCTGGAAATACTTTTCAGGTTTGTTTTAATTTTAGGGAGTTGGAGTAAGGCAATCTTGGTGAGTATTCAGTCAGGTGACTAGCAGATGTTAGCAGTCTTATTAATACTTGTGGGTTTTTTGTCTAAAGATTAACAAAATTTGGTAATTTACCACTTTACAAAATGGATGTTTATGTTAGGAGCATTTTCATTGTCAGTAATCTTAAGGCTACAGTCTATTAGCCGTTTTCCAGCACAATAGTGACTACTGACAATTGTTCCTTAGATGACTGGATGTAATCAGTCTTCCTCCCTAAAAAGGAATATTATTTCTCATTATTCAAGATGAATGTGTTTTACATGTGAACTTTCTCTTTTTACAGTGCTGTAGGTAAAACATGCCTACTCATCAGTTACACAACCAATGCATTTCCTGGAGAATATATACCCACTGTGTAAGTACTTAAATAAAATCCTAAGAACTCATTTATGTCAACTTCTCTGCGCTTACTGCCATTCCAGATTCCTTACTTGAGTTGTTTTGAATCGGCTGCAAGCACCCCTCAGTTTCATTTCAAACCTTTAAAGGAATATTTAGGTGTGTGCAAGGAGAAGCACTTTGGGCTTTTACTGCTTAGCAGAATCATACCAGTGCTTGTTCATGCTCCCATCAGTTTTGCCTCTCTCTGCCCTCTAGGCCTAGCTTATTAGGGACGAACATTTATTAACATTTTATCTTGTTCACGCTCCCATCAGTTTTGCCTCTCTCTGCCCTTATTAGGGACGAACATTTATTAACATTTTATCAGATGCTGTTCTCCTCTAAAATAATGTCTATTTCTGTCTTTAGTATCATTCATAATAATCAGTCCCAAGGCTCAACAGCTTGTAAAACATCATACTGTAGTCAGAAATAGTTGGTTTACATGACCAGAGTTTTTTGTTGTTTGTTTTTTTTTTTCATTTGCTCCTTCCACTTCTTGTGCTACTACTGCCAACCCTGTGCTAAGCCAGCCACAGCTCTGTAGCTCCTCAAGCAAGATTGTGGGGACTAATTTATTTTGGTGCTTCCTATTTTCTTGCATGTAAGGATTCGTCAGTATCCGTATTAGTGTAGTTCTCTTTTTTGAGGGCCTTTTGGGGGGAGGTGTTTTATGCATGAGCGGCTTCTTTGCCCTTTTTGGATGTCTCTATATGTATCTGGCTATCTTACTCTCTGTAAGTATTGATGAGTTTTTCAGATGACAAAATACTTTCTAATGAGATTCACAGATTACTTTAGTTACCCTTCCAAGGCCTTGTTGTCTTAATTACTCCTGTTTCCTTTTTCTTGGTCTTAAATTCAGAGGTTTTGCATTACAGTATGCTTGTGTTCCCAGTGAACTTAGTTTAGCCTTAACAAGTCATTAAAGTACTGATGAGATAAAAATTATGCCTCTACTGGCCCCTGGTTATTAACTTTGATATTTCATTGGAGGGGTTTTTGATTATCAGGTTTAATAAGGTTTTTGTCTTACCTACTGTTTTCATGAAGGACTCCTTGGTTGTTGCTCATGCATCTTCTGTTCTAAATCTTACAAAATGAGACAGATTAACTGTCTGAATGTCCCACTAAGACTGGAAAGTGCTTGCTAAGTGCATCACCTGCTTTCCTGTACTTACTGAGATTAACACTGCCTCTGGAAGAGCAGTGAAAAAGATGATGACTGTTCAGACTGGGCCAAGTCTGGTCCAAGACTGGACCAAGTTCATTTTTTTCCTTCCATTACCCAGGCTTTGTATTTAAAGAACAACTTTACTGTTTCTGGGAGAAAAAAAGATGCAATAAAAATGTTTCCTTTCATAGAGGTCCCAGTTAGGACTCTGTAGGAAAAAAGTTCTTGGGCGCCCTATTCTACTACAAGCTAATGCAGCTCTTTGTTTTTTTAGTTTTGACAACTACTCTGCTAATGTAATGGTTGATGGAAAACCAGTCAATCTGGGTTTGTGGGATACAGCTGGTCAAGAGGACTATGACAGACTACGTCCACTCTCCTATCCGCAAACAGTAAGAACTACAGTGTGAAACTAGAAAGAATCTGTATGGCTTTGTATAACATAAAGGTTTTTTCTTTTTCAACGTGAGGCCAACATTATCACATGTGGAGTTGTATTTCATAGTAGCAGTGACTTGTTGCAAGCTACCTTCCTTTATCCTGTGTGCTGTAGCTGTAATATTATAATCTTTGATGTGTGTACAAATGTTAAAATGTGCATGTTTGTGTATTTGCATGCACTGATACTTTTTGGCTTTTGTGTAGTCGCAGCCTCAGAATCAGCTAGAATGCTTGATTTAAAAGAAGAAAAAAAACCAACCCCTAAAACAAAAAACCCCTTGGTGAATAGTCCCATCAGCTAGTCCATTGATTTTAAGGTTAGCATGCCTGCCAAAAGCAGGGTTTGTTTTTGTTTTCAGGCGTGATGTTTGGCTGCAACCTGACACTGTCACTGCTAAGCACTTGATATTGTTTAGTCTCTGTGAAGATGTTCTAAATGTGAAAGAGGCAGTACTGAATGAAGATATTATTGGTATTGATGGAGGGTGGGTCGGAGCTTTTGAATATACTTAAGCCTGTGGCTATTTCATTACTTACTGTAGTGTGTGCTATAACATCAATGCAGATGTGCTTCTGTCTTCCAAGCTTGCAATTGGTTAAGTCCTGTCTGCATGCTGCATCTTTCCCTGTATAAGGAAAATGCTGAAGTAATCTGCTCTTTTCTTTCCAGCACGACTTCAGCTACAGTTAATCTTTGTAGAGACTGGTTTTCTAGTCTATTTAGAGCAGTTACTTTTATCTGGTGGAGCTGTGCTGTAAGTAAAGAAAGGTGGTAATTTGCAGGTTTTTTTTGGGCATTGATTACTGTTGTTAACTGTCAAATACATCTATTCAATGCTAATAATATAAAATGCAGAATTGTTCTGATTACTTTACAGCATAACTGCTCTCTTGAATAACGTGAATCTTACTTAATGAACTCTGGTGCTTTTTTTAAGTAAACTGTCTTTAATTCACAGATTTCCTTAATTCACTGCTCACTAACTCTTACAATTTGGCTTTCCCGCCAGTTGTGATACCCAAGATGGATATGAACTTGCAAGTCGTAGGCAACTCTAGTAGAAATGCCAGAAATATCTGCCTTTTCTAGGAAAAGAAACAACGGAAAGCTGTTTTTCACTAATATTTAGACATTTAAGGGATACTTAGGAGAACTTAAGCTTTGCTTAGTGTCACAAAAATATTTTCAAAAAAGTATTTCAGAGTAGAAAAAGGTATGTTGGAAGATCACTGAATAGTGTGAGAAAGCAGAGCTGTAAGGGAGAATATTGTTTTTCCCCTATAACAAAGCGACAGAATGCACGTGCATGTCTTCAGCCTGCTAAAATAACTGTGGCTTTCTGACAGTCTGCAAAAGAATTCCATGTCAGTCTAAGCACACTTCTGGTAAAAAAACCTCTTCTGTACACGCATGTGTAGCTTAAGTAAAGGTTTGAAGCACTTTCAGTTATTTGGATTGTTTTCTAATGCAGAAAATGAAACAGGGTAAGTCTTGAACTTCTTATGAAGCAATCTTCAGATTTTAGACTTGTGCAATACGCAAGGTTCATCATCACTTAAGGGATAAAAAACCCACAGCAGTAACAAAAAGCACAGAGGAAGAGAACAGCGGAGCTGATGAAGCCTCCTCCTTCCTTCACTGTGCTATTTAAAGTCACCCCTCACATGTTCTTGTGGCCCTGTTTTCCTATATGTGCACCTGAGCTATGTCCTGGGCAAGGTGAAGGCAGGCATTGCTGATATGTGGCCAATTAACGTGTTATCTCAATTAGCCACCCAGCAGTTCAGCAGCTATTAACTTCCCAGTAAGGACTTTGCCGTAGTGAAGGCATTAATTTGCATCTTTTTCCCTTACTGATATTTTTTTTTTCCTTAAAATATGCAGGAATGTAATACCTTTTCCTTGAATCTATTTGAAATCTACCAGTATTTCAAAATATTTTGGGAAGGAAGAAATTGGGACAGAAAAGTTGGTTGATTTTGTTTCCTCAGGAGACCAAACCAAAAAGAAAATTAAGTTAGGAAGATGCTTTTCCCGAGAGGTTTGCTCTGACAACGCAGACAGGCATTGACAGGTTTATGGGGCAGTCGGTGGTGTGTTGTGGATGCAGGTAGTTGGTTGTGCTGAATTACAGGGCAGCATCTCTCTTAAGACAAAGAGCCACGTTGTAAATATTTGTGAGCATAAATCGCTGACTCAGAGAACGTCTTCCCTTAAATCCATTTTAGGAGTAACTTTATCTCCTACTGTTATTAGGTTGGAGGAACCAATGGTAAGAATATATCTTCCAGTCTGACAGATCAACCTATTGCCGTATGTAAAACTTTAAATAAACTTCAGTTCCAAGTTCTGTCATCTTGTCTTGCTTATGATAGTGATAAATTGGCCCCTATTCTTTAAACAACTGCTTTTCTTGGAACTATTGAATTGCTAGATCTGAGAAATCTGTTACCAAATCTCTTCGTATGAGTTGCTAAGACTAACCCTTTTCTTGTAAATAAAGAGCTTTGCCTCCTACTTATTGAGATTGGTAGTGTGCAAGACACCCAAAATCTTCAAATAATTCCTCATGGTTACACTGAATTTCGTGATCTCTGGAGCTAGTAAAGGAGAGAGTCTGTGTAATGTGCAGATCTTCAGTCACTACAAACCTGTAGAATTGGAGAAGAGAAGTAGTGGCCATAGTATCACATTATTTGATGTTGTTTCTTTCTTCTTCTGGGACGCTGCTATGGAAACTTGTTGGGGTGATGCATGAACAACGGGGTTGCAAGTGCTTAGCAGTGCAGATGTCAGATGCTGACCTAACAAAATGCCTTGAAATGCAGCACAATCAACTAACATTCTGAAACGCCTGATTCTTTTAACACATTTGACACCGGAATAAGTACGGATGCAGAGGTAGGTTGCGGAAAGTTGGGCTTGCTCGAGAGGTGCTTCTTGAGTTTTGGGCCATATGGCAAGATTACAGACTCTGTCTGGTTAGATGGCGAAAATTAATTTTGTGGTTATTCTGAATGCTTGTAGACTACCGTGTCATGTGTGAAGCTCATTGGGGTTTTTTTGAAGTGTATACTGCAGTGCACTTAGTGTAAGCGTTTGCTGTAAAATGTTTTTACTTGCTCTTACTTAGAATCTTTCTTTTGCCTTCAGTTGAAAATCGAGACGTGTAAGGTTCCTGAAAACACCCACTTTTTGCTCTGCTTTCTCATAATTTAGAAGGGGAAGGAGGGTGCTCTGAGGGTGTTAATACCCTTCTTAATACTAATTTGGTTATAAAGAAATTCTGAAGTCGTTCTATACTGACATTCAGTAGAAGTGACAGTTCCACAAGGTTCTTCTGACTTGGGCATGGAAGTAATTGTAGAAGTTACTGTTGTACGATTTTTTTTTTAATGTATACTTTGTCTTTGCCATTTAAGACTACTTTAGAGTAGTATATTATAGTATATTTGTATTTACAAAATTGGTGCCAACACTTTGCAGCAGCCTGTGCTGATGAGCTGTGTGTCTTTCAAGGCTTCAGTCACTTAGAGGTGTGCAGAGAGCACCCAGCCCCTGTTCAGAAGGCAGTCTAACACACCGCCTCACTGCTTCCTCTGTTCATCAAGGATCTGAAGTGTGGTGGTTTGGGGGTTTTTTTTGGGGTTTTTTTTTTTTTCTGAATGTTAGTGAGGGAGAAGAGATAACATTCGGGGAAGAAAATCTTGCAGTTCACTGGCATTAGGATTTTAGCTGCTGGCTACTACAAAAGCTGATTATAAACTTGATTACATCTGTTTGTTGTTGGTTCCCCTCTCTGTGTCTGCTTGTAGCTGCCTGGGAATAGATTTCCCACTGGGAAAGCTACATCTGATTGTCATGTGCAACTGTGTCGCCGACCTTGGCTTCTGCAGGTGTGACACAGGTGGCAGTGTGACATCGATGCTGGTGACACTGGCCTTTTCAGGGTGGTGAGATTGTAACGGTTGCTCTGCTGGGCTAACTTCTATCAACTTGTTTTGTAGGATGTCTTCTTAATCTGCTTTTCCCTTGTGAGTCCTGCTTCCTTTGAAAATGTCCGTGCTAAGGTAGGTACGAGCTGGTATTGGTTTGTTTCTCAGGGTTCAACATAGTGTTCACTTTACAGCAGTGTCTGGAAAATATTAGGTGGGGTTTTTTTGTGGTTTGTGGGTGGGGTTTTTTTGGTTGGTTAGTTTTTTTTCGGGTGGGGTTTTTTTTTTTTTTTTTTTGGCAGGCTATGTGAAATGTAGTTTGGGAAGGCAGAAATCCACTTGAATAACTTCTAAGTCATGGAAGTTCAGGGCATGTGACAGGCTCTAGTATGAATCGTTACTCGATGCGTTGATGGGATAACAATAGTTGATAAGAGTCTTCAGCCAACAAGGGGCCAAGATCACGAACAGGAACTTTCCTTTTAATGCAATGTAAAGACAAATATAAAAAACCAAATGTATGTAAAAATTAGGCTGATGATACCACTTATTTCTTGAATCAGCCAGCGCTCCAGCACGTGCTCTGCCACTGTTGCAGTCCTTCGCATCCTTTGGCAGCTCAGCCGTATGGCCCTGGGGAGACTGCACAGAGGAGGTGGGGTAGGGTAGGGGAAGTGCAGACCAGGGTTTTTCAGGTGTGTGGAGAAAATGCAGCCCTGATTAGGGTAATTATTTAAGGTATACGGAAATACCTGTTGGCTTCAGTAAAAGTGTTTTGCAATTGTCTGCTCTTTTTTTTTAATACTGCCTTACTGGGGTCTTACGCTCTCCCTTTACTCTTGACGGACTCTTGAAAGTGTCGTGAAGGACACCGAGCCTTGCAGCTGTAACATTCAAGAGCCTTCTCGGAAACCTGCCCCCCCCAACCTAACGCTGTTTTTCTGCAGTGGTATCCTGAGGTGCGGCACCATTGCCCCAACACCCCCATCATTTTAGTGGGTACCAAACTCGACCTCCGGGATGATAAGGACACTATTGAAAAGCTGAAGGAGAAGAAGCTGACTCCTATCACCTACCCACAGGGCCTTGCCATGGCAAAAGAGATTGGTATGATGGCAGCGGGATTATTGTTGATCTAATTTTGCTCATGGAAGATGTTGCACCTTAATGAAAATAAATGCCTTTTGTTGTGGAGTCAGCTAGAAGTGGTGCTGCTGTAGCTGGAAAACTGCTCTGTAATTGCCTTTTTGCTTTCCACAGGTGCAGTGAAATACCTCGAATGCTCAGCACTTACGCAGCGAGGCCTCAAGACAGTGTTTGATGAAGCGATCCGAGCAGTTCTGTGCCCCCCTCCTGTAAAGAAGAGGAAGAGAAAATGTCTGCTGCTGTAAGCGCCGCCCTCCCCCACCCCACTCCAAACCCCGTGCTTTGCTCGGAACAATGGAGCATTCACACTCAATGCCAAGTTTGTCTGTTCTGAATTAGTTCTCTTCCATAAATTCTCGAACCAATCAGTTCACAGTTGCATTTGTTTAAAGTATGAAAGTTACCTTGCATTCTTCTAAAAGCAAACTCCTGAAAAGACAAACCTATGTAAAGCCTTATTTTTAAATCCTATCTTGCTCAATTAAGTGTTGCCAAACTATCTGCTGAACTAAGTTGCATTGTTGTGCTACAAACACTAAGCACTAAACCGTTTTTTAAAAAGATTCTTCTTGAAGATGACTCTAATTTCTGTTAGGAAATGCAAAAACACTTTCTAGTTTTTCACAGTAACAGTACCGTATAATTAGCAAAACACTGCACTCTAATGTGTTTTATTATTCAATGTTTTCTCAGCCCACAGTCATTGCATAGCGTTGTGTATCGAACTGAAATCTCTGACAATGACTGACACCCGAGTCACAGTGTAAAATGCTTTATTGTTGGTAAGGGCTTGGTTGCAATCTAGTTCTTGCTGCTGTGGTTTAAAAAAAAAAAAAAAATAACTATTCTTACTGAAGGGTATCTAGTCCTTTTGACAGCGTTGTGTTGTCATGGATAAATGAGAGAGGGGGTTGGATCAAATGCTAGTGCCAGGCAGTATTTTGACACTGTACAGATGACTGACGCTACACTGCCAGGGGAGTTGAAACTGAATTGACTTTTAGTGCAGGTTGAACGCGGTGACC
>NW_009258789.1:1064329-1079056 GCF_000687185.1 Egretta garzetta
ATGTAGGTACAGTTCTGAACCAGTCATTCCCACAACTCTTGTGTAGTAAACGCTTTTCTTGTAGAATCTCTTCTTATTGAGCAATATAACTTGTATTTTAAAACCTTTCAGATAGAAATTTGCTTTTTTTTTTTTTGAGTAGAATGTTCAAGCATATCCTCCTTATTGTTCTGTTATTTCTGACCCCGTAAGGCATTTGCTTTCTGAGCTTTTAGTCTATTAACTAGGTGTAAAAATCATGTGAAGCAGCTTTACACATTTTAGTAATTTTTATATTTTAAACCTCTCTATGAACCTTCTCAAACGTCACACTATTTGCCAGATGTCCTCACCACTGTAATGTTACTAATGCAGACAAGAGTTCTTTATGTCACTACGTGTACATGTGCAGCATAGATTGAGTAATGGTAACTTGGGTCTGTGAGGTTCTGTAAATTAGTGCTCATGTTCTGTACAGCCTGAACTGGCAGGAATACGATGTTGAACTACACCCTTTCAACCACTAAAGCAAAACTGAAAAATAAAAGTTGCAAAATTGTGAAGTTTTTACATTGATCTTTTGCTAATGCAATTAGCAGTATGTTTTGCATGTATGACTTAATAAATCCTTGAATCACGTGTGTGGTAACGTTTGAGTTTCTGAGCAAGTGTTCTCCTTCCTGTACCACGCCGCCCGAGTGCTCAGCGAGCAGCAGCATTTGTTCTTGCGCCTGCTGCTGACAGCGGGGGGGGAAGAAGCACCTGTTTCACTCTACTGCATGCAAACAAAAGCATTTTTCCTCTAAACCTGTTACTGTAACGGTTTATAAAATGATGGCTTTGTGTGTAAGCACCTTAGATTTTAGCCCCTTAAATTCACAGCTGTGCCACTGCTGCCTGCTTGAGGAGGGACAGGTGCTGGGCCTTCATGCTTGCTGCAGCCTTCCCCTTGCCCTGCAGCTGCCAGCAATTTCAGCAGCTGTAAACCAGCGACGTCCCTCCCCCTCCAGCATACCTGGACACCACAGGACCGCCTTGTAGAGCACATTTTATTTTGTCTCCATGGTAAGTATCACAGCAAGGACATCCACAGTTATTCTCAATCACATCATATTACTTTTACTTATTTCTATCATTTTTTTTAACAAGAAATGCTGCTGAGCCTTAAAAAAAAAAAGTTAAAATAGTTGCACAGTTGAACCAAAGAATCCACTTTTTAAAGTCAGTACAACTGGTTATATTTTTTTTTTTTTTGGCAGAATTGGGATGGCTGCTCTAGGGACCAAGATGATGACAGGGCAGCAACAGTGGTTTGGTTTTTTTTTTTTTCCTCCTCATAAAGCAGTTTTAGTTCAGTTTAAAATCAATAAAAGTAGTCATGTGGCTCAACAAATACAAAAGCCAGGTAGATTGAAGAATATTGCACGTGTATCTCCAAGCAGCATTTACCCACACCGCTCCCCCTGCCCTGGGGGTACCACTGCAGGCTGTAAGAAAAAAAATCAGTGCAATCGCTCAGGGCTGCCCAGTACGAGTGGGCCCAGGCAGCCCCCGGCTTCCCCCCCTCCAGCTGTGAAGCCGGTGCAGCCCTTGCACACCGCAGCACGTGGTCACCGTGCAAAGGTCGGGGGATGGGGGGCCTGAGCCCATGGCCTGAAATGCCTCGGAAGCAGAACTGCTTTTTTTTTATTATTATTTGTTTAAGGTCTGACAGCGCTCTGCTGTAACGCGCAGGCCCCGCTGCCCCCACACACACTCACTTTGGTCACGCAGTCAGCTGACGCCTCGGCTCTCCTGCGCCAGCTTGGCTAGATCTTGTCCTACCGGTCCATTTTGCAGAAGCTCAACCTTCAGCATGAATGCAGAATCCGTGCTTTAACCAGCAAAATGGTACTCGTGGGCGCTGCAGAGGCAAGGGCGTCAGGACCCTTGTTTATTTTATGCAACGTGAGAAAAGTGAAACCCACTTCCCTATGACAGTGGCATGACTGTGTCCGGAACGCTTGAACCCTGCATTTAAAAAAAACACCAAAAACCAAACCCCACACACCTCTTCTTAGCGCTATGGTTGTGCTACGCTGGTGTTACATTCCCGTGCTGGGCAAGACAGACAAGATCCGTGTTCTTGAGACAAACTGTTCAGTGCTTTGAGCACAACATCGGGCATGTGGTCTGTTACCATCTTGGGGCTTATCAAAATGCTGCTGAAGACTGTTTCGTTTGACCATCTTGCATTGTATTTAATATCTGAAGAGCACAACCTGAAAAAAAAACCAAAACCCCAAACAGCTCAGACCCTGAGAAGCGGTGCCCGGTGCCAAGCCTGGAACAGACAACCTTGGGGCCTTCTCAGGGCAGGAAGGGGCTCCCAGGGAGCGCCAGTGCTGCCCTCAGGAAACACTCGATGTCCCTGAAGGCAGAGCTACGCCAAATTAGACTGCGCCTGAGCAGCAAAAGCAGCCCTCACACAATCCTGCTCACAGCAACGTGGCGTACAGTCTGAGCAAAGGGGGTGAGGGGGGGCAGCACCGCACGTCACACGGGTAAGGTCAGATTTAGGGAACCAGGCACAGCGGTACCAGTAGGAGACTGGACACCAGAGTTAATGCTGCACATGTGATGTATTTAAGATTTCCTTTTACAGAACAGTCTCTTGTGTGCTAGGGCAATTAAGGAAAAAAGTCATGATTAACTAACTGCTGTGCTGTGGAGTAAAAGACGGAAAAGAAAGGAACTCCAGAAAGTAAAGTAAAAGAGCAGCCATCGAGAAAACCTGCTAGGTCACAGCTGTATCTGACTGGTAAAACCAGTGTTAAAATCCTTACACATTAAAAATGTGACGCTCAAGTAAAATTTCTTCTCTAGCCCTTTTTTTTCCGTCTTCTGTAAGGTACAGACCTTTTTTTTCTTCTGTAAGATGGTCTTGTGCAAATTACAGATGCTCTGATTTCCCTCTCAGAGTGAAAGGAGGGAGGGTATCAGCACTGCCTAACCTCTCAGCTCTTTCCGGTTGTTTCATCTAAAAATCCCAACATCAACAAAACACAAACACACACAACCCCCTAAACACAACATTGCCCCAACAAAACCACAATCCTCGCCCTTCCAGCAGTTTCAGCTTTTCTGTTGTCTTTGTCTCAGTTCCCTGCGTCCACAAAAAAGCAGCAAAGGACAGGAAACCAGAGGCTGTGTGGGCACGCTGGTTACTGGTGCAACTGGACCGCTCCAGTCTGGCCAGGCCGGTATTACAGGCAGTATTTTACCTTTCTCACCACCAGTATCCACGTGACTACTCACTAACTTGGTATTTTGTTATCACCTCACCCCTACCAGGAGATAAGAGTGCAGGATCTGCAGCCTCAGGTAGGAACTGCAGCATGCCAAAGCTGAGCTTGCTGTTTAAAATCGTCACTTGAGCACATGCAATGGGCAGAATAAGGCACCCAAGGGGAAAGCGAAACAGTTTCCAGGGCTTTAAGTGAAACAGAAAGAAGCAGAGAGGCACAGAATAAAAACTGAAAAGCTGGCAAATGCGTAATAACCAAAGATGGGTATTGGAGACGCAGATAAGAAGCAGAGCGGGAAACACGTACTTCGAAAGCGAGAGGCAGTTTTAAGTAGATTTTAGGAAAACAAGGCAACAAGTATTAATTATTCTACTCACCTCCTAGAGCTGGATTCTTCTACAATATGGATAATCTTTCCAGGAAGATACAGGTGAGGATACTGAGGCGGTGAATTTAAGCGTGATTCATCCTCAAGGGCATTGTACGAAGGTGACCGATGAACCATTAAACTCTCCTCGGCCAGAAGTGGCTGGGTGAGGGCATCTTGGTTCCTACCATCCAGCTCAGTTGGGAAGTTATCTGGATCTCCTCCAAATACTTCGTACCAACACCCACGCAGCAAAATCTGGTACTGAATTCAGAAAGAAAAAACAGTCGAATTAAGGCTTGGCATCTCTTCAGGTACCTTATTTTAGTTGTGTGCTTGCATGCACATCATGTGGAACTACAATTAAGAGATCAAAAATGACTGTATGCACACGCTCCCCAAACTTTGTGATAAAATCTCCTTACCGAATTTTCCCCAAAGTAGTATCTATTTCACCGATATCTAGCCCAAGCCAGTAGTAATGCTACAGAAAACATTACAATCTTTCCAGGTGAATTATTCTGTGTGGATTCAGCTCTGCAGATTTAAGTTTTCCTGCACCTGTAACTTCTAACTGTCTGTTATCTTACTCAGTATGTACAATGTCACCCAGCCCTCTACATGACTCCTGATCCTGGCACTACATGGAAATCTTGTAAGTACAGCAGATTTAACTTCAGATGTTCAGACAGGGCAGGTCTGAATCTCTAAGCCACTCCTTTATACCGCCAGTATGATCTTGCCTGACCCACACTGTTCCAGCACTTTCAAACCTGTGTTTCTCATTAACAGTAAAAAGAAGAGCTAAGCAATTAACACCGTAACAGAGAAATATTTGCTTTCCAAATGAATTCTGAAGGTAAAATCTAAACAAAACCACTAATTTGTTTACTTACTGATACTAAACGGTTATTAAAGTAAGTAGTCTTACTGATTTTTCATGGCTTTAGCTCGTTTGTTTTGATATTTGATTTTTTTTTCTTTCATTTTTTAATAGTTTCCTTCATCAGAAAAACTAGCAAACAGATCATTTCAGGTCTTGGATGTTGTGCACGGGTATCTTCTAGGTCTTGTTGAATCTTAATTTCCAACAAGACAGCTTTATAGGGTAAGAGACTAACACAAGTATTGCTGAATTAAAACCAAACATTTTTGTTCCAAAAGACAATTGCAACTCTCATCATCAAGATCAAAACACACACAGCAATTGTCACTTCATTAAAGCTGAGGCTTAGCCCAGCAACAATTCCACTGACTTCTAATCAGGAACCGCGTTTAGTTACCTTGGGCCTGTTGCAGTTTGCCACAATTCTCAGTATTCTCCTCTTTAAATCCTCCATGTTGGGCATACTTAACCTGTTTAAACACACAGAGAAGAAAGTAAAGCAAAGCTGCCTGTTCTCTGCAATCTAACACATCCCTGAAAGAACAATTTAAAAATATTCCAGCTCACCTTGCAACAAGGTCCTTTCCAACAATGATGGAAACAATGAAGTGCTTAGTGTAATCTGCAAGTGATTTGCTTAAGAAAGAAACAGACAGACGCCCTTTAGATACACCAAAGAGACAGGCACACTTGAGTTTTATGATGATCATTATCATTCAATAAAAATACAAATATGTGGCCACAGCAGCAGCACTTGCAGTCAGCTCTTCAGTAGGGTTTCAGACCTACTTGCTACAGATGAGAAAATTAATTTCAATGCTGATTATAACGGTATGTGTAAATGTCAAACAGGCCAAGCTAGACTAGTCGGGTGAGCATTTTACTTCTGAAACATTTATTTTAAAATCTAATTATGCTATCTGACAGAATTCACTACATATATTTCATTCTGTAACATTCCCCCAAGAACTCGACTGTAACTTGAGATGGAGCAAATCTAATTCTAGGGGAGAATGTATAAACAAGCTCCTAGCACAGTCAAGCCCAGGGTTACCACCTAATGTATTTGTAAACTACCTTGAAGATTTTTACATCTTAGGCACAAAACCAAATAACAGAAGTCTCATATTTACCTTAAAAGTCCTCCCGGAGGAGAAAAGGCGTAAGAAGCTGTTCCACCACCCAAACTGTGACCAACTATCACAAGTTTGTATTCCTATGGTCAGAAAGAGAAGACTGAAACAGACAGACACAGAAAAAGCTTTGTGCAGTTTTTCTGGCAAACCAAATTATTTGGAAGGTAACTTACTGGAGCAATTGTGAAAGCCTGGTTTAAAATTCCATCATTTATCAGCTTTTGATAGATGTAATTTGCAGCTTGAGTTATTCCCTACAAAACACCATTTAAAGTTAGAAGAGAAGGGAGTATCTCATCTGAAGTGTGACACATATACTTTAAACACAACACCATCACAGAACAACTTCCTTTTTGCAAAGCTGATCTTTTCTTTTAACATGCTCCTGACAGAGTCTAGTTAGAACCAAGTGGTCTAGTACATAATGGTTAAAACGTTTTTATAATATTTAGTAAGGACATAAAAGTCTGAGAAGAGGATTACAAATTCTACCTTGCAGATCCAGAGGCAGTATTTGATGCAACAAGCAAGTCACACACCGAAATAATTTGTCAATCCATCTCACAAGGAGAATACTCTTCTGTCGAACTAAAGGATCCCGGGTGTTTATAGTTTTCCTACCGCTGAGAGGATTTATAAACAGCTACAGCCTGCACACACCTTATGCACAAAGCCATTCTCTAGAATATCCTCCAGTGTCAAGTCTTCACAATCTGCTGACAGATCGGTGAGAATGTCCTGTAAAGAAGACAGCTGTTGTCAGACCTCTCTGCAGGGCTTCCTGGCTCATGGGTCATGCTCTGCTACTCAGCTTTGTCACAGGGACGTCAACGAGCTGACTTCCAAGTGTGTAAGCAACAAAACACAACCCACCACAAACCACCACCCACGCAAACAGAGAGAGCAATCATAATTCTGATTTCAGCAACAATTTCCAAGCCGCAAACACACACATTACAAATGCACCTCCACTTACAGAGAAAAGGAATTAGCACTGCCCGCCCTCCACACTCTCTTCCAGTGGCACAGGGGATATCCCCATCCCAGGACAGGAGGGCTTACAACTTAAGCCTGGAAGACTCATACCTGCGAGTGAGTTATTTTCACACGTGCCAGCGTAACACAGTCTCCTCTAGGTACTAGGAGTTCACCCATTTCTATACAGCTAATTATTTATATGAGACGGATGATACCTCAAAAGACAAGGTTCCTCTCACGGCAACCACAATAGCTTCTTTTTTGTGATCCAAAGCAACAAAAAATGGGATCTCATAGATCTGGAAGGGAAAAATGTAATCAGGACAGACATCGACTTTTTATAAGAGTAAGCATTTGTTCTCAGCTTCTGAAAGCTCTCTTACTGAGCTCTCTATTGTATTATGGAAAGAGGCTGAATTAGTTTCTTATCAAGTTACTATAATTGCCTTTTTTGCAATACTGAGACAGATTTATGTCAATGGTTTTGTGGCTGTTCCTTTAGATTAGAAAAAAAATCAGAACTGAATGTTGTCATTTGGCTTTGCATCTTGCACGTTATAAATGCTGCAGGCAAAGTAGAAACTTCACCCCTTGCTTTCACTGAATTAATCACTAAATTTTTTTGCTGAATGCCTCTCCAGATTGTTTACCTTGTTATGAAAACTGATATGAATGAAGTCTCTGTACTGCAGTCCTGTTATTTTTAGGATGGATCCAAAGTGAAAGTTATGACGATCACTGCCAGTTATATCAGAATCTGTTGGTCTATTTCCGCAACTAACAAACACAGAAGAGAAAAACTTTCATGTTCAAATTTTTTAGATTTCCTTTCAAGGAATCAAACTCAGTTACATTTGCAGAAGGATTTCTGCCAGGAATCAAATGCTCTTTTTTTTTTTTTAATTTAATTTTTCTTTTCCCCAATACTACCAGTAGTTTGATATGAGATGCTGCCTCTGCGCACAATCAAGGACTGGCAAATACACCATTGCTACAGGACCATCAGCAGACCAAACAATTCAGTTAGAAAAGAATTCTTACAACTACAGGCCAATGACAGAAAATACAAACAAGCAAAAAGGAAATTCAAAACAAATTCTGTACAGCAGGCTTATCTCATGTTTTACCTATTGTATTATGCAATTTTTTTCCAAGTCGTTTATATTTCAGTGGGTTAAATAATTTCATGTTACTAATTAAGAAAATCATGGCTACAGTCACAAACAGCAGTGGTCACTTAAATATACAGGAATCCCACACACCATTATGCATACTTCAATACAGACTATAAGCATTTTTTTGAGTAAAGTGGGCAAAGAGAGTAAAATGGAGCCTGGAGGGACAGGTAACTTCTGCTAATTCCTTTAAGGCAGAGAAAACTGTTGCTACGCTTTTATTTCTATATATACATACGTGCCCAAAAGGTAGCTCTAAAAAGCCTCATTTTAAAATGTGTTTGGTTTAATTCCAATTCTTCCTTTGTCATTTTGCTAAATGAGTTTTGTTTTTCTCAATCACAAGCTTTTCTTCAAAAAAAAAAGCTATTCTGTTTCTGAGAGTGGAAAGATGTTGGAATTTTGTTTCTACTTTCATATTTCAATCTGTGAAAGATAACTCTTCCAGTCAAGTTCATGTACTCCCAAGAGCGATATAATTTAATGTAACAAAAATACTGCCATTGAAACTATTTTATTTCTGCTAATGCCAGTTAAATAGGAGGAAGCTATGTGGTTTTAAGCTCTTGATTGAACCTACCAGTCACCACTGAGCTTACAAAGTGCAGTAAACGGGTTGGTGTATATGTAGTAGGGCCAGCCATAAGCAGCTGCAGCAAACAGCATATAGTGAGCAGCATTCTCCAGCTCGACATCCAAATCATCGGTCTGAAAGGACATGGGGAAAGAAAAGGAAGGAGAGAGAGCAAGATAGGTGTGTTAGGCAGCCCCAGAATAAAACCTGAACACAAGACTAGTGAAAAATCAAGGCATGATGAAATACTCACTATGCAAAAGGAACACCTCAAGGTCTAAGAGGAACTAAAAATAGCCACTCATATTCCAGGAAAAAGTCTGTGTTTGTTTGTATAGCTGCACAGCTCAAGAGTCTTGAAAAGCTCTCAATAACTTAGTCTCTTCCAATACTTATACACTGATAAGCTCAATACTGAAACCAACATTCACTCCAAACATGTTACTTAAGGATGTCAAAGGAACGGCTGAAGAGCCTGTAGCAGAGCTCTCTGGTAAGGGCTTTTAAAGCACGACCCCATCATATTGGCTGGATTCGAAAGGGATTTGATAGAAATGCACTGGTTGAAGCAGAATTATATACTACTATGAAACACAGACCAAAAGAAGTTCAAATAATTTACAAAGGCACTTTACCATAGAAGACTAGCAAAAATCAATTAACAAACTGTAACCCATCATCTGCAAGCATTTAAAAGATGCTATTTTTGCTTCTTGTCTGGATATTTGCAGCAGACACAGTTTAAACAGACCACAACACTTAAAGACTAGCTTTTCAGTTCTATGCAGATAGTAAATTTTTCTCTCTGTTCCCTTTCTTTCCCAGCTCTTCAACAACGATCAAACATCCTAAATGGTTCCTCTTTGCACTTAATTCCCCATTCATATCTAAGTTCTACTTATGCAAAAGCAGACAAATGTTTTGACTGCAAATTCATCAACATATTTTCACTGCTTTTATTAATAATTTAAATTGTGGTGAATTTTTATAGTAGTGTTTAATTTTGTTAAAAGAACACAAACAAAAAAACTTGCACAAAGAATTGCTTTTCAATTAGATTGCACCAGAGGCTGCAAAAACACTATCTTACCACAAGAGTTGATGGAGAATGACACAGGACTTCTTCAGGCTCTTTTGGGCAACTTTCCATTTTATCTTGCTCTTGATGGAGCAGAATCAAACCAGCTGCTATGTCACTTGGCACCAGATCAGTGTCCTGTATGAAGAAATGAAAGAGCACTTAAAACCATCCCACACCTCAACGTGGCAAAACTCATAAGAAAACGCACATGGAATTGGTGTTATTTCAGGTTACATAAATACATTTCACTCGGAGACAATGTGCGTTGGAGAACCAGGTCATGGCAGCGTCTAACCTCCCACCCCTTTTGTACATATCGAACGTTTTCTTCGATAAGACTGATGACAATTCTACACACGAATTTCATCACTTAACAAAATACCCAACAGAGGACCTGCTCAGCCATATAGCAAATAATGATCCAGACATTATTGATCACTGTTTGACACCACTACGTGAAAAGCTCCATGTGAAAAGTCCTCTATACCGAGACCATCTAAGAATAATGTTACACAGGAGAAGGCTGAAGGGTTTTTATTCAGCTGTCTGGGGCAGTCATCTCTCCATATGACTTACTCCCTTTGCTCTATAAACCACTGAGTAGGGTGTAGCTATAAATCAGCATGCCCAAGCACCGCTTAATAAACAAGAATGAGTAGTCTTGAAATCATGAACAGATTTCAAAGTCAACATTGAACTACGACTGCCCGAGCAGTAGGTGACATAAATTTGAGTTAAGTAAACACTATGCAGACTCCGATTTGGCAGATGCTCTCTGTTTCCAAAAAGTAACTTCCTGCATGTGGGCACTCCAGTCTGGTACATCCTCGGAAGTGGCTCAGAATGGGCAGACTGCCTTAACACACTGTGGGGCTCATTTTTAATAGTCAGAAAGTAGTCCAATTCTTTGCTATGGGTATGACTCCTTACTTATCGTCAGTAGGAAAAATGCCTCGATCTTCACACCTTGAGGAAAAGAAATTCACCCTTGTTCTCCTGACTAGACACTCACCTAAGGAGAAAGAATACTGTTTTCCCACAGCCCTTCTCACTTGTGAAGGGAAAGAAACCTCTGTTAAAGGGAGGGAAAAATCAGTGTTGTATGTCTTATATGAGAGTCACCTTTAATTTTGAAATTGGCGTATTCAAAACCTGATTTCAAGGCACAGGGTAGCTGGGACCTCTGGCTGAACAAAGGTACGTGCGTGTTGCAATGTCTCAAAATTCAGAGTTAGTCAAAACAGAACATAAAAAAGCTTCCCATCTTACTGAAAAGTAGGTGCGGAAAAGCTCTGCGATGCTTGTAAAAGCCACTCGATGGTCATCATCTTGCACAATACAACAACACAGTAACCTGATTCTCTTTTCCCAGACTCTGGTGGCAGTGTTCTTCACATTATATAGCAACTGCCCTGACTGACTGCTTTCCAGGTTCCGATTTATACTATCGGTGAGGTAAAATGTCTTTTTGCCCCCAAGCGGATCAAAGACGATAACAACTCCAACGATGGTAAAGATGATGATAACCCAGCTGCAAAACAGAAGGAAGTGGGATAAAAAGACTGCGAAGCCAGATACTTCTGACAAGTATGCAAGAACACACAACTATAGATCTTGACAGACAAATCAAAGTTAGGTATGAAACACTGTATTGAACACCATCTGTTACTGTCTTAAAGGTCCACGTTTTGTCATCGGGCTTTCAATCCACCAGGCACAAGAACAAGGCTGTCAGCTCATTTCACGAAGGGCATCAAACTCAAAATCGCAGCCCTGTGCTTTTCAAATAGCAACCCAGAGGTGTGAAGGCTCTGTTTTTCACTACCAGTTAAGTGATCTACTTACACATTTATCCAGTTTTCCACATTCCCATCTATCCCTCTTACCCCTTCCAATCTCCACCTCCTTTCCTTCACTCTAGCACATGCTTTCTCAAGGCAAGTAGTTTCAGCTTGTTTAGGGATGAATACCAACTCATTCTAGCTGTCTAGACTTAAAAATTCTTCTCCTTTCACAATGAAAACCCTTCTATGAGAAACCACAATAATTTATAAGAAATATCAAAGTCTCCAACTGCTGGAAAAGCCTTCAATAAACACATATAAACCCTGTGTAAGCAGTATTTTCCATTTCGCGTACACTATCAAGCTTAGATTTTGGGGAAGGCACATTTACCTTGCAATAACTGTCCCAATGATGGCATTTATCACAGTCTTCTCACAGTGCACACTGCTGTCTGACACCCATACAGCTCCTACAACAGCCCAGATGAATTCAGGCAAAAAGAGAAGTAGGCGAGTATAAAGTAGCTTGGGAAGCGATTTTCTTGGGCCTGGATTAGAAATTGTTCCTGAAATTACAGGGAGAATTTAAAACAAGAAGTATTTATGAATGCATCTTAAGTACATAAAATCCTACCCAGATATATGAACTTTCTGGGCTTTACAGAAACTAAGAAACTTAACTGAAACTATAAAGTATTCTCATACTAATAGCATGCTGTCACTGAATCTGAGAAAAGAAAAACCATGGGTTTATAGCTGTGATTCTTAGATTCTACCTACCAAAATCCAAAATCACTCTCCAGTCAGAGGCAGTTCTGCAGTGAACTTGAGGCAGTACTGCTGTGCCAAAAGGGCATACTGGAGCGCTGGCACACCTACAGTTCCTTATGACTACGGTGCCTGCTTTTATTATTATTCTATTTAGCTTTTAGTTGGCTGGAATATTTCATTTTTAGACGCTATATTGCTGGGCTACAATGAAGTTCTGTATACTGATTTGCTAAATAGTAAATTCATATTTTTATTTAGGAGAACAAAAGCAGGACCATTACCAGGACAAATACTTCTTAGACTATTTTATGTATTGTTAGGTTACTAATAACCTCCTCCTTTTAGCACTCTCAGGCAATAAAAAAGGGAGTAATTTTTGTCCAGCTCAGCTCCTTAAACCAGTTTGTTGATCACACAGTAACGAAGCAGTGGGGTGTGCGTACTCGAGTGTAGGCAAGATAATTTGTAAAGGCTTAAAACACTGCAGAACAAAACCAACTTTGGAAACTATTTTCCTGTTGTAAAGCTGTGGTTCACATCCAGCGGCAAAGCTATTTAAAAAAGTCCTTGATCCAGTGGTCATTTTTTCCCATTCCCAGGTTGTAGCCTGTACTACAGCAGCATGGTTGCTTACACAGACACAATCAGATGGAACTGTGGTTTCTGAAAACAACTTATTTCCTTTACCAGCACCACAACCCAGTGCATGAGCTCTCCAGTCAAGTTCACCACTGGCATCACTAACACCAGATCAGTACAGTGCAAGGGGTGGTGCAAGAACCATTGATCCCAAATCCATGCATCATAACCACAGTCCAAGACATCTCATCATTAATTTGCTTGGAAATTCAGCTTCAGAATTCTTCCAATTCTTAGTTATAATGGCCTTGTAGCTGTACTTTTATAGCAAACAAGGCTCTTTTCTCTCTATTTACAGTTACATCTCTCACCTCCTCAACTTTGATATAAATATAAATAGCATAACTTGGCTAGCCTTCCTTTCGCTCCTCTGGAAACTGTAGGAAAACCAGTGGTTAGATTCAAGGCCGGGACTGCCATCCACATCTCCGCTCTGTCATACCTTCTCTTCATGCAAGCTTTATGATTCTTTCCACTTAAATAATTTAAACGCTCTTTTTATTAACAGTGTGTTGAGAGAACCAATATATTAGAAATTGTGGGGTCTCACTTATTACTCCAGAGACCATACATGTATTTCAAATTAATCTTCCTAGCATTACTTTGATAATGAGGTGCCTCACCAGGAAAAAAGCTTTCCTAGCATGTTTTCACCCTAAATGAAGCATTTCTACAAATGATGAGAAGCTGCATTGCTTACTTCTGTTCAGCCATTCACTTCAAGCTGCAAGTGCTGTTCTAATTAACAGTGCTCATTGTGTTAGTTTACTAGAACATTTATATGGATTATGTTGCTATGTTTTCTCCCCCCAAGCAGCCCACTGCACCTAAATAGCTTTCATAAGGTATGACTAAATCTGCCTATGCAAGGCAAAGCTAACACAATACTTCAGATGAGAAATTGATTTTGGATAAATTCCCCTAAATTCCTGGCTGAGAGGTTGCGTGGTGTTCCATTTGAGGTCATGTATTGATGGTGAACGTAGAGGAAGTTTTCAAGATGCTCTGGTGGCAATGAACATATCATCATTGCCCTGTACCCGGTGCTGGTGAGGCTGCACCTTGAACACTGTGTTCAGTTTTGGGCTCCTCACTACAAGAAAGATGTTGCATTGCTGGAACACGTCCAGAGGAGAGCAACCAAGCTGGTGAGGGGTCTGGAGCACAAGTCTTAACGAGGAGCAGCTGAGGGAACTGGGGTCATTTAGTCTGGAGAAGAGGAGGCTGAGGGGAGACCTGATCACCCTCTACAACTGCCTGACAGGAGGGTGTAGTGGGGTGGGGGTCGGCCTCTTCTCCCTGGTAACAGACGATAGGACGAGGGGGAATGGTTTGAAGTTGCACCAGGGCAGGTTTAGGCTAGATATTAGGAAAAATTTCTTCACAGAAAGGTCTTTCCCAACCAAAGTGATTCTATGAATGTATGAACATTAGCTGCACTAAGCTATTGTGCCATTTATTATTTTAGATTCCTAACTAACAGAGGTAATACCATTAAAGCAAATATATTAATGCTGACAGAGAGTTTCTCAAGTTTGACTACCATTAAAGCATGTGAATTTTTTGCTTTTTTTTTTTAATGTCAGCTCCAGATTAAAAAACCCGTATATATTACAATCCTATGAGATAAATATTAAATATAAAATATTAACTATTTACCTTGCATACTGATATATACAAGAGCAGATAATGCACATATTACAGAAGCCAGGAGAATGAGGAGGACAAGCAAGTAGCTGTGCAGCAATCCTCCCCCAGGGCAGTTAAACCGCCCCTTATGAACTGTGTAAAGAGCAAGCATTCCAATCCACCTACAGGAAAATGAGATAATAAAAGTTATAGTTGGAGGGGAAAAGCATGTACTGCCGAGTGATCACCTGCCAAAGTCTTCATCTTAATGAAAGCATTCGACCCAGATTAACAGAAAGGGAGGAATTTGTCAGAATGAAATGACGAATGCTCAGCAGTAATTACAGCAAAGTCGTCTGCAGACCGAGCAACAGACCCCCTTCACAGTGCCACGCATTTCCACGGATCCCAAGGAACCGAGGCTGATCTAAACAAAGGAAT
>NW_009258789.1:1079948-1093332 GCF_000687185.1 Egretta garzetta
GGGCTGCATATGCTAGGAATGTATATACTAGAAAAAGGATATAATATCGGTTAAAACCAGCCCTGTGGTCCGGCGTGACTATGCCATGTAGCCCAGTCCTGTGGTCTGCTGCAGCCAAGGTTACTCAAGATGATAAAGAGGGACCCGCGGCCTTCCTTCAAAACAACCCCTAACGACCACCATTGCGCACGCTCAAGAGGAGGAACACCTGCTTGAAGAAAATTTAAATATGAGATGAACAAGGGGTGATAAATATTAATGTAATAGTTGTGAAACATGATAAATATGTAAACTAGCTCTGTATAAATAAAGGCCAAAAGGATGTGACCTGGCGCGCCTAGGTGGAGCTGCAACTCCCCGGCCGCCCAGCGCTGCTTTTGCTCCTTCACTTTAAATAAACCCTTGATTGGACTTATGAAGTAGTGGTCTCAGTGTTTGACCATAACACCGGCACACCCAAAGGATGGCACCGCGGCCACCACGGGTCACAGACGGGCACCAGAAAACCGTCAAAAAAGGGTAACAGCTGCAGCGAAAGGAAAGCCGCCAGGTTGACGCCTGCCCTTAGGGCTGCTCGCGCTCCGCCGCAGCTGCTGGCTTTTGCTACCCCAGTCCTGCTGCCTGCTCCCAGCCCCCGAGCACAGCCCCCCGTGCTCCTTCTGCGCGCTTCTGAGCACGTACCAGGACAAGACATCCCAGAGGGACGCTTTGTGAAGGGCAAAGCCAACACCATGGAAGGAAATAACCTACCCAGATTCTGAAGAGCTCTCTAACCAGCACAGACCTCGTGTAGCTCTAGGGCTACAACTACCATCAGGCTCGTGTAGGTCATGGCAGGGACAGAGTTTGGTTTCAAGCAGCTCTGAACAGCAACGGGATACTCAGAGTAGCATTAGACTGCAGCATCTTAGCATGCATGCTCTGCAGATAAAGCACACTATTCACAGCTGGGGTTAGGAATGATAACCATCACTAACCAGGGGGATAACGATGGTAACCTAAGTTAGAGAAGATAAATGGTTTCTCAAAAATGGAACAAAACCCAGAGATGAGCACCAAACCCTCATCCGCCCTAGGCTGGAGACAGAGCTCTTACAGAAGAGGCAGAACTCAGTGACAGTGCCCCTCATAGCCTTAAAAAGTTCCCATTTCAAAAGAGCAAACAATGGCATTAAACAACTCGTCCTTACTACAACTCTTCATCCGGTCTCAGGCTAACAAAACTTTAATTCAGAAATAAAAAACCCCAACATTTTCACCATTTCATAAAGTGTTTATTGAGGATGGTAACACAGGATAAATCATGCAACAGCTCAGTAAAAAAAGGGAATCATCTAAAGGATAAAGAATGGTAACTGGTGCTGCTGATTTTGAAAAGTTTATAAAAAAAAATATTAATTGTCCAAAAGTGACATCAAAAACCACTTGAAGCTGAACATGGAAGTTGCTTATAAAGCATTCATTAAAAAGAAAATGTATTGTTTAAAATGATCACCTACAGATTACTGTAATCAACAACTTACAAGTCTCCCATTTCTATAGCTGCAATGGTGTAGCAGGGCTGTACATCCAAGATGTTTAACATTCTCCTCCCGAACAAAGCACACAGTCACAAACATTTGCCACTAAGCAACACAACCAGATCTCTAACCCTTCATGACCTGCGCTGCCAAGTGCTTTCGTTATTGGGATTACCTTCCCAAACATCAAGGCAAAACAGGAAAGGGCCCATCCTTGTGACCCTGAGATTTCCTTACTGTTCTCTTGCCATCAGCCTGTTTTAGAAGGGGAACAACTACAGAATGTGACTGCTCTCCTTCTGGCATCAACATCTATTTTAAATAGGAACTCCATGTCAGCAGATGGCACAAAGACTGGGGCACCAGCACATCACATCAAACATTGGTGGTTTCAAGATTTAGAGTTGACATATATTCACCTTTTGGAAAAAAATAAATACAGTGGAATGAAAATTGAATCAAAGGGGAAGAACAGATGACTACCATCCATCAAGGATGCACATATCTGTGCACTGAAAAAAAAAAAAAAAGAAAAAAAAATAAATCAGTCATTTCAAAGAAATTATTGAAAATAAAAAAAAGTTTGCACTTGTTCCTGGTCATAAACAATCCCACAAAAATCTCACTTTTGGAACTATTCCAATTGAAACCATACACTGAATTTATTAATACAGTATAAGTTTCTTTATGTAAAAAATCTTTATACATAGTAATAAAAAAGATAAAGGCAAGATGCATCAAACAGAAATCTGCTGGTTGTTTTTCCTCCGTTCTTACAGAGCCGCTGATGACTACCTGCGCTATAAAGAGCTGTGTTTCTGACTTTCTGTCTCAAGCATCTTCACCTTTGCTTGTGATAAGGATTGTTCTGTCCAAGCATCCAAAAGGACAGATGCTGGTGATGTTTTTTTTGGCACTTACGCTGGCAAACTGAGCTTCTTTCCCTTGAGTACTGTAAGGAAAAGTTGGAAAGAAAACAGTTAGCAAAACAAAAGATGTGATCTGCGAGAAGCACACACTGTTGAAACCTCAAGAGACCAAAACCTATCACACAGAGTCACTTTTTTACAAAATGGGTGCACTGCAGACAGTCCTCCCAAACTTGCCTCTCTCTTCAATACATACTGGTAAAAAACCGATGATAAATTAACAACTATCCCAATCCTGCCCTCTTGTGGCACCCTGGAATTTTCACTTTTCATCCTCAAGGCATACTAGCCTATGACCATGGTTTCTCAAGAGTTATGAATAAAGTAACACAGCCCCATATAGCTTTGTAGTTAACTAATGGAAGCTGGAACATGAATAAGGGCAGAATTACTGATGCACCCAGCAGAAATGACTGCTTCTACACTTAGCATAAACAGAAACATCCAAAGTTCTTTGGACTCTTATTTAGAACACTGAGAAAGATGTCTGTAATCATGGAATGTGCACAAAACAGGAGAAGCATGAGGATTATGCTTACAGACAGAAGACAACAGCAGCATGTATTTAGCCATACTTATTTTAAATTTGTCAATTAAGTCCATCAGACCATTTATACATTTATATTCTACCCATATGCAAAACAATCCCCCCAAATGCCCCACACTAGCAGAAATTGTACTTGATAAATCTATCAAGAAGCTTTCAGCGATAATTTGCACACAGAATTAACAACTTAGTAATGTCGATATAGCAGATCCCTATAAATGTGTTAATTGCTACATTCCACAACCTGAAGCTGGAAGTGATAGCACTACTTACCTTTTGTAACATACAAATAGAAGAAGTCACAGTAAAGAACGGTCTGGACCACACCAGCAACAACAGCTATGAGGTCAAAAAATCCCTCAAAATAGTAGCGCCAAATCCAGTTGACTAAGTACAAGGCACGGTACAGACCCAAGAAGAAAAGATAGTGAGTAGTGATGGTCTCTGCTTCCCCAGTTTTGCTGATCATAAAAAGTTGAGGGAGAATAGCAACCGATTCAAGATAGATGGAGAAGGTCCACAGTATCTGAAAGGAAAAAAAAAAAAAAAACAACAAAACCACACAGGCATATTCAACCATCTTACTGATAACAGAAGCACAGAAGGTATTTGACTTGGCCTGACTTTTCACTCCCTAACAATGTTATGAATAGGTACAGTATTTTGGCAAACTACCCTTGGTATTAGGAAAAACTAAGTGAAAGCTTCAAAATCAACCACAGGACGGTACGAGGGAACAACCCTCTTGGCAGACAACAGGCTCTCCAAACCAACTGCCGAGCCAGCTGGCAGGCATAGGTTTACTCGTGAAGAATCCACCCATCAGTTCAGGATTCACAGGACCATGAAATACAGCTTACAGAGCTGGTGCTGTAAAAAGCTGCAGGATCCTTTTTCCCCCACGTTCTTTCAACTTTTTTAATCTATAGGCTTAAAGAATTAGTTAATACGTAACAAAATTTAAAATAATGTCTCAAAGTGTTGCAATTAAAATCCCTTTACTCTCTAATAAAATCATTTAACTCCAATAAATATAACAATGCAGCTCAGTTCACTTAAAACAAGCATCTAAAGTTATTATCTATTTTGTGGGAAAAATAACCTGTTTGAACTCTATAATTACATTTTTAATATATTTTTTCTGATAGGAAAACACACAGCTGCATTTCAAATACAATGCAATTCTTTCTAATACTTTAGACCATTTGCTGTTCTACAAAAGCATTATAATTCTTTGTTTTCACCAGGTGGCACCAACTATTCACAAACTGCATTCTGGGGCATTTCTTTAACAATCATAACAAAAGGAAGGATAGTTTTGAATAATATAACCATCAGTATAATGGGAAAAAAGATCGTCTTCTGCTTAATAAAATAATCAATGTTGATAATAATGCTCGTCTCCTGAAGTGCCTTAAATTTTCACAGAAATCTACATTGTAAAGATGTATTAAGGAAACAGGATTAGCCTCAACCTACTAAACACAGGCATTTTTCAAACATTCCTCAGTCAGCCAAAAACCGCTCATCTTCATATTCTAAATATTTTAGAGAAAAAAGTACAACCTCCTGCCCACAACCAACTCACCTCCAGAGGAGAGAAGTCATGATTGACAAGAAATGAGAGTCCACCAACAGGAACTATCAGAAACTCCACTCTGAATGTATCATGGTTTCCATCATAGGTGGCCTTAAATTTCATGTAGATCAGATACACAGTGGCATATGAGCAAGCAATGTAGATAAGCTAAAGAACAAGGAAAGAAAAAACAAAACCCAGAGAGGTTACATGATTAGATCAAACTCACTGAACAAAGATATTCCCAGGCACTAAGAGAAGTAAGTGCCATCTTTTTGGTTGTTTGTATTGTTTGTTTACATGCCTTTGCAGTTCCAGGCTACGTGGTGGTATTTAACATCTCTCAGCAGAGTAATAATTCTAGACCAATGACTCTGGGCTCTACTGGTCTTGTTGCTTTAAAAGCATCACCTTGCCTCTGGTTGAAGTGACTGCCCAAAGTTTCTTTAAAGACCCTTTCCAGAGTAGACAGAACTAAGGAACTGACCAGAGAAGCAATACCCCTTCTGCTGCTGCAGGAGAAGCACTGGCCCAAACATTTACATTAAAAATATGTACATGCATACATGCAGTAATGATGGAAGGGGTCTTTTTACATTCAAAAAGCCTGGGAGTGGTGTGGCTCATATGCAATTGAAAACCTATTCAATAAGCCCCGTTTGGAATCAGCCATTCAACTTACCACAAATTAGCTGATTTGACTTAGACATCTTTAAAACCTGAGGAGTGTGGCAAGTGGCCAGTGCTCTCCGTCAACCAACAGGCCACAAAACCTGCAAAACTAACAGACTGCTAGAAGCACTGAACCAGAATTCAGTTTCAATTTCAGTTGACCTCTCATGTTACCATTTTTAATTGTTATGGTACAGTAGACTTCATAGCTATTCCCTGTGGAATAGGCAAATAGCCTTACTTTACAGATGAGAAAACAGCATCAGAGACTTTCTAAAGGTCAATCTGCCATCATCAGGACAGAGCTCACATTGTCCCGGAGACAACATAGTACAGTAGACTAGGCAAATAGTTTAGCTTCTGCCTCAGTTTCATCACAAAGATCAAATATTCCAAACCATTTCTCACAGTAAATATGGGTTCTTTACAACAGAAGACTAACAGATTTCAAACCCCATTGTTTGCAGATGCTACTAATCACCAAAAGCGCAGATACAGATACAAAATGCTGCAAATATTATATTAAGGAGCTCAGAATCCAGACTCTTTACTACACTAGCACCCTGGCTGACTGGAGATAAAGGACCACAGGACAGGGTATCAGATACAGGGAATCTCTACTGCAGGTGTAAATCGGTATGTTCATAGAAGACACTAAGAAACTGTGAATGAAGCCCAACTCCTTATTCAAGATTTCTTCATAAGAATTACAGTGTGTTTTGGGACACTCAAAAACTTCCCATTTTTAAAGATATCAAAATAAAGTAAAAGAATGGTAGAAAAAGGACTGCAGAGTGCACCAGCAGAAATGCATCCAATATTCAGATACAAGTACCATGAAAAATAAACTCTAAGATACAGAATGCTACAAATTACAAAAATTGAAGTCTGCAGGTCATCAAGCAGATAGTGCCAATTTCTGTATTTCTGTATATATTCCTGGAACACAGAAGAAACTAGTTTTCTTAAATATCTGATGATCATTGCCAGACAAATACATCAAGTTGGCACCTGTAGTTTAATTAATATTTCTTTAAAAATACTAAAGAAAACCCTAACTCTACAGAAATTAACAACTTTTTTTGCTGCCAATTACAGCATTTTCCTCAGACTAGAAAGTTCATTTAGTTATGCCCTGGGTAAGCTTATTTGTATAGTAGCTCATGTTCTCTACAACTGCATAACGCTATATACTCCTAAATATATGCAGATAGAACAAGCAGCTGTGTTGGGACACTCAAGCAGCTTTGTCTTGGCACTACACTAATGGGCTTTTGAAAAGCCAATTCCATCTAACAGTCTCTCTCGGCAGTAACCTTTGAAACTCTATCAGAAGTTTCCACTTTGCAAGTTAAGATTGGATTTGAACAGAGCACCACTCTTTCATTACTGGAAAGACTCAGTTTAGTATAAAGTTGAGTATCATAAGTGCCATTTTCTATATTAATTCCTTTTCTGGGTAGGAGGGCTGCAGAATAAAGACCTGGTCATGACCCTGAATCACAAGCAATACATAAACTGCAAAAAAACCTAGCTGCTCCTTTAGTGAGCCCAACAGTAGCTTTCAATATTCTCAGAAGTTACGTAGGAAAAAAAGCTTGTGTTTCAATAATATTTTACTTAATCCTCAGTTCTTCATCTAGACTATTAATATTAAAACTTAAGCATACACGTTTGAGTTGTTAAAGACAGTAATGTGAGTGGGTTTAAGATCTAAAATTTTATTTTACAGTACTATTCCCCTAATTCTTCAGTACATTTTGCATTATTGACTATCTAGTTTTTCCTATCTAGTCTTTCCTCTTAGCCAAGTTATACTAGCCTCTGAACTAGAGTTGAAGAGCATCAAGAAAATCCAAGAATAAAGGAACGGGATTAAAAAGGTGTCTGCTCTGGTACCACAAATGCACCACTTTGGCGCCACAAACATGCTGCACTCTGCCGGTTTACTGCTTTATTTTCTTGTATGCAGCACCAGAAATTGCAGGAATAAATAACAAAAACAAATTTGAGCTCGCTAACATTTAGTGGGCAAGTGAACAGGGTATAATCTAATGGAAGCTAGATTCCTAAAAGCATACTCCTGTCAACTTTTCATCAGCCCCTGACCAGACACTAGCTACAATTCTGGCAATGCATTTTGAATACTAATTTGCTCTGTAGTGGATAAAAAGAGATTTACTTAAGCATTAATGTCTCAATTGAGAAATACAATTTATTTGAAGCATTTTTCCAAAAGCTTTTATTTTCAATAACCAAAATGGCATTTGTTCGACATGTCACAGTCCCATACAAACAGTTTTTAGAAATTGCATGTAGAGTGTAGAAAAAAGTAGGGGTTTGAGTCCACTTTCCACATTCTTTATCCATAGCCCATCTAGAACTTATTCTGCAATAACTGTGCAGTGGGCCATTTAAAGAGGCTTTTCTTAATGAAATTATGCACTCTGCATGCAACATTACTAGCTTTTCTAACTCTTCAGTATACTCTACCTTCATAGATGTGTTATACAATGAAATGAATGAAGTGAAGAGGTCCAGATAACGCGTAGTGAAGACCAGTGCAAACAGAAGCTGGCTTTTCCCAGAAATACCTAAAGCGATAAAGGAAATAATTAATTATTCAAAAAGCGATGATGTGCTTTAAAACGCTCAATGCCAAGGATGAAAAAGGATACAGTTCTTTATTTCTAAGCAAGTTGATTACAAAATTAGGACAAAATCCAGGCTTCCAGAATTAAGCTGTACAAACAGAACTGTAAGTTCATACATCTCAGTAGTGTGAATGTAAGTTACGTATACACACCATGGTACTGGAAAAGGTACCAACACTACCCAAGATTTAGGAGTTACTCACAGCAGATAGTGTAATCTACCAAAATATCACCTGCAAGCTATCCGTTCTGCATTATCACTGGGCACTATGCAGCAAGGCTGCATTAGCTTTCAATTCTCAGAGAGCTGTCACATGCCTCAGTACATTCTTCAGATGCTGAATAGCTGGAAAGGTACAAGGGCAATAGATACTACAGATCCAGTGATAATCAGAAAGTATGCTAGCACCTATAACGTGATTTTAAATGAGTAAATTTATTTTAAAACATAAGGCAATTAAATTCAGAAGATTAAGTGACAACATGTTTGGGAAAAATATTATCAAACAGTCAAAAACAGATATTACTATGTACTATAATAAAATAAGAGAGAGAAGTGAGCTAAAATGACAGACATCTACATTGCATCTTCAAAGTAACTTTCCATTTTAGGCCAAAGCCCCAACATCAAAACATTTGTACTTAACTTTAGGCACTATAGAAGAGGTAGAAGCATAAAAGCTTTGCACATTCAGTCACTAATAGCTTCTGAAAACTGAGGTGAAGCATCGCTCCACAATACTGATGTGGTGGCGTGTCACAGCAGGGGGACAAAACAACCTAACCTGCACCTCTATCCTGTTATTCCAATTATTCTTGTTTTCAGTCATCCAGGGTGAAAATATTTGAAACTGTTCAGCTAAGCATGCAAATATAGTTCAGAAAACAACAGGGAAAATTCTTCTCTGGAAGAGGGATGCAAGGCTGAAAATCCTTGTCCCTTTACACAGAGATATTTCTGAAAAAGGCTTCTATTAACAATGTCATAAAGCAGTTAGAAGAAAGGCTATCTGCCATGGTTATTGAACTCCTTTTTCACTCTGGCTTAAGAAACACTGAATAAGCTGCCCCAGATAAAGGGACTTTATGTTTATACATAAAGTACAGGAATGGCTGAAACAGTAACAACTGAAAAGGGTTTTTGTTTGCAACTTTCATACGTGAAATGCCTACAAGGTGAGCCTAACGTACTACCTGCAGAACAACCCAACTGCCCATAAGCAAGTGTGGTACAGGAAAAGGCAAATGCCTCAAAACCTACAATTATACAGACTCTAACACTACAAAACAAAAGCTGTAATTATTAAAAAAAAAAAAAAAAAAAAAAAAAAGAAGAAAAAAACCCCACACCCCAAATACCACCACCACCACCCCTTCCCAAAGTTTAGGAAAAAAAAACCCAAAAAACCAAAAAACATTTGGCATTTCTTGAACTAGAACTATGTTGCAAAGACAGCTGAAGCAGCAGTCTCCGTTGTAATGTCAGCAAGCACACCTGGGATGCAACTCTTGACAGAGCCCTGCTCTCAAGCTAATAAAACCTCTCAGCAAGCAACACTGTCCTAAGGTCAAAACCTACTGGACAAAGAAATCCACCTGGACAGATTACACTGCAGCATCACACTACAGCATGCAGTTATGTTAAATTATTTAACATGCTATTTTATTTTAGTAAATAACTGTGAACAGCAAAAAAAAGGCATAGAAGATATATTAATTATTGGTAACAGCTAGAAATTTGGATCTGGATGTATTGCCACATAAATACATGTAATATACTTGACAAATTCCTCTAAGTGTTGCCAGCTACCCCTCCCCCCCAACCTAAAAGTTGTATTTTTTATTAAGGCTTTCAGTATTTACACTGCATTTTGCATCTTTAGAATAGTCAAATGTTCCTGAAACACATCCTAAAGCCAAACTTAAACTAATTTTCAAGTTAAGTAGGCTAGACTAGGCAAGGTTCAAAGTTTAAACCAAAGACCTATGAAGAGACAGGCAAACTGAGAGAAAGCAAGATCTACACCACTAGCAAAAATGGGGGAAGGAAAACACTCTGCTGTATGAATTTGATGCATTTCAAAACTTTAGGCAATATACCTGCCGCAGCACTGACCTTGGCTCACAGTTGTTAACTGCAATATACAGAGACTACGCTGCCGTTATTCTCATCCTTCTCTCTTTCCTTTTATTCCCACAAGCATTACTTAGTTCTTGAGCTAGATAAAAATTTTTATTTCTTCTTCCTAAGCTCTGGGCTAGAATTTCAAAGATGATGAAGAGGTGGCAAACCACAACTGTTTCATCCTCAGACATGGAAGAACTTCAATTTCTGCACTCTAGTTTGGCTAAAAGCAATAGCATGAAACCTTAATTCAAAAGTTCAGCTGATTTCTACAGCCAGGAGCACAGCAGAGCTGAAACTGTAGTATTTTCTCATCAACTTAATTTTGCTAGTGTCGGTTGGCCTGGCTGTGGAGCGTGTACACTACTTACTGACTATGAACTGTGTATCACAACCATAAACCTACAAACACAAGTTTTTCTAAGGAAAGCCGGTCCATACTTTGTCATGGAAACTTCACAGACTTTTTCAAGTATTTAATAAAAAACTAGCTTTGTTCAGTATGAAGTCCACATCAGCCACAGAACCACAACTTGTTTGGTTCTGCTAATAAAGCACTAACATTAAGAATCCTGTGCTTTCAATTAAAAAAGCCCAACCTAACACTAAACACAAATTTGTCCATTGATAAAGGCAAAAATTTTCCTTCAAAGAGAGAAAAGAAATTCCAAACCTACCTAAAGCAGCATTTTCTGAGAAAATACAGAAAAATTGGCAGCAGCCTATGGCAAAGTACTGTTTAAACTCTTCAATGTAGCGTATGATCTGGTCCATAGTAGAGACATAAACAAAATTATGAGCAGAGCTACATTACCTAGCAAAAGTTTTTTTTTTTGCTCTACCTAGCAAAAGTAGATTTACTATCTACACAACTATATTTAGAGTATTCAGCATATAATTTGACAGCCTGGCAACTACAGGTCACCTTTAACACTTGACAAATGACACTGAGAAAAGCAAATCAATTTTCAGGGAGTAATTTGCAGTGCAAACAGTCTAATTTGACTTGGAATGGGCTAGAAAATACAGTCTGAACATGACAATGTTTGAAAGCACAGGATTCTTCAAGTCTCATTAATTTCCTAATTATGACACGAAGTCAATAATGGATTTACCTGCTACATTCTCCACAGCTCCCAGTAATTATTTTTGAGCTGTTATTTGGAGTGGCAAACATTTTTCCAAATCCTGAATTTGGAAACTCCAACAACCAGTCATGCAAAATTGTTCCCCTGCCAGCTCTGAAATCCTGACTTGATTTGCTTTCCCCTTGTTCCGTTTTTAACATACTGACTAAATTAGGGGCAAAAAAGAAAAAGTTTGTCACTGAAAACACAGACTGCTTCATAATGCACATTATCCTAGCCTCACCTATTTTCCTCAGTTAGAGGAGTCACTTCTTAAGAAAGAAAATGCAGACTGATGTGTCTTCAGAAAACAGCAGGTTGCAGCAGAGGTACACAGGCTGTCTCCCTCTCGTTTCCAGCTGCTTTTAGAGGCCTCTGAGCTCCTCTTGGAACAAAGGCCTCAGACACACACAGATGCAACCAGAAGAGAGGAGTCGGCACCATGTGGTTTGCCAGCTCTTCATGGATCACAGCCTACAGTTCAGCAATCAGTTAGGAGCTTTTCTAAGCTTCTACTGCTTCCAAAGTGCACAGTTAAAGCAGCAGCTGGTTTGCCCACATTTCCTTAGTCACCAATAACCATGAGGTGTAAGTTTATTTAATTTATAAACAGCTATAATATGCAACGTAAAGGAACTGCTGAAAGCCCGCTAACAAGACACACTTAACAGCTGCTCAACATTAACCAGTAACTATTTAGGGGTTATTGCTGTGTACGACTTTACAAACATATTTTAGGCAAATATACGTTTATGAAGTTTTTATTAGTAGAAACCAAAACTGACAACATCAAACCACTAAAAGGAACAGGATGGAGTCCCAAAAATGAAATGCCATGCTCCTTTGAGGTGCTTTTCTCATTCTAGACAAACTTACTAGGCCTCGGACGCTAATATCATAGAAGTAACATGGATCTGGATTTACTCCTAAGGACTCAGGCAGAACTAGAAGATACCAAAAATCCCAGACAAAGGCATCCCCATTTCATTTTTTTTTTTTCCTCAGAAAAATGAATGAAGCAGGTGTTTTCTACTGAAAGAGTCCATTCATGTATGTTTGTGTTCAGGGATGCTGGCTAACATGGTAAGGAGAAGAGCTGAAGGCCCTATGTAATATAGACACATTTACTTTTCTGTGTTGGAGCAAGCAGTACCAAAGGTAACAATTGGTATGAGTCTACTTTCTTCTGAATAAAACCCTAGTAACAGAGATCCTCAATCACAACTGACTTAAGGAAAACAAGATCAGATCACTTTTTAAACAAAAGATGGGACTAGGTTACATTGTACTATACTGTGTAAATAACCTCATGTCCAAAGGTCACTTAAGAATCTCTTGGCTAAAAACCAGTAATTTTAGCCTTGCACTAGAATTTCTCATTTTCGTTCCTCAGCAAGAGATACTTAGTTTTTAGATCATCAACTCTGTTGTTGTTTGTAATCTTGACTGCATTTCTTAAGTAAGGTGGAGAACAGAACTCTACAGAAGAATTGGAGAAGGCCAGGCCTTATCCTGCCAGATCCGGACAGAATTCTTGATACACTAGAGCTTGAGCCAGGGAAGTTCATTAGGTAGGAGCTCTGGACCGTGGAGTCATTTGCTTGAGCTCTGTTGTAAAGTTAAGAACTGTTTTTACTTTAAGCGTGTTTAAAACCAAAGCTATTAATTTACGGTTTTTTTTTTCTTTTTACACTGTCAAGTGGTTAGCAAAAAGTGACTTGACATGAAAACATACAGAACCTGTACTTCCTCTTACCTGTAGCACAAATCTCTTTCATTTCCTCATTCTCAGTTCTTTCAGGTTGCAGCTTAAACTAATTCTTCACGCTCTTAACTGAAGACTTTACAGATACATCTGTTCAACAGCGCTAACTCAGTGTTTGAACGATATTTCACATCAACACATGGCAAACCGATTTCAAGAATAATCACTCTTACTAACAAAGGAGAAGCTCAACAGAGAGAAGGCAAAGTCAAGCTCACAGCCAAACCCCAGTCCACAGCAAAAACGGTATTTCCAGGGTTGGTGGCCTGATACACAGAGCACTGAAATGCCCATTTTGAATGACAAGAACTACCAGTTTTCTGAAAGAAATCAGCTATGCTGCAGCCGCAACAACTTGCAATTCCCTCCAGCCGCCACACCGTACACTACAAGAGAAAAAGCAAACCGCATCACACAGATTTCGAGCAAGCACGTACAAAGCACGGGAGGAAGAACGAGCGTTTCC
>NW_009258789.1:1095039-1101936 GCF_000687185.1 Egretta garzetta
CGGCGGGCAGGCGGCTGGCAGTGAAACGCGTCCCCGGAATGGATGGATGGAGAGAGAAATTGCCCTGCAATTCAGCCATCAGGCAGTTGGCTAGCTGAGCAGCTGATATTAAATCGCTATTGCCGTGTATGTGAAAACGAGCGATTGGCTTGATTCATGTTTAGTAGCCCAAGAGAGTATGCAAATCTTTCGAGAGAAAAACCAGTAATTATTCCTTGCAACAATAAGGCTTTGCGAGTTCGCATGCTGCCTCTTTGCAGTCCTAAATCCCTAAACCTGAAAGAGAGCATATCCATCACAGCTGTCCAGCGGGCAATTCAAAGAGGTATCTCCTCTTAAAGCAATACTCTAACCAATGTTCTCTGTAAAAACAAAACAAAACAAAAACTCCACACAATCAAAACCCCCAAAACAATAATAAAGCTAGGAATAGCCCCACAGGAATGGGATTTCTAATGACTCTGGAAAATAGTTCACAGGTTATCCCAGCTAAACAGTGGTGCTTTGCTTTTTTATAGCATCACAGAAAGGGTAACTTACTTCTTAAACCTCTTGGTTTACATTATTACACCCGTTGTTTGAGGAAATAACGTAAGGACTTTAGTGTTACAGAACGATGTACAGAACAACATACAGAAAATTTCCCAGAGCAGGTGGTTATATATTGTTTGAAAATTTATGAAAAAGATCCTAACTGCAATCTTTCATTTTCTTGTTTAAAATCTAGCATAAACACTGAAATCTTTAAAGGGCTTGCATATTCCCTGAAAGAAAAGCGATTAGTACTTCCTCTTGTGTTTATCTTTTTTTAGTAAGTACCCACAGTGTGACAGAAACAAATGTACTTATTTTTAGAGATTAGGAATTAAAGTCTGTCCTCTTAAATCACTGTGTGTACAAGTACAGTGATACAACTCCTTGACAAGCCACACAGTATCTCGTATCTTACTTTTACAATGCCCTAAGAGAAGAGGTTATATGTTACATTTGAAAAGTCTAATAGATTTGAACTCTAACAGGCTAATTATTCTAAACAGATACTGAATAACTTTTGGCATCAAATAATGTTTGATGTAATTACCAGTCAGTTGCCTACTTGAGGACACATGTTAGGAACCCAGATCGAGTACCTGGAGAATTTGTGCTGAAGACAACAGCGTTTGACAGAACTCCCCAGGTCCATGATATAGACTGCAACAGTGGGGAGAAAGTGCAACTACGTAAGCACAACCTCTGCGGTTGCAATGCTGCGGCACTTCCATCACCATATGCAAGTGTAACAGTGAGGTCTGAAAGCACTGTTTGCGTCCTAGAGCACTGGCTGAACTGGCCGGATTAGCTGTTTGACACAGGCTTGATTGAAATATGTACATTTAATGTTAGATGTAAACGCTTCTAAAAGGATGAATACTGAAATAAAAGGAGCTAATAAAAACAGACAGCGCATAACTGGAATCTATTTTAATAGATACATTAAAGGCAGAGACATCCCTTCTCTCTCACCCCTTTTCTCAGTTCATGCAGGATATATTCAGAACTTGTTTGTGATCTAAGTTGTTCTCTGACATATTGAAATGTCAGGCCCCAGTGAAAGATGACCTAGGGCAGCTTTAGCTTGTGCATCAAACCAACACATGATTTTAACAATAGCAATGGCTATTCTTTGATAAATCAATACCATTCTTTTCTATACAACAGTTAAAAATTACTGGGTGAAAGAGTACCAGAAAATACTATCCTGCTCTATTTGTGACAGATTAGTATTTTCCACTATTTTCATGTTTCTCCTCTAGGAATTTTCTCCTGACTGCTCTTCTTTTCTCCTTGTCCCCCAAAGAGAAGATATTAAGTGAGATACTGTTAAATATTTGTAAGGCTAATTAATACCAGCTAGAACATTAGAAGACAAATGTTACACCGTTGTCTGCAAAGCATGAAGTCCAGCAATCACAATTGCTCCGTTTAATACTACAATGTATAGTCACTTGGATTGTAAGCTCTGAACATGCCTTGTGTTCCTGCATCACGAGGGCAAGAAAATCCTCTTATTAATCCAGATCGGAAAAGCAGACTGATGCTGAACAGGAAGGGGCAGGAAGAGACAGATGGACATTGCCTGCTTGCTACTCATTGCAGAATAAATGTAAGGCATTTCTAGACTATCTATTTCTGGGTACAGTTAAAGAACCAGATGTGAAATTTGATAAAAATATCCTGTGGTACAAAACTGCTTACAGGTCCTGATACCAAACAGCGTCAGGTGGGGTGTATGAGCTAGTCTCATCGTTTCTCTGTTTAGGGACTGAATAGATATGGAAAGATAGTCTGATAATAGACCAGACACTTTACCAAAATACAAAGTTCTGGATACCTGGATGGTACACAGATTTATTTTGGGCTTTGAAGAGTTTGTCGTTTATCTGCACTTTTAAAAGCATACTGTATAACAATGCACAAAATGCTGTTTCTGAGGAACAATTTCAGATGTTCTGGGGTACTGATAGGAGAAATTTCACTTACATTGGAGTTTGTTTATTCTCCGCTTTTCTATGCAGTTTCCTTCCTGCTTTACTGGAAAGGGAAGTCAGATCCTGGACCTCAACAGCTGTGGAGTAAGCAGCCCACAAGGCTGTCCAACATTGTATGACACGGGAGAGAACATTTTATTAATCAGGACTATAAAGGAGAAAAATAAGGTTCTTAGCCCTCCTTAGGCCCACATATCTGCAGATCTTGCTTTAAAAAAACCCCAAACATACACACGTATCAAAAACATTTTCACTGAGATAAAGAGACTGCAGTGCTTGAAGTTGTGTACAGCCTAGAATATCAGCCCTTTTTCTTCGGGGGGGGGGGAACAAAAAACCAAGAGGAAGAGATTATTTGAAATTTGATTTCTACTTCTCTCTAAGGAAGATGGCCTATCAAAAGGGAACAAGCTACCACAGTTTAACGAGTTCCTCGACTGACGTGCCATAATTGGCTGTATGCACACTCAGAAGCAGCATGCGATATCTACAACCTCAACGCAGTAAGAGCCAAAACACCAGCAAGGGCACTATGGCCAATGCTATGGGATGACCTGCTCAGGTGACACATTCCAGGTGACAATTCGATTCCTTGCTTATTTGTGAGTATCACTGGAGTTAGTCGGACCCCTCCCGTAACCTCAGGTGTGTTTGGCTGGCACACCTGGGAGGCATGTCTCACATCTGCTTCAACGTGGGCAGACAACGGGACTCTAACAAGGTCCCAGCCTATATGATGGGATGGCAATCTGTGTTATGGGAAAATAAATCAGGTTGTGATGATCCTAAGATAGACATAGCAGTCAAGTGATAAGCTAAATCTGCCATAATGCAGTCCGTAATTTCCTCTGGAGTATTTGAGCAGATTATACAGAGGCATAAAGGGCTTCTTAACTTTAAAATTAAAGAAGGATGCCATCTTTTTAAAGTACTACCTTTAGAGCCTCTTACTGATAGGAGTTGGTTAGCTCTGATGTGACAGATTGAGATCACTGAGAGTCAAACATTCCATGTACTGTACAAAATCTGACAACAGCAATAATGCCAGCTTTACAGGGACAGTTTTCAGACACTGTGGATGGGTAGTTGTTTTCTTATCTTCAGGGGTTTAAAGATACCAGAAATGTGGCACTTCCTCAGTACCAGGTGGTAGGGATATTTTCTCCATCACTGATCCAGAACTAGTAGCCCTTTTCTCTTTTCTAAACACTATTCTGAATATAAAGGTGTCAGGCACTGAAATAATAAACCAATAAAGTATTTTTTCCTGTCTGTTAACCCCTTAAGAATCCTACATCCAACCAAATTAATTAAATGAAATACCTCCTTGTACACACTGCCAGACAGGACCACCTATCACGTGGTTCACAACACTCAGAAGGCTAGGCCTACACCAGTTATGTCAGACTGTCAACAGTCAGACATATATGCTGCAGTATGTATGGCAGTGCCTAGCAACCATCATTGTAGTCACAAGTGGAGAGGAGAGCTGCAATTCTCACAATATGCAGATAAAATGATTGTCATTATATATATTCAACTATAGATTTATGCATTAATCTGATTTTTTTTTCATTCTCAAATATAAATGTTAGAACTAAAAGGATATAGGAAAAGTTAAGCTTGGTTTAAACAAGTGTTACCCACATGTACAACAAACAGCAACACTTCTTTAAGTATCAAAGAAATCTTTATACAACATTTCTCTGTAGTATATTCTTCCTTAAAATCCTGATGGTGTGAAAAGAGAGGGACCGTGAGACATTGTTCCCATGAAGCACTTCAGTGAAAGTGTTCATGTGCATTTTGTATGTGAAATACATACGCACAGGGATCCATGTGACTAGCAGTATCCTGTGGCATGGATGCCTGCAGTAAGGGGTTCTGTGGTTTGTTTCACAGGAGTAAAAAGGAGGCGTACTTGTTTCAGTTTCCTCTTAGCAATGGAAGTGTGCCAGATTGTGAATGGATAGCAGATTACACACCATGCATATTAGCGCTCTCCATCTCTTTCTCTCCCTTTCCATCTATTCTTCCCACAGAAATTCAGTTTCAACAGTTTTGAGAGAGGTATCTCATGAATCACAGTTTTTGTAGAATGGGTTTTTCCATAAGTGACCTTTACAAGAGGTACACTGGCAAAAGTAAAATTGCTCTTCTACAATACTCACCATCCAAGATGCTCACATCATCTTACGACCCAAATAGGATTTGTAGTCTCACCATGAAATAGGTACGTTAAGTGGGTGCTCCACATTTACCCTTCCTACACTGCTTTTGTAAGAAATAGATTATGTCTCTGACCATATGTAAATGCAATACCAAAGTTATTAACATAATTATTAATTTAATAAAATAAATAAATAATCAAGGAGTTCAGCTATTTAAAAGCACTTGTGCTCGAAAGAAATTACAGCACAGATGGCACAAAACAAAGAGCTCACTCCTGCTCCAATTAAAAGCTAAACTCTGACTCATGTAATCGCAAATGGAATCACTCCTAGGTACACTGACAGAAGAAGATCATTTTCAGCTCATATAGATTTTTCAAGTGTTTGGTATAGCTAAGTCACGTATCTGACTTGAACAGCTGAACTGGAAATGCTGACTGTCTTCTTGACTATGAAAATATTCTCCTGCATCTTCACTGAAGTGCACATAGAATTCAAGTCAGTCAATTTCTAGACATCAAACAACCTTTTAGTACTTTCACATCGAAATGAGGCAGAACTTTTTAATGTGAAAAAAACAGATAAATCTTTATAGTGTATTTGATCTATTGAAGCATTTTTTTGTTTTAGTGGTCATTTACATGTATTTGCTGCGATTGATAAAACAATTTTTTTCCCATGTAAGTAACTGTCACAATCTACTGTTTACATGCAGAAAAGGAAACACAGTGGGAAAAGCTGCAATCTTATTGTTAACATTAGAGGAAAAGGTGCAAGGCAGTTTGCAGCAATAGTAGTTCTTTGCTCATAAAATGCAAAACTAAAGCATGTAGTATTATCTGTAAACTCACGTCACACTCGCCAGGGTTAGTTAACAGGCAAAGGCAGTTCTTAGAGCAGCAGATTGCTAGAGGGGGAGAGGGACCATGAAGAAGTAAAAAACGGCCATGCCCTCACTACCTACTTTGCCAATAACAAAGCCCTGAAAATCAGGTTGGCTCCTGCTGCTTCAGGAATTACAGAATATATGGGACTGTGGTGGGAGCTGTTATTCCCAACAGCAGCAGCTAATATTCACCCTTCCCGCAGCAGCAGCAAAAGCTGCAAGCCTCTTACCTCCAGCTCTCCCTCTCAGCCCCACTCCTATTGCTTCCCCACCTGTAGCAAAATTTCAGTCCTGCTTTTTCAGTGCTGAGAATGTAGATGCAATGTTTGCCATAAAGAAATTTTAAGAAGTTTGAAAGGCATTTTCTACAGTACAGCCCTAAATGAAAAAGCTAAACTAAGTCTGTGCATTGCCGTTTTTAGTCTAGAAAAAATAAAGACTTTCGCAGTGGTAAAATGGAAAACTGTGCCATGCATTCTTGGCATAAAATCATGCTGAACGACATCAAAATGTGTGTTCACATGCAGAGGATTTTTAATATATCTGTTTCCCATTGTTTAAAATACTGAGGTGTGGCATGAAAAACGTTAGACACGTAAGCCATACGTTGATAAAACACGTGAAAATATTTGTGGTTTATAATTATGAGAAATTAGTTATTACGGAGATTGAGGAAAGTACTGGACTGGCAGTCCTAGTAGTATGTAGGCCCAGTGAACATTTTTCCCTTACTATTCCCAGGCGCACACTTCAACCCCGCCTGAAGTGAAGGGACTATCTCATGATGAACATAAGCAGGTTTCCACAGTGCACTTTGTTGCATGAAATACTACTAGTATTGCCAATGCCCTCTGTGTCAACAGTTCTGGGCTGAATACATACAGCCACAGGGAACCACGTTTTGTACAGGTGCTTAAATGCTAAGAACACGTCATCACTTCTTATCTGAGCAGGATTTAAACCAGCAGCCCAGAGACGAAGTTATTTTATTTCAACAGCAGTAACTTTTAGTGCAGTCTCTACTACATGACACAGAAGGATAGCCTCTGTCCGGAGGAATGTACGCTCAAAGTATAAGCAGAAAACCCAACAGATGGATACAATAGTATGACTAAGTTAGCCAATGTAAAACACACTGGGTACAGTACATCAACCTCCAAATAACAGTCACCTGCTACCTGTCTCCTAGGTCATTCAGGCTCCTCCCTAACATGTGAGCATATCTTTCAGTGATTTTCTCAGGACACAGATAAGCCATGGCCAGTTTTGACATCTGAAGTATTTGGAGGGATCCTGTGTTACTTGCTAATGT
>NW_009258789.1:1101949-1124417 GCF_000687185.1 Egretta garzetta
TTTAAGAAATTAACCGCTTCGCACTCAGGCATCTCAGACCCTCTTGATTCTACTATTCATGCTGAGCTGCAACTCCTTATCTCTAGCATCTCCTTTGTAAGCTCTGGGATACTGAAAATCAAAAAGCAAAGAAAAATATTAAGTCTTCTGACACATATTGATTTGCAGTCTTAAAGACTAAGTAGAACACTTAAGCATTTAGTTTGCTTAATTGGAATTTATACTTTAAGCCCACCAGTGCTCTTGTTAAATTTTAGACTGTCAATTAACGGTAAAATTAATGGAGATTATCAAAGTGGTTGTGGAATAAAATCTTATCAATAAAATGGAACAGGCAAAATACAGATTAATACTAACATGTTCCAAATAACAATGCAGTAATGGATTGGAATTACATGCAATTTTAAATATACTTTTGTTAAGATTGGCTTTCCAGTAAAGATAAGATAAAGTGCTTTCCCCTTGATTAGATTCTAAGATCATCTAACAGAGGTACAGGACACCTCTGAAATACAAAAAAATTATTTAGAAATTGTTATCTCTGTATTCAAAGCAGGAAGGGGGTGCCACAGTCCTTCATCCTATGTTGTTCGCTGTTACAGGTGAACTATGTTTCTGTTATAAAGCTACATCTTACTGAAAATACAACTTACCTCAAGTTTAACAATCATGGATTCAGAAAGGCAGGTGCAGTGTAAACCCAGCACACAACCAGATGCTGAAGCCACGCAAACAAGAAGCACCTGAAAAACAGAAAGCACTATGTCTTAGTGTTACAACACAGTTCAGGTCTAGTACAGTCTTATCTACACTACCCCAAAGCAGTGCAGCAAGTTCCAGCATTTGAATCCTAATTACATTCAGCAGCTCAAAGGACAATGTCAGTCAGAATGGTCACTTCCAGTTTCACATACACAGTTCTGAAGAGAAGCATTTCATAGGGGTGGTACTCACTAGAGATAGGAATAACGAATGAAAAGCTCAAGAACTCAGGTGATCTTTACCCAGAAAACTCCTCCCTTTGGCATATCTACAGAGGGAACAGGTCACGGGTGAGGGAGCTGGGCTGAGAGCACTGCTCAGGTGCTTCTGGGAAGGTCTGCTCTAATTCCATCAAGGGTATCATAGCAATTTAGTCCCCCTTACTCCTGCTTCAGCACCTCAGCATCCCTCTCTCTTCTTCAACAGCTTGTGTCTCATTGGTGTCACTGGAAACAACAATATTTGCTGTCTGATAGGGATAAGTTCTCAATGTTGGCTTGACTATGTGCAAACTCTCACTCATTGTAAAATGTCCATTAACGTACTTGCCAGCATAACTTGCCCAGTATGAACTGCAATATGGAGAAGTAAAATGTTAAACTACTGAAGCATAGGTAGTAATAGGCTTTAATTCCAAATAGGATGGGAACAGCAGGAAAAACTGTTCAAGGGATAAAGATGCTAATGCACCCCAGTGCTGCCTCCTTTCCCACTTGCAGTTCTGCAAACAAGGTTCTGCTGCAGATAAAGGTTGTGATCTGAAGGTCCAGAGATGGAGAGCCCTGCCTTAATTTAGCAGAGAACATGGGAGAGGAGAGTGAAAAGCTCACTGTTTCAGACTACATTTTACACAAGCTAGTGCTCAGCAAAGTGTAATGCTACTAGCAGCATATAGCTGCTAATGCTGTCTGACAATCTTTCTCTGTTATCCCTTGCTGTGGGTAAATCCATTGTTGTCCTTGCTGTTTGTCTTGGTCAGGCATGTGATTTGAGGCATGAGTTAAAATGTTGATTAGAAAATTCCCCGTAACCCACATTCAAAATACAGGTCTGATCCTGGTGGATGCTGCGAGGCTGCACACCCCACTGGTGCGTGTGTCCTTCCCTTCTAAGCAGGAGGAGGGAGTGACTCTACTCACCGCTTGGGGCAGGGGTTTGTACCACCTGGGTAGTGCTTGCACCATTTTGTGCCTCTGAGGTGCTTGTCCTGGCTCCGTCCAGCGCCAGCTGAAGGCTCTGGAGCTGCGGTGCATTCAGACGCTCACGCTGCGATCTGGTAACCATGACGGCATTTTCAGGGCCCAGGTTTGCTATTTGTTCTGGGGACAATGCCTGGGAGGAATAAAAGCCAGAAAAATTGGTGTAGGCTGTCAATTATATAAAGCAGGTAAGGAATCAGAAGTCAGCACTGTCTTGCATTTGGAACGGGGGGAAGCAGCCTTCAACATTCTGTTGCTATAAAAGAGCTCAAAAGAGCTTAAAAAAAATCCTCTGCATTCATTTACTTCACTGACCACTCAGCTATCTTTCACCCTTCTCTTTGCTGCTGGGATCTGACAGCTTGAGAAGCTTTCTATGCAAACACTGTATTGGACGCTTCATCAATATATTGCTGGCATTTAATTTTCCAGCCATTTCTTTTCCGATTTGTTCAAAGACCGATGACATTATGCATCCTCTTGTGTTTTCATTTATTTCCTCTTACATCTGCTCCCAAGCAACCTCACTTGAACCTATGTTTGACCTTTGATTATAGTTAGCAGTAGAGCAATGAGAGAAAAAACCCCATCCTTTAATCTCATTATTCAATTTTCTCTTTTAGATTGAAAATCTTCCATGTTTGGTCATATTAAAACTGGTGTTTAAAAATGCAACATGGCAATCATAATCTTACGGTAATTATCTTGTATCACATAGCAATTAGCCAGTTTGTAAAGCCTGCATGTATTGGGCATGCTGGATTGCTTTGATTCCATAGTTAACATTCTGCAGTCACAAGAATTTTAGCCCTCCTACACAACAAGTCTTCTTTGATGCAACAATTCTGCAGCCAGGTTCTACTTCAGAAAGACTAAACTTCCCTTCCAAGTAAGTCGGACAATGGAGCAAACCCTTCTTGAATTTTCATTGTCTAGCAAATGGTGTGCTCTTTTAAACCAAGTAAACTCATGTAAATGCCTACAGGTCCAGAAATTTTGAATTGAGCCTCCTCTTAATTCAATTCCATACTACAATGTAATTTTTCATGAACCGAAATCTGAAGAATGTATAGAGCTGTAAAATGAAGTTATAAAAAAACAGTGTAAAACCAAAATCTACTTTGAATCTTTCAAACACAGAAAAGTCTTCTGAGAAGGTGCCCTGTTATTTGTTAAGCACATTTGGTAGTATCATTACAATTATTACTAACAAAAATGTATGCTATTTCAAAGAAATTCTACAAGATGCTATAGATCTTCAGTTGTGCCTGTTTTTCAAAGAAATAGTTTCAATAAGGACATTTCAGGCTTATCTAAACTGTTGGTGGTACTGTGCAGAACAGCTAGTGTTCAAGGAGTTTTTCTCTTTTATGGAAGCTGACACAGTTAACTATCTGTTTAGCTCATCTGTCCATAAGTACATTGCTTGCCTGAGCATCTGAAAGAGACCAGCCTAGGCAGAATATTAATCTTGTCACTAAGTCAAATAAAGTCTGGGGCAATGATCTCAAGATCCATGTTCTAATTTCTGGTCCACATTCAGAACTGCTGTAATTAGACGTAATTACTTTCCAATCCATATCTGCCTGTACAATCTGTTTTTCAGAGCTCACTCAGGAGAATGTTGCCAGATTCTAGGATAATAAAAAAGCTCTTACATAGTCAGCAGAGAAATTTTAGCTATGGTATCGTCCTTGCAAATGTTAATAAACAGAGAAGAAAACTCAGATCTTAATACAGCGTTGGAAGAGAGAGAGTCCATTTCCTGTGTTCTGACCTTAGATCTTTGCTTTTTCCTTGGGATGCATTCTGAAGAATAAATAAAGCTTGTCTAGCATATTTTATGGGCATCACAAATACAGATGATATAGCTGAAAGTTAATGTTTCAGACCCTTAACTACCTCTCATTTAACACACCATAGAAAAATTCTTTCTGAAACCCAAAACCAAACTATAAGTCAGTGTTGCATTTTATTTATACTAGGTCAAAAATGACAGAAATTTGGTTACTTCTTCATTAATTGAGCTCTTACTTGGAAAATTTCAGGAGGTATGTGTCTTATTGCTATTGGCTGGAAATACGGCATCAGGTTTTTATCAAAAGCTTTTAATTCCTCCTCATTCAAACCACCTAAAAAATAGGAACAGAACTCAGTTAATATTCTTCTTGTTAGATTTATATTTATTTTTAGGCTAATACAAATTTTAAGCATTTATACAAAATATCCAATAAATTATTTACTCAGTACCTTATGGAGAGAGATAGTGAGGGTTTTGGGGGGTTGTTTCTTTCATTATATTCCAACATTACAAATCATCTGACCTCAACCAGTGGTATGGAATGTACTCTAACTGAGTTACTTTAGCTTGCAAAAGAGACAAAAGACAATGACAAAAATCAATAAAATGAAAAGCAGCGTTATTAGGGAATGTCCGTTCACAGTCTCTTCTGATGCAAAATTAGGGAGTATAAGCATGCAATGGGAGTTACTTAGTTACTTCTTCACCCATTAGGTACTTACAGTGTGGAATGATTGCTGCAGGCATTGGGGATGCTAAATTTTATGTGAGATCAATGTGCAGTTAAACAGGTGAAAAAAATCCATGAACAAAATTGTGTGTGACCTCTGGCTCGGGAAGTCTCTGAGGTTGCGAGAGCACTCTGGAGAAGCACCACTCCAGGCTAACCCTGCTCTTCTGCTCTTCCCTGGGCAGCTCATTCTTTCCACTGTTGGAGGCAGGATGCTCAGTCACCTAGAGCACTGCTCTGACCCAAGACAGCCACTCTTGTAGCAGCAGAGTTCACAAATAGTGACTGGGTCTGGAATCCTGGTTGGTTTTGCCCTCCTTGATTTATCCTTTCTAACTGACAGGACCCAAAGGACTTCAGGCTGCACTCCCCAAAGTTGGTTTGAGCAGATTCAAAGAACTTTACGGAGAATACCATGACTTTTCTTTAGTGCTAATGAAATTGCTGGATGTCCATCTCTGCAGGAGACTCCTCTCTGGAAGAAATGCCTTTTGCCAGTCTAGAAAAATGCATTGCTACATGAACCTGTCTCTTAATGCTTAATAACAATGCTTCAGAACCATCACTCTCTGATTTTTGTTACCTGCTATAGTACCAATCTCCTGTAAAATAGAGCCATTCCAGCTGGCAGCAGTACCAAACACAGATTCTGTCATCTTCTTAAATTGTCTCAGAACAGGGGTGCTACAAAACAACAGGCCAATTCTTGCAACAGCACCACTGCAAAAGGCAACAAGGTTAACGTTACATATTGCAATTACATGCAATACTAAATAGGTCTGGAATATACTTAGTCTGGTGTAAGAAGACTGTAAACCCATTTTCAAGTTAAAATATATGTACGCAAATTGCATACAAATGTTTAATACTTTGAGAAAATACCTGAGTTTCTCAATGCGATACTTAAATGGTGGGATATAAATGGCAGAGGACATCTAAAATAGAATACATTTAGAACTAGTGTATGCCTTCCATAACAGTTATTGCCTGTCTAAAAGCATTTAAAATGTAAAATGTGTCCTTTAGGCTCTGGAAATCTTGAAGGAAAACAAATTGCACAATACATTTTATCAATAAAGATACTAATAAATATTTCATTAAGTATCAAATGCAGTACCTGAATTCAGCACTCCTTATGGATGTGATTTCTGTGGAGTTCAAAGCACAGAGAATAGCTCCTAATCCAACTAAGTCAAAGCTTTTTAGTGTACTGATTGTCTGGCCAGAGTCTTCTAGAAAACCTTGCAAAATAGATCTTGCCTACAAAAGCAGGAAGATATTATGCATGAACAACATAAATATAATTGAAGGTTTTGGTACTAGAAGCTCAAATTCTTACTGGAAGCTATGGACCATAGATAATCCTCACCCTCCCCAACGTAATTAATTGGAGTTTGCCATGGCCTTCAGGAGGAGCACTGTCACCACCTATATGTGACACTTCAACAGGGCACTGTTACACAACCACTTCCCAAGTGCAAGTGAGTTGAAAGCACTCTGTACCTCTTCTGCTGGGTCACGAGGAAACCCTTCACCGGAAGAAATGGGCGTTGAAGTGCCTAGCAGAACTGCCCAATTCAATTAAATTGCTAGAACATAAATTACTCAAGGAATGATATGAAATTTATAGTTTTTCTAATACTCATGTTGTCTTGTCTTATTTAAGTGTCATAATAAGTGATGACCTGTGTTTAGGATTAATTTTCAGATATGAATGGGATATTGGTACCAAAATGCCTTTGCAAGCCTAAGGCATTTAGGATGGTGCTCATCCTAAACTAACCACTTAAAAATTGTGCCTAGCTTAAGCCTGCCACCGAGGTATCCTCCAAAGTCAGTGAAAGAAAAAAGCATCTTCCAAGATTTCCTCATCTAACCACAATGCTGAGCCTCAAATGAGTAGCTTAAACTAGCTGCCTAACTTTTAGACAACTGAAGTTAGGCAGGATGAATCTCTTTTAACTAGCTATTCTGACTCACAGCAGGAAACCTCAAAAGCCAACTAGTATTGTATAAACTCCTCCCAAGTGCTTCATTCTGATAGTGGTCTTCAGAACAAGAATCTGTTAACCAGATTTGTGATATTCTACCAAAGCTGGCTGCAACCATGCCAGCATCTGTGCAGCCGAGAAGCCCTGATGGTACAGGTCACACAGTCAGCAGCATGTTGCCAATTGCATATACAAATAAAAGCTTTTAACTCTTAGTATGAAAGTCCCACTGGCATAACTAGAAGTTATTCAAGGGAAGGAAGATGAGAGGAGCATATCTGCTAATAACTTGGGCTTCTAAGGCAATGGATGCTGGGGTTGGGGGGCACCCTACCTCTTCAGTAATTACTCTTAGTTAGGAAGGGCTGGTACCACCTAGCAGTAGTGTCTATTTTGGGGTGAGTGTGAGAGGAGCTCCTGACCTCTTTCTACTACTTAGTGGGCAAGTGCAAAAGAATACACTCGTCACCACCACAACTAATATTGATTGATGTCCTCTTGACCATCTCACCAGGTAAGCCAGCATCCAGGCAGACATTGGTGCTGACCTACCTCCCCACTTTCACTGGGATCACAGCTGCAGAAAAGCAGCAGGGAGTAGTGTGGATTGCTGTATCTGTTTCGTAGGCAATCCCAGGACTTCAGTCCCAAAGGGCATGAATCCAGAGCCTTTCACCAGGAGTACACTCAATAATATACTTACCTGGGTAGGAGTCCATTCTGTTTGTTGACTAAGTACAGAAATGGTGTCGATAGAATGCAAATCCAGCTCTTGGATTTCACGTTCGGTGAGTACCAGAGCAATGCGGCCCAGGGAAACAATATGATAACTTTTCCAGCCTGGCAGCGATCCCCAAACCTTTAGAAGAGGTTCATTAGTGTCTGTTAGATCATTTGAATCTTCCTCTATATACACCATTCTCAAACCCCTTGGTTTTAAAAGTCCCAATACCCGAAGTATGCCCCTTTGCACACAAAAGGCAGAGCTTAGGTATTGTGAAGGTTTTCAAGGTTCTACACTAATAATGGTTAGTTTATCTAAAAATGCTACAATTTGTACAGCTTGAGCTTGTTGATAAGTCAAGTGCAGGGACTGCTGGAAGCGTTGCTGTAGGAGCAAGGACCACTAAACCCAATAAAAAAGCAAGTCTCTGCCGAGACCCACACTGTTACACCGCTATCGTGAAAGCAGCACCTGGACTACCCAGGCTTCTACACCAGTTGTAATTGCTCCAGTGGACTGACTTTAAATTGCTTTCGTGACCAGTCATTCTGGCTCAGTCATTGACGAGGAAAGCAGAAATCGAAGTAGAGAATCAGTTAACGCAGACAAATAGCCTGTTCCTAAAGCTCCGATTTCTAGTTTATATGCATACAACATTAAAAAAAAAAATTGAATGTATTTGTACAGATACAGTTAAACCTGTAAAGCTCTGTAAAAATAAAGAAATAAGCAGGGGCTCTTCTATACCAGTACCAATGTATTTAAATTGACAAGTTCCACTGCTTTTAACTTTTTCCGTGATATAGTTACAGTGATTCAAAAACTGTCATGGATCAGTCCTAAGAAAATTTTGATTTCAGGAAAAGGTCTGCCTGAATAAGGAATAATGAAAGTCCATCAAGAGCTGAATTTGCAGAGGCCAGAACCGTCAATTACATTTACTTGGAAAGGATAGAAGATGGTAGACAGTGGTTAGTATCTCTCAGGACATGGCCATTTGTCTTTAGAGAAAAAAGACACTGGGCTTTGACTGGAGGAAGTAACTTGAACAAGGCACTGATTTAAAAAAAAAGCTCCCTCTAAAGGTCTCACATACTTCAGCAACTTTGCATCACATCAGTCAATACATGACAGTTTTCTAGTACATGATTGTGCTGTAACTCCACATAGGAAAATAAAACTAAAAGCTCAGTCCTGAGTTGATTGTTCATTCATGGAAATATTTCTTCCATTTTCACGATAGCTACAATTTAACTTTTGTTCAAAGAATTAGAAAGGTCAAAGCTAGTAAGGACTTGCTGAACAAATACCTCTGCAGTTTCGTACTAAATAGTGGTTGCACCTTCAGATGGAGAAAAAGGGCCAGATCTCTGGAATGAGATGCTCCTTAAGCAGAGTTGTGGACTATCTGCTGTTCATACCAATGCACGTATCCAACACAGAGCGGCCTCAGGACTGCCAAGGTGCTTTTTTCAACTATGACCCTCGGGTTAAGGGTTTGTTTAAGAGATGCTTTGCTGGACCTGTACCTCCCAACTGAGTTTCCACCGGATCTTTTATGTTGGTTTTACGATGTCATAAAGAAACAGAAAAAGGGTCTAAGCCTGGGAAATTTCAATCTTTTCCAAAGAAAGTAGATAGTAAAAAGCATTAGCCCAATTTTAAAGCTCTTAATTCTCTAGCTTAGGAGATCCACGAAACACATTGCAGTTAAAAATGTTGTGTGTCTATTTCCTGATCTAGGTCATAAACTACAGAATTTGAAGTACTTCATAAATAGTATTATCCGACAGTGCTGGATTAAATCTCAGACCTAACGATATAAATAAACACAACACATGAAACTGAAACACTCCTTTGTCCTCATTCACCTAGAGACTACAGATCCATACATCTGTTACTATTGCAGAGCTTGGGGACCTTCCACTTACAAGTGAGCTAAGCTTCTTACTTCCATTAAGACACAATCTGATAACTAGACTTTTTGAATTAGTTTGCAACTATGAGTAGTACACAGTTTCTTTTAGGGGAAATCAATCAATTTAGGAGAAATTAAAGCTGGCTTAATCAAACCTTTAATCAAAGATGCCCTTTAGTTAATAATGTAACAGCATCTTATGCACATAATTTCAAAGAGCTTTGCCTGTACTATCTGATTTCTCATGCTGCACGTTTAGTTTAACACCATGGTGCACTTTGCAAATTAATGTATAGGAAGTCTGTCTTTGCCTAGCAGCAATCTGTCTTACAAACACTCACACAGACAGAATATACTTTCATTTGGTGCACTACAGGTCTGTATATCTTTGAACTGAATATAGCTGGGATATGAGTGTATTAACCTTGTTGGCAATTTCTCTACAATGCTCTGTAAGTATACCATTTTGTTGCAGTGCTGTAAAATATTTTAGTTCCCACTATTTCAGATGAGCACTGTTTTTATTTTCTTCTCAAATTATATTTTTTTCCCTTTTCCTACCCACATGTCTTCATGCTGACAGAGGAAAGCTGTCTTGGGCAGAATGCACCTGATGCAGTGGGCAGTTGTCCTACTGCAACAAGACAGCAGTGACAGAATTGCAGAGAGTCACCATGTGCTTTTGGAAATCTGGTTAGTGCCACTTCTCTTTGAGTACCTGCAGTTCAGGAGTTTTAGAAGCTGAGCTTCACTGCTAAAAACTGCACTGTTGGCCTTATCTACCCAACAGTCATGGCAAGCTCCACTACTTGGGCTGCAGCTGCTGGTTTAAGGAGATGCTGCCGGGGTCCACCTTGTCTCCTGCTTCTGCTTTCCTCCAGGGGTCGCAGCCCTCAGATCTCCAAGCATCTGCACTCACACTATTTGCAGCCAACTGCACTTACAGATGCTTCCTAACCTCATTCTGTCAGAATGATCTGATGAAGCCTAAAAAGAACTTTTAAAACATTGGATCGTTTTGACAGAATGGGATTACAGAGTAGCTAGTCATGCAGAGATGGAAGCAGAGAGGAAATAACCTCCAGCAGGTGCTGGTGACAGGAAGCTGAAGATAGGCTAGGGATGGTAACCTCTTCTCCTCTGGGTTTTCTGTCACCAAAACAACTTGTCTGACTGCACCCTAAGGCTCTTCCCTGCTGAAACAAAAGTATGTTTGGGACAGTACCTGTCCCAAACCTAAAGCAGCAAGAGGAGCTCACGCCAGGAAGGAATGCAGCACCAACAACAGGGATGGAGCAAGGTCTCACTTCTCTCCCAGCCCACAGGTGGCCAAAACAGTGCTGCTCGGAGCCCAGACACCTTGCTGATGCTCTGCCCCAAACACAGCATGCTGAACTGCACCCAGCACAGCACTCTACCCCCAGTACTCTGGCACAGATCCTGCACTGCCATGCCAGACGGGGAGAAGTTTTAGTCCCAGTCTTCCGTACTGCTGCTGCAGCATGGACATCACATACGGGCTGAGCCCAGGGCAGAGACCTCTCTGAGGAGCTCAAGAGGAGCTGCATTGCTGCACTTTGAAACAAAGAGGTGCCAGAGGTGCTGCAGGAGTGGTGACGAGAGCCGAGACTGCAGCCCTGTTCCTCCCCATGAATCTGCAGCCTGGTAAAGATAGAGGCCTTCTCTCTGTTGTGTTTCTGTAACTTGCACTCACCAGTAACATCCTAGTAAAGACAGACTGAATGCATGTGGGTTTTTTTCCTCCCTAAGATTTCGTACTGATGGGTTTGTCCCTGCCTGTGACAAGAAGGTGGGAGAATGAGCTTTATTCAGCTAATAGCAGTCTCTTTCAGTCAGTCTGGTTTTACACCACTATAAACTATATTTAATATTGATGTAGACAGTTTAACGCTCTGAGCTTAATTTTCAGCAGGCCAATCAACAGCCTATAGTACTTCTTGCTGATTTTTCATTTATGAAAGAAAAGTGAGAACCAAGCAACTGAAAAGCAATTCAAAAGTAAAAGCGCTTAAGTTTTTCAGCTGCCAATAGCTCAGAACTACTTGCCTGTTGACTCTAAAGCAAGGGCAATAGTCTTCTATCACCATCTCACATTATTTTTCCAATAAACAATAGATATTCTTGCAGCAGCAGTGACATTACCATAGCACAGTTATTTTAGAACTGCATAGTTCAATAACAGCAAATCAAATTATGGATTTAATTTTCCTTCACAGACAGGATAGTTACCTGCTTGGCTTTTTCCTTCAAGGCAATAAGCTGGGAGCTGTTAAAACCCAAGACAGTCCCAAGAAGTTCCACATTTTTGTCAAAAGTCCCTGCATCCATGCATTTCAGTTCCTGAACTGACCAAAAGGCATTTGCTTCTGCTAGTTTAATAATTTCATCTGAAGAAGGAGCTCTGGTTCCCAGGCAATCTGGAAAAAAGTCAAATAGCAAGAGTTTTCTTCAAGGAGAGTGAAAAGAAGAAATCAAAGCAATATAGATATTTAAGAGCATGACAGACTATGAATTAACTGCAGCTGATGTGATATTGATAAATTAATTATCTTGCAATGAAATAATTTCTTTAAATATTCACACTGTTAATATTCTTGATCTAAAAATAGAATTTGCCTAACTTGCAAGAAATCTGTTATATTCTTTGTCCTCCAAAGGCAGTGCATGCTGGAAAAAAAAATAGGAGCAGACATATATTTCAGAACAGTTACAATATAGGATACCACAATAAAATTAAAATCTGGATATGTGTAATGAGAGTAGCCAATATCTTGCAAGCTACTTTCAAGTCTAATTACCTAAAGGCATCAAAACCCAGCCAAGGGCTTATTCTGAGGTAAAACCACCATTCACTGGGAGCCTTGCTTGAGTAAGAATTAAATGCAAATCTTTGGGATGACCTCGGTGGAAGTTTCCATATAACTATGTCATTGCTCACAAAAAAATGTTGCAGCCGAATAAACTTCTCCACGTTTAAACAGCACATATGTGAATCCAGCTCAACAGGAAAGTAACAAACGTGAGAGTTCCTTTTACTCTGAAATATCCTGACAAAGATGTATGTCTTGTAAGACTTGCCTGACATTTAAACAAGGTGAAGACAGAAGCTAGATGTGTCAGAGAAGCACGGTGCTTGTTCTTATGTCAAGCATGTTGTTAAAATGTCAGGATTGAGAGAGGGCTGTTCACTTAGAACAGAACTGTTTGGACAGAAAAACTCCATTTAAAAATCTTATTTATGTTCAGGTTCTGGCCCCATGCCTGATCAAACGAGACAGTTTCCATTGTGTGTTTTAACAAATCCTGGTCTTTGTTGGCGTAATCTACCTCTAATATTGATAGAAAGTGGAAATTAGAATCCTAATGTGGTTGCTCACTGCTCTCTCCTGTCACTAATTTAGGAAAACCTTATTAAATAATTAAATCTAAACCAAATAATCCCTACATGTCTTCAGATATGGTCATTACCAGTAAAAAGCAAGAATTTCACAGATGCTGTGCCTGAGCTAAGCTCCTCCAGATAGATAAATTAAAGAGAGGATGTACAAAGTAGATTTGTACTTTGAAAGGAGGCAGAGGAGGGATTTATTTGCATCAAAGGAAGCTGCAGTAGTGGGTAGAACACTAAAAAGATTGAATCTGTTGAGCAAACGAAAATGTTGTTCAGCTTCCACAGTACCAGCTGATGTTCTGCTCTCCCTTTACACCGCCCTCTTGTGAAGCTGCATTGTTTCACTTTCCCCTGCTGCAAAAGGTCAGCTTTTATCATGTAAATACTACCCATCCAGACACAATGCAGTTCCCTTCCCCAAGTCGTGAAAACCTAATATTTTGTGTTCTTGGAAAAAACATTGATTTTATTATTTGTAACACACCAGATACATTGGCACGATTACAGAGGGAAATACTAATGAGACTCCTGGCTTTGCTTCCTGTATCTGATGCTACTTCACTCTTCCTTTTGCTATATAATCACATTTAATTTGATGAAGAACATTATGTATATAAAATATTATAACATCTCAGTGCTTGAGGTAAGCCACTTGAATTCTTTTTCCAGCGCTGCCACTGCTTTCTGGTCGCATCTTGGACATACAATTCCTGAGATTTGTCTCATATGTTCCATCTTGCCTTAAGCAACACCTTTGTTTTTATCTTGATGTAAACATAGATGTAAGAACTCTGTCACTGGTAATTGTTACTGTTATTAATATTAGCTCACAAGTGGACCATGGGAAAATAGGAGGTTGGTAGCATGAAGAGCATCAGTATTATTCTAGAGCCATTTTCATAATACCCAATTTTCTAGTGATTTACAAATCAGCCATAAAATTTCATTCCTTATTGAAACCACTGTGTGAGTTGTGTGGAGTTGATAAGATTATGTTTGGCAACAGAACTTCAATACCATACTTGGACTGCAGTAGTTCTTAGACTAGCATAAACAATCCTTCAATTTTTCATCTCCCAGACTCCCTCCCCGCTGAGCTCGTGCACCCCAAGTGAATAATGAAAAGCCTCCATAGTCTTGGAGCAGAGTTATTCTTTGACAAAGATCATTAGCTTCACTGGCAGGTTTATATTGGTCTTGCAATGCAGATGAGACAGTTTGGCAAGTGCACTGGACATGAGTTAGTTTGATTAGAGAAGTCTTTGGGATTCACGTTGTTGTGATCCAGAGGCCTAAAAAAGCACACATAAGGACACGAGCATACTGAATTACCTGATGTTGAACCTTTAGTCCTGTGGTCCATGTCTAAAGAAATATGATTTATGATCTGATGGTTTACTTGTTCAAGGAAGAGTGAATTTCATGCATACAGATGGAATAATACTGTGCTATTCCACCAGCTCGATTCTGCTTTTTTAGGGCATGATAGTTGTGTAACAACTCCTGTGATCAATAGAGGTCATGTTTTTTTTCCGGCTATGCAAAAATACAACTCTGTAGAACACCCTCTGTCTCTCTCCGTATACAAATTACATTATTACATTATCAGGAGCAAATTCATTCCCAGAGGCACAGGGTCATCATTCAGAGTTGCTGTTATACAAGCAGATGGATTTCCATGGTGGCTCATAGCTTGCTGAGAGCTTGGACCTGTATTCTGTTAGGCAGAGAACCAATGGGGAGATTTTCAAAGACATAAAGGCAGACAGTACCAAACTCCTTGAAAGTGTTGGGGTCTAAATTCCCATTAGTGCTTTCAAGAGCCTCCCCCACAGCAGGGTTGTTTTTCATGGCACATGATGGCATAGCTTAAAAATTCTGCCTGGGTAAATGTCAAGTAAGAGAAAGGATACAGTTATTGTAATAATAGAATATAGTCAAAGTATGTACCTTATACAAAGAAAATGATCCATTTGTCACCAGAGATTTTAATAGATTAGTTTGATTGCTAATTAAAATACCGTTTATATTATAACAAACTTTGTCCATTTGGGCAGACAGTGTCACCAACGTCAGATTTATGAGCAAGTCAACATATACTCATGTCTGGCAAAGGATTAACTATGTGCAATCTTTCAGCACAACAGTAACTTGTCACCTTCAAAGCTTTCTAATTCAAGGATTTTCACTTAGATTACAAAGGAAAGTAAAAACAAACAAAAAAAGTAAAAATAAGCAAAACCCTCTAATTCAAATCATTAATCTTTTCCCTTCGTGCACTCGGGAGAGGCTTAACCATACAACCCTGTAATGAAATTGTTACAGCAATTGGTCAATGCATGAGGCAACTACAGGCAACAGAATGAAGACTCTCACAGTTTTTGCTAAAACTCTGAACCTCTTCAAGCTACTCAATGCTTTACTTTTTATCGTCCAACTTCTCAGAATGCATTTGATGACAAGGTGAAACAAAAAGTCTGTTTGAACTGCACCATCACAGCCCAAAATGGCACCACTGTGAACTTGGCACTTTGCACAGATATCACGTGAAATACTGACCAGGTCTGGCGAGAGGTGATTCGATGTTGGCAGTGGCATTGGAGACAGATTCAAATACAGTTGACAGAAGCTCTTCAGCTGAAGAAATCAGTCCAATTGTCTTTGCTATTTGTAAAATGATATCAGGGAACTTCAAAGGGAAAAACAGAATAAATAAGACTTCTTTCTCCCTTTTAAAAAAATTGAATTTGCAGAGAAAGACTTGTGCAGACCTCAGCAAAGCAGGGGTTAGTAAGAGCTCAGCCTCCTTCCTATATGTGCAGATATTTCAGAAGAGGAGAGTAAATTGGCTGCTACTGAAAGGTCAACAGCATATGTTTGAGGGGAAAAAAAAAAGAGAAACAAAGCAAATACTGAGCGATCCTCCCTCTCGTATGCCCTCTCAGCTTCTGGCAATGCCTGAGTACTGCCCAATTGGAGTCTGTGTCCAGGCCCTTCTGTAGCAATGAGTTCCACCATTTTAGTATCTGCAGTACAGAAAGTACTTTATTTTGTTTGTCTTAAATTTGCCAGATAAGTGTAAGAATTGAGTATAGGGACCCAATTAAATTATGAAAAATAACTTCAACCTGTTCACCTTTTTTAGGCTTTTTTGACCTCTCCCCTCTACCCCGCTAGACACCTTCCTTTCGGTTGAAGAGTCCTATTCTATTTGGTCAATTATAAGCATTATCTCCTGAGGAAAAGTTGCTGACTGTGCTCACATTATTTCTGCTGAAGAATGAATTCCTCATTCCAGTATAGTTTACTCCTTTACATAAAAATTTTAAGATTATAAGAACTAAAGAGGGCAAAGAAACCATGAAGTGCAATGCTGAGGCTATTGGTTATTCCTGTGTGTGCTACACTGCCCCTAGGGCAAAGGGCCACATGAGTAAAAATACTAATTTGATCAGTATGATCCCAGTATTAAGAGGTTAAGAAACATATCTTTTATGGTTGGAAGGCAGGGCAATAGAGGAAACAACACTGCAAGGTGTAAAGTACTAAAAGCGTTTGAGTCTGCATCACTATAAATGCACCTTTTTTTTTTTTCTACATGACAATGTACAATTAACATCACATACTTGCAAGTAATTGTTTATATTACCATTACTTTCAAGAAGAAATCTCAAAAATTTTGATGGAGTCAAGAATGTGAGAAATGTTAACACATGGTTCCTTGACAAGAGAATTATTTACCTAGCTTGGCATTCAGGTTACATAATTTAGACTGCATTATGACATTCACAAATCCAAATTCTAACAATATCTTTTAAAAATTTAAAAGCTATAATAAAAACATACCTTTTCAGCAAGGACGTTTAATTCCCCTTTTGACAGCAGAGCTATGAATGGTCCAACATCTAATGTTGTTTCACCTGTCCAGTTGTTTGGGGAGCTGAAGAAGTATTTTAGAAAATTGTATTAATGAAGAACATTTGCAAGCAAAATTACACTAAAACTTCAGAGTTTTTCTTACACTGTATCATATAGGAAACACAGACACTTTTATGCCAATGTGATGATTCATGCTTATTAACATCAGATTGCATTTTCTCATTTCTCTGTGATATATAGGGCATTAGTGGAATTTTCAGTATATTCAGAGAAAGCCTTCAAATACTGTGGTAATGGAGCTCTCTCTCCCCCTCAATAGTCATAATATTCTTAGCATTACAGTCTTCAAGCAAGGAGAAATCATTCTTTTTTTAAAAGAAACTTTACCATTTTCTATTAGGTTCATACTGCAATAGTAGCCTGTAAAATGGTATCAGAAGAGAAGTACAAACCTCATAACCAAAATTGAAACTATCCTTTTTCCAAGAATCCTATCCTAAGGACCAATGTGGCTAACACTCCAAGCAAGCAATACTTGCCAGTACTTGCTTATAAATTAAAAAAACCCCTCCTCTATTCCAATATTTAACTATTTTCAGGTGTACAGGGGCTATTTTTCATTGGTGTTGGGCAACTGTAACTTTCCCCGATGTCAGCAGGAGCTGTGGGTGCTCAACATTTCTGAAAAACAGGTCCATGCGCATTTAGGAGAAACGGACAGTTTCCCTCTCATTCTGAAAAGATGGAGTTCAGTCAACAACTCAGGAAAGTAACTCAGTGTGGCACCAATCTGCTGCTAATGCTGCCTTTTTAAAAACTAAGGGATAGAAACACAAAACATAGGTGATGGAACAGAAGATTTAAATCCATACCTTATTAGTTCTGTATTTTTACTGTCTGCTATTTCATTCAAGAGTCAAGAGTTAAGGAAGGCAGATCTAACACCTTGGAGAGTCACATCTAATGACACTTACACCATTTCTGTATGAAAGATCAATTCTATGATAGGTACCGTATCTCTTGAAATAACATGCTAAATTATTTGTAGGAATTTCAGGTCTTAAAAATTAAGTTCACGTTCAGTTCTGAGTGGTGCTGGGTGTTTCAAAATATATGTAGCTTAGCACTATGCAGGTTTGGCATATTTGAAAAAAATGTCACAAATGTTAGCCAACCCAGTTGGTGGCTGAGTTAAGAAAGCACTCTGATAAATAATTTTCAGCCTGAAAGAGCCTGAAGATGGTAGTAACAAATCTGTTATTCGTGCATGTTCTCACAGAAAACTCTATTTGGTTTCTTGCTCCACTATGAGGATGTTTGACTAGACAAATATTTTCAAAATAAAATAAGTAAAAATTATTTAGCACAGTTTCATGATTCAATAAAATGGATTTGTATCAAGATTAATGAGGGATGGGATCTGGTGGAAAATACAGCTATTCCATTACCAGAAAAATGTTGACTAGGAGGAAGCTGAATGAGCAACTAAAATGATTAGGTCCATCAAGTGACAGACTCTGTGGCTGAAGGGATGGTTAGCAACTACGCATTCAGTCTCCCATTTCAAATGAAAGATACGTCTAAGAGACAATGCAAGAGAGAAACAGTATATTCCTGTCAAGTAGAGGATGGCTTTGTTTTTTGCATGACCGATACAGCAGTGTGGTTCCAATCAGCCTCCTAATCTGAGTCATTAATGACATCTAAGATGCTGTCCGCTTTGTTACTTCTCTTGGTTGAACTTTATATCCCTCTGCTTCTTCTCTAACTCTCGCCCATTGCCACAGATGTTTACAGTCTTCTTTATTTCTCTTCTCACACCAGCACACTGAGTATTCGACTTCCACCCCTCCTCAAACACTACACTTTCTCTCCATTTCCTCTGGGACTTAGGTCATACAGGGTGTCCCTGGGGTTGTATTTTGTTCCACAGTTATCACATTACACACAAGAACAGAAATGTCATTCTAGTGGACAGAGACCCCAAGCTTGGCCAGTGATACAAGTTGCTTTGTGTTGTTTTCATTGCAGTTCTGTCGGGGTAAAGCAAACTGTTGGTATTTGCATGGCTTAACCATCATCATAAGCAAGGTGGTATATCTAATACCTTACCCATATAACTCAAGGAGTTTGTATTTAATTTCAGTCTTCTGCTCATGGCTGAGGTGTTGGCAGAGTTTGAATTGGTGAAGTGCTGTTGCCATTGCCTTCAGGGACATTCTGCCACGTAGAAAGGCTGGAGGTAAGTGGCAGATTAGATTTCCAAGTAGGTCAACATCATATTCATCAGCAATGGAGCCGTTCTGAAACAAGAAGCATTTACCTTGTTGGCAGAGCTAATCTTGGCTCTTGCTCTGTATCATTCAACCGCATCACAACACATTTAAGTTCTGTGACCCTTTAAGGAACAAAGACACAACAGTTTTCACTGGAAACCTAATCTACAATTTCTGCTGGGACTCTTTATACTTTTTGCTTTTACTAATGCAACTGGTGATATTTAATAAGCATTTGTCAGAGCTTTCAGTGTATCCTTTATTCCATATTGAAGCACACATAAAAGTAATTAAAATGAAATCTCCTGCCACAATCTCTATATCCAGGTGACCACCAAGTGCCTGCAGAGGTGGTGCAGTTCTGCCTGGCAGCAGAGACCTCACGTAGCCCCAAGCTTGTGGCAAAGGGGCTACAAGCTCTTGCTGTCAGAAGGTTTACCTCTAAGGGGTTTCTCAAGCAGCTAGGGATTATAGGGCTGGTTAGTATGTATAAGGACATGAATATTCACAGCTACACAAAAGAACTAGCTTCCCTTAAAAACTGGTGACTGCTGCAGCTCCCAGACAGCAGAAGACACAAAATCCTCCTGGTACCACCACCAGTCCCGTGGAGCTCCCTGTGCCACACACAGCTCTACGGGACTAGCACCACTTGGAGCAAGGGCAAACAGCTCCAGGGGCAAATGGGTCAGCTCCAGGCTGTCCTGGCCAGTTCATTGTGGTCAGCAGTGACATTTCATGAGAACACTTCGTAACATGCATGCAGTCAAGGAAAGTTGTTAAGGAAGCCATAAAAAGGTTTCCTTAGGCAGGGAACAATAAAATTGAAACACTACACCAAAAAAGCATAAGAATACAGATGGGTAAGTCAAGAACTTACATAGATGGTGACTGACATTACTGTATGAAATGCAGTACAGTAATATGTGTGAACAGAACCCCAGGATGGCTGTGTTTGAAAGGGTCCGGTCCAGCTCCTCCACTCAAATCATGTCAGCTACAGCAGGTTGCTGGGGCCTTGGCACTAAGAGCTTCTCTGAGCTTGTGATGATGAAGAAATTAGCATGCTGTGTTATTTTCTTTTGGACTCTTCTCAGAGTCCATCAGCTACGGTTTCACCGCACAAACACAGAGCAGGATAGCCTGTGTCTCAGGTTGCTGACTGTATAGAATAGACCATGAGCATGCACACATGGAGCGGAGAGTACAAATAGGCAGAATAACTTCGCGATGCACCACATGACAATAAAGGGACAGAAAACTTATCAACCACTCTCACTTAGTTTGGAATTGTCAGTGGTTAATTACAGATTACTTTTTTTGCAGCTCCCCCTCCACTGCTGACCCCTGCTAGCCATTCCTACCAAGCACTCCTGTACTTTTTGCAGGACAGCATTCTTTTTGTGAAGGCTTGGATTCAAAAGGTCCATCTCAGTCTTCCCCAGACTTTCAATGAAAGGGACACACAAAGAGCCTGAGACATACTCCAGGTACTCAGTCCTGCAGAAAGAATTCAAATGGTCTCAGAATATAAACCTGACCTTCATACATCCATAACCACACCCATAAAATCTGTGATGACAGAAGAATTTAAAGACAAGTCTGAACTTGAAAAATTATAAACCAGCCAGGCCAGAAAAGTTGCAATCAATCTACACCTTACTTTAACTTACATTATTTCTTCCAGTTCATCAGCACATCAATCTCACTTCAAAAAATGGCTAAGGGTTATAAATAGCTGCAAGTGGATGAAAGTGCTCTAAGATGTTTAACACTGTATGAAACAAGACTGTCTGCAGTTCAGAAACTTTTATCCTTTCTCGTTTTTATAAGGCATAATTCTCTGATGAATGAAGATGTGGTTGGTAGGTTAAGGACAGCAAGTGGTTTTAGAGTAGGCTTCCTTTTTATCAAAGTCCAAGAAGGCCTGCCAAATTAAACAAAATGATGCTTTTCTCCACGCAGAGTGGCAGGCAGCCTTTGCAAATAAAGCCACATCCTAAAGCTGCACAAGCCCAACCTTACCAGGGTTTGTAGGCAAGAGCACCAGCAACTTCTGATGGCCCTCAACAAGCAACATGCAATTACTGGCCAAATAACTTGGTGCTGCAGTTTGTAGAAAGCCTTGTATTAAAGTCTTTATATTATTATTTTATTGTTTTTAAATAGAGCAATGCCTTTTCAAACAGAATTATTTTCTTTTCTTACTTTTTTTCAATTAAAAAAAAATCCATGAAAGAATAGTTCTCATTCCCTTTTATCCCTTTAAGCATGTAGTAAGAAAGAAATAAAGAAAAAGGGAAATTAACAAGTTGTAAAATTCAGGCGTTCCTATCAAGCTACAGCTATTTTTTTTAATTTTTCTAAGGAAAAAAGCTGTCAGTGAATATTATTTGGCTACATATATAATGCAAAGTTTTGCTAGCTTACAAAAATGTCTTTAAACACACTGAAACATTTTTAACCATACAGAGCAATAAGCTTGGGCAGTACCCACTCTTAAAAAAAGAAAACCTAAACAAATAAGCAAACCAAGTCTCAGAATCCAGCATAAGCTACATTTAAATTAGTTTTGTGCTTCTAAATTATGCTCAAAAAAACCCAACGAATTAACCCCTTTATTTCGGCAGGCATCAGCAACAGTGTAAGCAGCAACATTACAAACTTTTTCATTGCTGCCACACCACTGCACTGTGATTCAGTCAGTACACAGAGCGCTTCAAGGGGGGCTGATTTCAAGGATGCAAAGGAATCCATAATTGTGAGAAAAATGAGCCGTACTAAAAGACATCAGGCATTACCTGACACAGATTACACTTCACACAGATTTTGGCTACAGTCAGTGACTGCTTTTTATAAATTACCATTTGTTTGAATCATTAGTTTTCTTAGGACTGAAGAGGTTATTAAAAAAGTGCTCAGAAGTACTCTGAATATACTGCTACAAATGCAGTAACTTAATAGTTTGTGAGATGCAACTTACGGAAGCACCAATAAAAGAAAGGGAGGAATAGATGCGTTGGAGACTTCCCAAAACTTCCAAGCCAAACAATTAACCTAAAAGCAACAAAAATTTAAGACCTTAAATGTTTCGAAATTTTGAGAAATAATGAAAATATGGTTTGTTTATTACAGCTTATAAATTAGCACATATAAACCTGCATATTATCTTCAGAGAGCATTTTTCTTTGGCTTTTTAAAAGCAGTTTAGAATTTTCTTTTTGTAGACATAAGAGATTAAATACTTTATATTTGAGTGCATGAGAGCATTTGTATGTTTTCAAAACTTACATATATTTCCAAACAGATTACTCATGAGTTAGGAAGTTAGAAGGACTGTAGAAATTTCTTGCAGTTTGTAAGTGACAAATGAAACTGTCAAAATGAGGTATGATAAGAGAGGAATTCACACATAAAAGATTTAAATTAAGTATGTTAACAGCAAGTTCACACACACAAGATTTTGAAAAAAAATGAAAATAGAATTAACCAAATTCTAATTTACCTACAGTTTGGATATTGGGTAGTATGTTTATGTACACAAAGTCTTTTTTTTTGGTTTTACCTGATAGGGAGAAAGCAGATGAAGATTCTTTTCAAAGAATTTAAAAGCGTTTAAAAAAAATTCTGTGCCCATACTTTCAATGAGTTGACAAGTTACTCCTTTCACAAGCTGTCCTGTGCTGATAGGAAAAGCAAAGTTCAATCTTTTGAATGCTTAAGCAGGATCTAGTCCTTACTCCCCACAACCACATCCTAAGATAGTTTCTTGACTC
>NW_009258789.1:1124604-1132865 GCF_000687185.1 Egretta garzetta
CTTTCTTGTAATCGAAAGGCTATTGAAAGTAAAAACATAATCAAATTGAAAAATGTGGACTGAGCCTTAAAATGCTAAAACCTCTGCAATGCTTTGATCCAGATTTTGGATTTGGAGCCCCTTTTTAATGAGGAAGGTGAATTATCCTGTGGTACCAAGGAACGAACAAACATAAGACAGTACAAAATAACCACATAGCGTTTATGTTTACCTCAAAGTCGCTCTCATCACAAAACTAGACTTAAACTCTATTTCAAGAGAGACTATCATCCATACCTTAGCAGGTCAACAGGATAGTTTTTCTTAGACAGTAATTCATACAGATACAAAGCCTGAAATAAAACCCACCATATTTAAAGTTAAGCTTAGGTAATTCAGTTGTAAGAGGCAATAACTACTGCAAGGTTTTTGTATGCTTAACTCTCTTATGCACTTTAAAGGCATATGGTCTAGTTTGGGCAACCAAAAGGTTGGCATCCAGTGCTGAATTTCTTCTTCACAAGACAATACATCACTGACTGGCACTATGGGATGATGTTAAACATGTTCATGGGACACAATCACAGAATAATTTAGGTTTGAAGGGACCTCTGGAGATCATCTGGTGCAACCTTGCATCTTTCTGGACAGAGCCAAAGGGCTGATTGTAGATGCAAATGTCTAGTATACAATACCGGAAAGAGAGAATTTATGTGGCAGAATCCTGAAGACTTAAACTCAGCATATTAACGCTTCCCTTTCTGTAACACTGTCTCATAATGCTGCCTAGGCTCTAAGTGACCTCTGGTTGTTTATGTCAAGATATACTTGGGGCAGTTCCTTCCTTTTACCTATGTTCCTTGAACACATAGGTATTACAACACTTTTCCTATTCTCCCATCACATGAAACTGCAGTGGAATGGGAATTGCATAATAATTTTTACCTGGCTTCTTCTTAGTTCTTTTTCTTTTATCATTGAAGAATTATATCCAGTCTGCTTCCATAAATCAGAAAGAGATATTTCTTTAAAGAAAGCTCCTTGTATATCTTTGACTGAGGAAGAAAAATGTCCAGATGCAGCTATCTAAAAAGAGGAACAGATAAATACATGGCATTTCAGAACCGATGCTTAGATTTACAGGATTTGCCCTTCGTCATAGTCTGTGTAATATTTCCCTTAAGAGGATAAAGGAAAAACATGTCAGTATTAAAAATGCCACAGGACTAAGCAAAAGACAGCCTTCAAAATACACTTGGTGTTCAGAAAGAATGCTGGAAATATTAACTATTGAGCTAAAACACGTATCTCGGTGACAACATTTTAAATCATGCTCTGCATATCTGGTTATTGTGCTCTTGTGCAGAAGGAACCTGCTACACACTCAAGTTTATAATCACCTTCCTGAGGATCCCTTGCTGTTGTGCAGGTGATAAGTCAGGTAAGTATTGGGACGTTGTGCCTCGAATAATCTGAGAAAGCTCCTTTGGGTTCATGCTGTAGAATGACTGGGTGCTAATACCAGTTACCAATGCGCCCATTTGACTAACATTATAAAATGATAAAACCTGCAAAGATAACAGCACAAACAAACAGAAAGTTTTCTGGCTTGTGAACAGCAGATATATTTAAAAGCAAAAATTAATAAATAAATCAAAATTACTATTTTGAATACTTAAAACATTTCTTGCCTGGGAATGCACTTTCCTCAGATTTCTTTCAATTCAGACAAGACTGTCCAGGGAACAAATGTGACAGTTTTCTCAGAGGCTTCTTTTTTTGCAACTTTAGAAAGCACCCTGATTCCTTCCATTACAGTAGATTTGAATAAATGGTCTGGGATGTCTGATCATGAATAGGGTGGTGATACAGACAAAATAATATATACAACTGCCAAATGCAAACAGTCATTCTCTCTATTACTAGAGAACTACTTTGGAAGGTACAGTCTGGGATGTTTTTATTTGATTTAAACAAAATTTTCAGATCACTAAAAGAACTAAAAAGAAGTTTTGTACTCAACTTTTCAAAATCCACGATTATCATTGAGAAAAAGCCACTTAACTTTTAAAAACAGAAGGTAGGAAAGCTGTTATCAGAGGTACCTTTTCATAAGAGAGGTATTTACTGGATAAAATCATAACTTGGCTTTTTGCCCACCCAGAGACTTGGTTTAATGTTGCAATAGCATTATGCACCGCTTCAGGTGACAAATATTCCAGCTGACTTGAAGTTAGCCCAACCACAGCATCTGACAGAGATCCAAGGATATCATTCAGTGTCTGGTTTTGCATGGCAATATTCAGGAGTTGAGATTTGAGCTAAAGTAAACAAAAAAAGCAGATGGGAAATAAAAATCTGCCAAGAACTACTTTAACTGGAATTTCTGGAATATGCATTGGCAACCATTTAGTGACTGCACACACTTCACAAAGATTCAAAAATAGAACCACAGTTGTCAAAGGAATATGAAATGGGAGGAAACAATGAGAAAAGAATGAGCACTGTAAAAAAACCAAAATGGGCTCTTACTCTTTGCATTATATGATCAAGAACCATTTCCATATATTTCTTCGATCCCAGTCATTTTTCACTCTTTTCTTTCCAAATTCAAGAAGAAAGTCCCTTCTCCTCTGTTTTCAGGATTAGGTTAGGCAAGAAGAACAAGCATTGTACCCACCTTCTGAACCTCAGCCTGGAAACCTCTCAACTGATTGCATTTAATCATTTGATGAAGTAAAGCCTGGGCCACAGCAGCATCCATCTGTTCCATGTCATCATAAAAGCAAACCAATAAACCTAGCCTATATAGAAGAAAATACATTAGCAAAATTCTGACATAAAAGGTATCCTTCTCAGGAGACTGAAATATAGCATGGTACACCCTACTTGTGCTTAAAACTTGAGTAATTTCTGTCACCAGTGCCTTAAACTGCAGTCTTTAAAATTCCACATGGCCTGAAAGTTGGGCATGAGACATACGCACTGTTCTCTGTATTCAGCTGAACTCTACACAGATCGCTTGTGCTGTCAAAAATTTGTTTCCTCATGCCATTTGTCCACGGCTGGATTTTCCCAGTTAATGACTCCACTCCTTGGCAGAATTTGCAGTATAATCTCTGATTTGAAAAGGATGAAGGGCTAAATAAGTCTCTAGAAGTGGCTTGCTGAGTTCTTATCTGGATTGATTGGATGTTTTGAACTCTAAATCCTGCCTGGATTTCACATGAAACATAACTCATTCATGTGCCAGAGCAGCAACTATAGCATTACATAGCCTCTTTATCGTTTCAGGTTTAAGCAGCGCGTGCTGTATTTCACATCAAACATGACTGGCCGATGGATGGAGGCCTGTCCAACTCAACTCTGGCTAGGAGAAAACAGGCTGAGGCTCGCTGTCTTAGCGGTGCCAGCACAGCAGTTTGCAAGGCAGTGTTGTGAACCAGATGTGGAGCTCATTTTCCTCCACAGTACCCACACTGTAATATTGAAGTCAGCATTTCCATTAACCTCCGTAAAGCACCACCACAACCACAGCTGGTGGAGAGAAGCAGTCATGCCACCAAGGGTAAGCACCTGCTGTAGGTGCCCTTCTGACTTAGGCTTCATGCTTATTTACTGCCATTACCTGCAGCCCTGTAAAAGAAGTCTGAACTGTGCATCGCTCTCTCTGGACTTCAAACTTCATAGTGATGGTGATGAATTCGATTGTAGGATGCCTGAATCAATCCCCTGTCACTGTAAACAACTAGCCCTTGCTTTCATAATTTACACAGATAAGAACCTACAAAGCCCAGCTTTCCTGCTACAGTCTGGTTTTTAGCAATTCAATGATACAGGCATAAGCAGAGTCTAGGCAATAATGTCCAGATGTGAACTAAATCAACAGCAGACAATGCTGCAGCACTATCACAAGCTCAGTAAAATTCTGCAGTGCAGAATGTCTTAGCTTTTAGTTCCTCTAGTTCCTCAACAACAACATGCTTAGTGATATAACAAAATGCTGCTTCAGCAGCCCATCTGAATTCATGGGACATCATCAAACTAACATACAAATCAAAGAAACATCTATAACTGCATTTTTATAACAAATAATTACCTTCTGATGCATTATGGCATAGCCACCAAGAGCTCTTCATCTCCTTTGGGATTAGCAGCAATGAATAATACTACTTCTTAAAAGTAAAAGTGCATTTAAATCATCAGTATGGTTAAAATGAGTAATATAAAATAAGTGCGTTGTAAAAATGGAATATATTAAGGATTATGGAGCATGACATTTCTCTCATCTGTGAGAATGTGGCACCTCTCATGAGTGGTAAAATAATTTTTAAGATTTCTGACATTGAAATTTAGAGCGTAGGCATAATTCTTCACTTGCTTACATCTCCAACAATCAGTAACACTTCATGGAAGTCAGTGAGTTACATTGCAATAATGACAGGAGCTCTGAAGCCATAAAGCATAATCTCCATTAGTTTAAAACTCCAAGGTATCCCCCAAGGAGACTACAAATAACTTCAGACAGTGGTGTCTTGGGACTAAATACATCCATCTATACGACAGTATAAATGTAAATGTGGAGTACGGCACTTTCTCGCAGGTAGCTCACATTCACTGCGTATTTATGAGTAAGAGCAGTTTATTTTGGTTTTTTATTATTGTTAAAGTAAGTTCAGTGCTGATTTGACAGCCCTGAAAATGCAGTTTCCTGCTTACACACACAACAGTCACATGCGCTTAAACGCGGCTCAGCTCTACCCTGCAGGCCACACAGAGGACAGCAGGACGGGCTTCACACCTCTTCACTGTGCGACCTCTCTGGTCACACCCATGCCAATTAAAAATCACTTGCAGTCCTGGCTGGCATAAGCCAGGATTTCCTCCTTAATCCTAACTGTAACATGATTTCCACAAAACACCCCCATCTTCTGTCATTCAGACAGCCAAGGCAACTCATGTCCCGCTATCACAATTTATTTTACTGCTGTACTGTATGATGAGATGGAGCTCTGATTGGGTCTCCCAGATACTACTGTAGTCCTCCTACACTAATATTACATACAACTCCTTGCTGCAGAGCAGGAGACAAAGCATTAGCTAATTAGGCACACCTCCAAAAATTCATAAAGTAGCAATTCTTCACTGTTGCTAACTAGGATTGGATTTCAGCCTAGGTTTTTCTGCTGGAAGGAAAAAGCCATGCCACATCAACAATTTAATCAGCTACTTATTGCTCCTCTCTTTTCTCCTTATGTATTTGTTCTCTCCATACACAGCCATAAAAGAAAAAGAAAAGCAGCCTTGCCTGTAGATAGTTGATGTGTTCCTCATATCAAATCCTGATGAGTTTATTCTTTCCAGGAAAGCTTGTGCAAGCTCTGGTCTGATATCGTACACTGTGTCCAACTGCTTTGTTGCATTGTCATAGCTAATGAATAGTCTTATCTGACCAGTACAAACAAAATCATGCGTCAGGATTATGAAACAATTACATCCAATAAAATACATTTGAGAGTCTAAATTAATTGACTCCATTCATGTTATAGAGAAAGGAAGATGACAGATTTGGATAATACAGTATTTTTGAAGGCAAAGATGGATAATACAGTATTTTTGAAGGCAAAGATGAGTGAGTGATTCTCTGTCAAACAGTCAAATAATTTGAGGGTCTTCTATCATTAGTCCCTATCTTTCTTTCAGTACAAGTCACAGAAGTCTGATACAGATAAATAATTACATATTAATGATAGGCACTTTCAAATTCAAAAAAAGAGGAGAATATTTGGTTGACAATGGATTTGGATTCACTTTATATTTAAGTAATTGAAATATATAAACTTCTTTTTCATGTTTACGTTTGCATTTGTGTTCATATTGTTTGTAGCTGACATCACTTGACAATGATATATTCAACCACATTTTGTTACTTACTTCATTGAGACTAATTTTCAGGATTTCTTCTAAAGGGAGATGGACCATGTATCTTCCCAAAATCCATAAGTTTTCTGCACTGACCCAAGAAGTTGATTCATTGAACTCTGTCTCAACACAAATAAATACTCACTACAATGTTAAGAAAGTAATTATTTTTCCAATATATTGTACCCAATATATTGTTATTGGTAAATAATAATAAAAAAATTCTGCAAATCAGAAAAATCCTTAGCAGAGAGTCATGTTCCCTCCCTTAGCTAGATTTTAGCATCACATTTTTATAAGCCCATACATTTTTTGATGAAAATGAAATAGTGATTCAAATGCCTCAAACTTTCTCATATGAAAATGATTAATGTTTTATGTTGTTGAAATAGAAAATGGATAAAGTACAGGACAGGAAAAATTAAACCTATATTATTAAATATGGAGCAGCACTTCTTAAATTCAGTTTTCCTAACCAAATATATTATTTAAGAACACCAGGAAGGCATGATACTTTGTAACACTTGATACATCTTATATATATCTACTGATGATACCACTCATTTCGGCAATATGCAATAGCAATAATGGAGATAATGAAAAATCATTCATATACCTATATGGTAGTAGGTTGGCAAAAAATACAAATACTGCATAGCAGTTAAAAAATGTCACTCATTTGGTAACATTCTCACAAGGATTGAAAATTAAATCAAGATGCAAATATCCCCAAGAAAATAGTATTTGTGGACTAGGTGGGTACGTTGAGCCACAAAGAAAGTGTGTTCTCCAAAGTGTCATAATTTTGATGGCTCAGTGTGTGATACCTTTGAGCATGTTCCTTAGCAGTGCTGATACTCACAACTCTGTTAAAATAAAATTGGTGCATGTTGCAGTTTTCAGTATATGAAAAAACCAGCCTATAAATATCAGAAGCTGAATTACCCCATTTAGTAAGTGTTTTTTCGGAAAACACAGATCTAAGCTCCTTAGCTGAGATAAGACAATGTTCCCAACAGACCTGTCTGTCATGCTTCTGATTTTTGAAGTGATATTAACTCCCATTACCAGGAATATTAAAAGAGTTGAAAGATATGATAGAAGAGTTAAACAAAAACTACCACTATTTAAGGATGTTGACTGTGGCCTTTAGCAGAACGGACTTGCAGTTACCAACCATGGTAGCTGTGATCCCCAAAAGCTGTTTTATTATTTTTAAATAAGGTACAAAATTCAAAAGTTACAGCCTCCTGTTTTTGCAAGGGCTACCAGAGCGTTTTATCTCTGAATGCTTCAGCGTTTTTAACATGAAACATGCAAGTATTGGCTGAGTGGCAAAGAAATTTCTTGAAAGGTTTGACTCTTAAGACATAGCAGCTACGTGTCACCTCCTGCTCACCCAGTGCTCCACCTGCAGGGACTGCCTGATACCGCGGGGAGAAGCAGTGACGGAAAAGCCCTCTGCATTTGTGCACTCACAACAGACACATGGTGATGAGTTCTCTGTCACCAAAACCAGCAGAAATGCTTGGGAGGTGGCCCCATAAGCGCCACAAAATATGAGGCTTCTTTCAAGGTTCTTTTCTGCTGAGCTTAAGTGAGGAAGATGCTGCTTCTGCAAGAGGGCTGATCCCTTTCCCAGGTGGTCCTAGTACTACCCACATATGAAGTTAAAGTGAATAAATCAGACTATTGCAGGACTCTCCTGTTGTCCCACACTCCGTACTGTGACCCACAGTGTGCAGATATACTTGAGTGAGCTTTAGACTTGCCAACCTGGATGTTGGTAGCCGTCCAACTGTGCCTGCTCAGGGCTGGTGGGTTGTCCAGCTCATAGTACCAGAACTAGCTGGTAATCAGTCCATGCCCAATGCCTTCAGGAGTGGATTCACCATATCTGCACTGCTTTGCATGTGAAGCAGCAACCAGGACTTAAGAGATGCATGGTAAATCTCAGCCCCTCCCAACCTGGGTGAGCTTTTACAAACTGAGGGTTCACGAATGTTTCAGACACAACCCAAGATACCTGATGCTGTGGGGTTTTCCTGGGACTGCTGAGTATCATCAAGCAAGTTCTGCATATTTGCTTCCCCAGTAATGCACTGGCAATAATACTACCTCACAGCAGCATCATGAACTTCCTGTCTATTGACTTAATGGGTTACTCTGATATTTTGAAACCTCAGAAGTCCCAGGAGCCAAATTTAGCTTCACTGAAGGAAGTGGGCATTTTGTCTTTGATATCCAGGGAGAGAGGAAGAACATAGACATCTAAAAGTCTAAAATGCTCCCCTGACAGCCTGCTGGGATGTTCGATGAAACCCAAGCACTGGCTCTGATGCTGCCACTTTACCGGCCCC
>NW_009258789.1:1132922-1144150 GCF_000687185.1 Egretta garzetta
GAAAGAGGAAGAACATAGACATCTAAAAGTCTAAAATGCTCCCCTGACAGCCTGCTGGGATGTTCGATGAAACCCAAGCACTGGCTCTGATGCTGCCACTTTACAGGCCCCTCACAGAGCCTGTCCTGCACTGTCCCAGCTGTGGCACATCTGTTTAAGACACATTAACAAGGCAAACAACTACGGTAAAAGGCATAAAATCAGAATTAAGTTTGTTTTTATCTTGTCCCGAGTCAGTGACATGTGCATTACAACTTTCACAACATCCTACATCTCTTTGTATTTTTAAACAGTGCATTGGCTAATATATTCTGAGACAGATCCATTTTTCTAGTCTGAATAGTAGGTCAGAAGTGAACAACACACCTGTGCAGAGTACCTGACAACTGTATCCTATTTAAGTCTTAGATAAATTACAGAGACTTTGTGTATAGCTCTGTGCAGAAGAGATGAAGAGCGAGCATCTCTGGAGAACTATTTGCTATGAATAACAAATATTGTGCTTGCTGTATTCGGGAACAAAGGTATTCAACACAGCTACTCTTAAACAGACTTGCATTAAATTTGGGAAACAATTCAATACAATGGATAGACCTTTTGCTGACTGTTTTTCTCTTATGACAAGAATAAAATACTTTGTACATAACATACCACTCATGTTGTAGGATTTTTGTAGAATCTGCTTCATCCAACCATACAGAGCTCTCTGTGTATTTGCTGACGTTTTGTCATAGAGGTCCTTGAATACTGTTGATCTAAGTGATACAAGGGCATGTTAGTTAACTAATGAGTTAACTTTTTTTTTTTTTTTAAAATCACACACATGGGCAAATGTTTTTAGAAGCAGCAACACATAAGCTGAAAGCTGTATCTGGAAAATAGACTGAGACCATACAGTAACCTCTTTTTAGCAGTATACATAGTCAGCAAATACTACATAGAATTAATTGTGTCTGGAAAATAAACGGCTTACAAGTTTCTGAAAGCATCCTCCTGCAGAATGGTTGGGAGTCTCCCAATGACATCAGGTTGGAGATAGTTCACTCCTGACACACGCAAAACCTGGTTTAGGATATCCACACAGTCCAAAGCACCCAAAGCCAGAAAGCATTTATCCAGTGTTATAAGGAACAAGGTCCTGTTTACTCCTGGACTTTGAAAAATTCTCTCTCTAGTCTTGTCCCAGTCAAGAATAATATTTCCCATTTCCTGCAGGCAACAAAGGGTTAAAAGAATGTCTCTGATTAATTCAGTATATTGTTCATTTTAAGGCCTGACAGAAAGCACTCTGCAAAAAAATATAATGCTGTTATCATGAAAAATAGCTGCAAAATACTGCCCGGTTGCATTACTTCAGATAACTCTCTTCTGGCATTGACCAGAGACCAAAATAAAAATGAAAACCAGGAAAATAATCCAAATGGCTGAACTTATAGTGTGTGCTCTCATGAAAGAATTAGTTACTTTGAAAAATTGAATGAGTATTATCTCATATATAAATTAATATGTAGACATCTCTAGAATAGATCTTTTCCCATCTTGCAGCCCTTACTACAAACATCCCCTCCAGAAGATAGGGTAACATCGAAGAGCCAAGCCCAGGGAATAAAGCCACCCTGGTTGGGGATGGATTATTAGGTTGCTCCATCTCACATGTGGATGTGTCTAGGACAGCCTGTTCAGAGCATATAGTCCTCGGCCTGGTGATTTGTTCATGCCATATTATCAGTCCTGGGTATGCCATTTGAGAAGACAAAATATATTTTATTGGAAGGGCTTATGCTCTACTGCTCTGATTCCCAGTGTGTGCCACTCTGTGCTTTGGCAGTATGAGCTGAACCACCATTAAATAGTGGATTATACAGTGTTTGTTCTGGGCAGTCATCTCATGCATTTGGGGAAACGCTCTCCTTTTCTCCCAGCTTCATCTCCACCCTCTCAGCGATACCCATGCTGGAGGCCCTTCATCCCAGCAGGGAAGGTGCCAAGTGCTCTCATCCATCAGGCTATGATCCCACCCCTGCAGTGGAGGTCCCCTCTGCAGCAGCACTCCCCCGCCCCGGGTGGCACTCACTGACTTTGAGTGAGACTTTTAAGATGGGTCACACAGGGAACACGCCACAGAGGCAAGCAAATTATCTTATGCTGCCTCCCCTCCAAATTCCCTAGCAATTTGCTTGCACACTCCCGTAACTAATTAACAAGGTAACTAATTTCACCTTCTTTAGTCATCTTGGCTCTCTTTCTGGCCACTGAAGAGAAGCAGATACTCCCTGAGAACAACCGGTCCTACCTACCACAGATACTTGCGTAGGTAAACCATTCCCTGGAGATGTGTTTCTCCCCAGTGATTACAGAGAAAATCCATAGGACTGACTTGGACTTGGCACCAAACTTTTAGACAACAAGAATTAAACGAAATAAGTCCAACCAAAAGAGAGGGGCCCCTGGAATCTAATACAAGCCAGCTAATAGCTGCATGGCATGCACCACGAGACCCCCTGTCTGGCTCCTTCCCATTTATCTAAGGTATTAACAGCAGCTTTTATTTTTCGCAAGTGCAAAGTGACTTACAATATGGTCCTTTCTGCTGTTGAAGAGATACTTCATTGCAGTTTGGAACTGCTGCTGATCAAGCTGTTGAAATTCAGAAAGTAGTTGCCTAGGCTGGTATAAAAGGTTCTTCAGGTAACTTTTTATGGACATCTGAAGTATAGAAAAATATGGGTAGCATACATAAAACTTGTATTCTTGTACTAGGGGCATCTTTTACTCCCCGAAAACCTCTGCTTACAGAGAGAAAAGTGCTTAACTCTTGTATTGTCTGTGTTGTCAACAAATAGAATAACTATATTCAACACAAACTGTCAAGAAAAATATTCTAAATGCAGCACCTAAAGACAGTAATTTTTAAATCCTATTCTTGGCTTCATGAGCGAGTCCTCTCCAATGAGCCACTTAACAAAACTTCCTCAGTTTCTCACTTCATAAAACAAGAGTAATAATGCTTTTCTGCTTCACACAGCAAAGCTGTGAAAATGAACCTTTTTGAGGAGCTCCAAAAAAATCAGGTACTGTGTGCATATTATTATTACTTAAAAAAAGGAAGGAAATGTGCAATTAGATGGGAGGAAAAGTCTGTACCACGTCGTAAGGCAAAAATACTCTCTCTTACATCAAACTACATTACTAGTTAACAATCTCGTGCCTGTTTTGAAAATCTAAGGGGAATTATAATATTAGAACAGAAAGCACTGTAAGGCTCATTAGCACCAGACTGGCGTAAAATCCCTTCTAATTCCTGACAGAATTATTTCAGAATTGGTTTGGAATTTGAATTGAAACTGTTCTTTGTTTTCTTTGCTTAGCTTGCATTGCTACCAACAAATACCAACACAGTTAGATCCTTGTTGTCTGGGGGGTCCAGGCCTGCTTACAGCCTGAAACTGTTACTAAATCTAATCTAATGGGAAGAGGCAGTGTTAGTCTCACGAAGGTTTGGATAAGCTGTGACAGTGAAATGGAGCTGATTGGGAAAAGGCTTGAGCGCTGTGGAGCTATATGGCCTTGGGCTTTTGGGAATGCCTAAGGCTCAGCAATCGCACATTTGACACTCTCCTTTTTCCATGTGTGTCTGTGTGTAGGGAGGAGGGAGGGAGTCAGGTTTTGATTAGCAGGCTACAGCTCCACTTAAACCAGCTCATAACCAGGGATAAAGTACAATGACTTTTTCCTATATCACTTCCACATTGACAATTTACAAGAAGATAGTTCAGAGGAGCCTTAGAAGGTGGATGCATTTTGTAGGATGCTCTGGAGCCTCTCGTTCCATCAGAAGCAGTGCAAACTACAGCCACAGTCAAAATCTGGGAGAAACCTCCTACTTTGTGGAAAAACAGCATGTGTATACACTCAACTCAGAAACAATTGCTGAGCCTGAAAACTCATAATTTCTGCTTTCCATCAGAGGAAAAGCAAAAAGATCTTCTTACTTACTATTTCTGCCTTGCATACTCCTGCAATCTTAGGGGAAAAAACAACCAAAAAACCTATTCCTATTTCCTACTTATCTGCTACACTGTAGATGTGTTCGTTATCTCTATTATTGGCAACCGAGTTTTGGCTACAGAGATAGGTTGCTTTTTAAATTCCTTTTTGAATAAAAATTTTCATGCATTTTAAATGGCACAAACCTGTAAGCTGCTAAGAGTAAACATAACTTCCTGGGCATGAAAATATGCCATGACTTTTGTAAGCATATCTGCTGTCCAGACATTAGAACTGTAACAGAAAACAGGACCAAAAATGCCAGTAAAATAGTATAACATGTAAAATAGCAGATTACAAGACAAAACAAGAATAAGAAAAGCAAACACTGTTACTAACACCATAATGACACGAGTATTCAGCTTTCTGGCCTAACAAGACTAATAGCTGACCTACTTAATGCAATGAAAACACAAGGTTCAATGAGGAACGAAATGAATTAGTTACGGGTTTTTTAATCTAACTCCACCACCACCCACAATAAACTCAATTTTCCAACATGTTGCCATTAGTACCGTCTCCAAGGATGAGACAAGCTGTGCTGTGGCTAGTCCGGAGCTATAGGTGTGCTTCCTGGCACCCCATTATGTCTGTTCTGATCTGCTTGTAGAAAGAAAGTACACCGACTAATGTCTGCTGCCTTTCCCTCAGCAGAGTCATTAATTTCAGTGTGTCTTCTTTATGCAGCCATTGATTTTCTCAAAATATGTAGGAGTGGAATTGCCTTTGAGGCTTATACTGCTCTTTCAAATTTAGACAAAATTAGCAAATAATTCAAAAGCCGCCCGAAGCTGAGGGAAGTGGGATGGATGGGGGATGGAGCAGGACCGAAAGAGGAAGATGGACAGCAAGCTGGAACTGCACCTAATTTCCTTAAGAAGCCATTCTGAAACATATGAATAAAGTTAATTATCAAAACTTTTGAAAACTGTAGCAGGTATTTATTCTCAGCCTCATTCTATGCCTATTTTTTGCTTTATCATGAAAAACAGCTTTTTCCTTGTTAAGAGGAAATACTCCTCACAGAAGATCTAAATCAAAGTAATCATATGTGCCAATTTCATTCTAGCCATAATGTTCCAGTTTCTGTGGAAATGAAACAGATCATATCTGAAGTGCAAGACAATACTGAAAAATCAAGACGGTGAGAATAATACATTACCTCTGAAAATGAAGTATATCAAGGAGGGCTACATATGGAAAATGGAACATAAAAAAGTTATGGTGAGATATTGAGTTTTAATTCCTTTTTGAATCATAAGTGGGAACAATTTTGTACATTACCATTCAGATATTTTCCAGTTATTACTTCCTCCTAAGGAAAAAATGATAACTATATGTAATAAATTATTATTTTTATATTATAATATAAAATGTTAGTAGAGAGATCAAATAAAAATACTAACCATAGCTTTGTGTAATAACGGAGGCAAATCTGTAAAAGATTATTCTGTTACTAAAACCTGATTTAATGTTTTACCATTCAACTGTCTTATACAAAAATACATATATTGTATGTAGCGATCAAAACTATATATACATATAATTTATTTATAAGCATTTAATGCAGTTTTGATTAAATGTATCTACAGAAAAACAGTGAAACTAAAAGGTTATTAAATAATAAGCAATCTTGGTTAAATTCTTTGCTGGCATAGCTCCACGAAGTCAAGAGAGCAGAGAATATGGTCCTAGTTAGCGAACAGTACTCCATCTATTTTACTACACATAGCTTTTTCCATCCACACAAAATGTATCCTTCATAGAGGAGTTCTGGTCTTACCTTCAGAGGTCTGACTGTGCGTAATCTCAGCATGATTCATTGATATCAATAAGAAACATATCTTCAAAAGTCTGGACATTTCTTCTAGTGTTTATTAGAATGAGAAGGCATTTTGATTGAAAAGGAAAATAAAAAAGAACGGAGTCAAAAGGCAATAATCACCCAAAACTTTCACAGCTATAAATCAGAGACAGCCTAAGCTATGGAGTACAGACAGAGATCGGAATGATCTAAAAGTGCTTGCTCCCACGTTTTTAATTTAGATCTTTTTCCAGGATAGATATATATTTTATGCAAATACAAGTCCAACAAGTGTGTACACAGTTAGATTTATTCTCCTTTTAGCAAGCAGCTCTTTTAATTTTCTTCCTAGTAGCACCATTTATTTACTAAGCACTGTTCCACCTAAATACGACTTAAATGCAGCTTAGTTTAAAAACTAACAAACAAACAAACCCCTTTTAAACTCAGATAAAATAGAAAAGAAATAGAGAGAGTGGAAACTGAAATAGTAAAGAAACTCCAAGCAAACCCTAAGACTTTTCTAGCTTGGTCAGTTGCCTGCACTATTATTGCAGACCAGGTCTGGGACCCTCCACTTCCCAGATCTCTGAACTCAAAGGGTGGGAGGGCCTGGCTCTCTGACTTGCCCCATGTCAGTGCAGGGGGCTCCAGGCAGGGAGGCTGAAGGGGTGCTCCCCTCCCCTGCTGCCATCACTCTACAAAAAAGGGGAAAAATGTCCTTGTGCCCTTCTGAAACAGAAGGAAAGCAACCCATTTGGGAAATGGGGTTCAAGACTATACCACTTCACTTACATGGATCAAAGCACTAGTCTTTGTACTTGTGAGAGTACACCATCAATTTTTCACCATCAGCTAGGACACAGTTTCTATAGAAATACCTGTTTCACTAGCTTTTGCTATCCCTGCTGCCCTGTGCTATGTGGTATAAAGATCACTGAAAGACAAATCAGCTGGACATGCAGTAACGGGATACCCTGAGCTTTTCACCAGGGTGTCACTGATTGTCATCAGAAAGACTGACAGTCTCAGAGTTGTCCTATGTGAAATGAGTTTGTTGCTTTCAGTCTAGCTCCTGAAGGACAAGACAGCAGGGACAGAAAGGGAGCAGAGACTCAGCAGATCTCACTCACACAGGTATTCCTGCAGCCACGTCCCCTGCACAGCACTGGGGACCGACCATTAGTGGCTTTAATCCACGTTGCACCAAGTTTACTGCAGAGAGGATTTTCTGCCTCTGCTGCCCAGCCGTGAGAGTCACCATCCCCACAGGTAAAACAATTAATTCATCTATTAGATGATGCTCTGCTCTACAAATTGCAGCTTCTTACATTGGGATTAGTCCATGATTTTAACAGGTGACACAGAGGGCCCCATTGGCCAACTCTGCTCTGGCCCCGAGATGACTCTCTCTCCCTTTCCTTCATTTCAAGGGTTTATCTGTAGCCACACTTAATTTCTGCATTTCTTTTTGTTGCTGAATTTGGATCCATTCTCTTTTTTTTGTTTTGTTTTAAAAGTTCTCTGCCACGGCTTGAGTTACAGATCTGAGCATTTGATAAATATGAATGCCTTTTTCAGATTGTTTAATCTCACATATCAGCAAGGTACTCTTATGAAAACATCTTTCAACAGTCTCTAGCAATACTTCAGTCTATCACAAATACTTAACTCCAGTCTTGTAACAGAAGCAACTCAAACTGATGGATGATGAAAAATTTAAACATTAGACTTTAAGAAGCTATCGCCTCTGTCCTGTTCTTGCACACACTGAAACCCTTTTCAGCTATTCTTTTGGGAGCGCCACAGTACATGTCTCTCATTCAGACATATCTGGTTTCCTAGACAAGGAACTTTCTTGTGTTTGTTTCTGCCTTTGCCCTATTAATTTTGCAGTAAGGTTTGATTACTCTGCATAGCTTAAATCATGCTACCAATGTCAATCCTGATTTGCTTATTCCAACTCATTCACTTTGATCATGAAGGGTATTTTAATTAAAGCATGCTAAATTAATATATAAGGAGATTAAATGCAAAGGAAAGTGCTGTTTCATCCTGACTAACTCCAATAGACAATTAGCAATTGCAGAAAAAGTCTGCTCTGAGATAGCCCTGCTTGATAAGACAATTCACGGGATGAAATAGTTCCTTTTGTCAGTGAAACTAGTCTGTTCACAGAAGTTCACTGCAGCTTTTACACGACCCCAAGTCACCCTGAGGGGATCTCTGCAGATCCCATCCAGCATTTCCCCAGAGATAGTTCCTTGCACCACGGCAGCATACTCTGTTATCAGATCTCTGAGATGTCACCCTTGCAGGACCCTCCAGTTAGGAGTTGCTCCCAGATTGCCTTCTCCCCTTGCTCCCCACACAGCCACTCTTCCACATAAAGAAATCCTAGGCATTTTATCACTCACTGCAATGCAGCCGCTGCCTTATCTGAAGCTTGATAACTAGAAAGCTAATCTCATAATCAAAAGTCTTGCTGATAAGCCTGTGCACTGCCAGTGCCCATCCTCCCCCTTGGAGCCAGGCTCTCAGCACCTCTGCAAAAAGCCCTATACGCAGTGAGGGAACCCTCAAGGAGTTGAGGCTGGCAAGGGAGAAGGGGAAGTAAGGGGAGGGCAGAAGAGAAGAAAGAGAGATGGGGTTATTGGGGCATCTATGGGGAAAGCCAGGACCCACAGCACTTTACCTGTCTCTGCCGTGTGCGCCTCCTTCCCCGAACTCCCTGTACAATGAGCTGGGCGGCTCCAGCCAGGGACCCCAGAGCAGGGGGCAGGGATTGGGGCCAGCACCGCCTTGAAGCCTCAGGTGTCAGCCCAGCAGCACCCAGCCTTCAGCCAGTGGGGAGGGACTCCTACAGCAGGCTGGGGGGCTCAGAGGGTGAGGGACTCCCACAGCAGGCAGAAGAGGATGCTTCCCCTCCTGAGATGAAGAAAGCTCATCAGCTGGCATGGGGGCAACACACAGGGCCAGGCTGGTGCTGCCCAGCACCCTGCTCCCCCCACCTCCCCACCCCGAGCACGGGCAGGTGGCCCTGGGCTCCTTGGAGCAGAATATGAACCAACTGTACCTGGGACCACCCAGCAAAAGGGGGCTGCAGATTCTAGGAGACGGAGTTGTTCCAACTTTGTGTTGAAAGTTTCTGACTAAATGATGCCCTTGCACAGCATCTTTTTCCTGCGATGCAACACATCCAGTGCCACCTTGACAGAACAGATAGTTTAGTTACTTTCCAGGGCAAAACACTGCACGTTAATTAGCGAGACCAAGGTGTGACTTGCACACTGTCACCCGCAGCACAGGATAACGACAGGGAAGGATGAGGCGGGTTCCCCAAACCCAGGGGTAATGAATTTGGACATCAGACTTGCAACAAACTTTTGTCCCCTTGGATGACACCTTAAAGTATTTCAGGCAATTTAACCAACTACTGGACTCAAAAGTTTCTTTGCACAGGATGCGCGAGAGACGTTAGCTACACACAAAATGCACTCTCCGCATCTGGAAAGAGAAAAAGTCCCTTCCCTAACACAATGAGCCACGCTGCGCTCCTTCCTTTGCAAGGAACTCTGATTTTAGAAGTATGGGTGTCGGTACAGTCCCTCAGGGCTGCTCTCCACATTCAACAGGACTAAGCAGCTTTTTAACCCTGTTGAACAGGGTCCCTTAGAATTTAAGCTTACGCTGTTCATAGCTTTTCCCTACTATTGCTTGTGTTTCAGTAAGTGTTTTAATTCCCCATCTCAAGTGTAAGGATACTTGTTTAAATAGAGGGAACAAAATAGGAAATCATAAGGAAAACAAACACTATTATTTACATTGCACCTTCTGTGTCAACACCTCTCAAAGCTATTACAAACCAAAGTCCTAAGTGACAGGACTAAAAGATATGAGATGTGAAATGCATGGTCTCTTGTGTGATTTTTAACCTGTGGGAGTGAAACACTGAAGTACCTTTGAAGAATTCTGTCTTAATACATATTTGCTTCATGAAGCTAAATTCATTACAAATTAAGAAATGTATTTTCCCACTACTAGATGAGTACAAATGAAGGTAATAAAACAAGTGAACGATTCACTCCAAAGCATAGAGCTCATTTTTCCAACAGATAAATCTCTGTACCAACATTCAACAGCACATGCTGAAACGAGAGTACTACTGAGCCTGAATTACTGTTGAAAAAAACCACACCAGTCAAATCCCCCACCCCATACTACAGAATACTCACTATTTCACAAAGATGACTGAGAATAAAAGGCTATTAAATTAGCAAGAGAAATCGCTAATCATCAGACAACTGAAGTCCAAGGTGAACATAAATGACATGCTGAAGCATCCTACTTGGCACTAGTCATTAAAAAAAACCAAACAAAACAACCCAAAACACAATACAACTTTTTTTATACTTCAAAAGCAAAAAGATAAGTCAGTTCTTACTTTACTTACCAGCTGATATACAAGCTGAGGTTTCTCTGCTCTCTCACAACACCTACATCCCAAGCAACGCAATACATAATGCCTGCCAGTGCTGTACTACTTGTGATGCCGCTTGTTGTTTTAAAGGAAGGTTATATCCCAACTGCCAGAAATTACCATTTTAAACAGAGTTTTTAAAACAAGACATGTTAAAATAAACAGCATTTATCTAGTGTTCCTGAAGAAAAGAAAATGTCCCAAGCTAGCAAAACCTTCAAAACCAGGTCCCTATAGCAGTTAGTCTGAGGCAGTTTGACTCACATTTGCAAGAAACTGCCTGCAAGTTTTATAACCTGAAAACTTTTGGGAACAACTTGCTTAGAAAGTTTGTTATTAAAACCATCAGTTTAAAGTACCGTTTTAGCAAGTTCTGCCATAACCCCTTTAGCTGTAAAATGGCAAATACAAAAGCAATGAGGATTTATGAGGCTTTGAGAGGAACATGAAGGAAACCCAACCAAAAGTGACACATTTTTTTGTGGACTGTTAGTCCTTAAACAATACTTAAATGCTGCTTAAATAAACTCAAGGCTGTGCTGCTACTGAGAGCTTGATTCTCAACACAAAGAGTAGTTGCTGCAGACAAGCGTGGCTATGGTTACAAAAATGAACACAAAAGTTAATGCAAAAAGTCATCTCAAAAAAAGTTTATTAGCATGATTAAAAACACGTGAAGAGTGACAGTAAGAGAGAAAGTAACTTAGCATGGAAGAATATCCATTTCAACAGTTTATATTCAACAAGGCTTGAACTGAATGGGTAACTTTATTGCCAGATTTCACTTGATTTCTTTAACAACAGTTCACATTGTATAAGTTTAATCATTATTAGGACTATTGCTTTTGTTTGGATCTGATTCCTGTTGTAGGTAAGTATAAAAAAATATCCCCCATT
>NW_009258789.1:1144302-1162973 GCF_000687185.1 Egretta garzetta
CCTGCTGGATTGCAGAATGCGTTGTTGGTTTAAGAGCCGGTAAAAAAGAAATTCTCAACTGAAGAGTCTGTTTAAAAAAACAACCTTTTTTTCCTAATCGCACTACAAAGAAATACATTAGTATTTTGGCCTTTAAATTTCTTACATGGTACTTATTTAGCATGGCAATCCCCGAATTCCCTCTCTTTAAGTAATCATAAATCAAACTCCTCTTTCAGAGGCTGCTTCTTGGGTTAGATTCTGGAGATTTACTTCATACATGCTTACACTGGCTTGAGGACGAAGACAGCATCATCTAGTACATAGTAGTCATTATACATATCACCTTCACATAGGTATGGCAGTCTGGTGAAAGCCTCTATGGCAAAACCAGCTTTACTGAAAACTTCTGGCAGGCTATTCACCTGTTCTTCCCAAGTGTGCCCTTTGATTTCCAAAACTTCTGAGGGCTTTTCCCACTTGCCACCTACTGAGAAAACAAAACAGTTTTGTTTAAATTATAAAGAAAACTTTATTGTGCATCGTATTTTCTTACAGAAAGTTTATTACACAGTTTATATTCCATTCTACTCCAAACAGGAGGTTGACAAGCCATTTGTAGAGCTGTTGCAAGATCAGTTCAAGTTTTTGCTTATTCAGAAGCAGCTCCTTCTGAAGGTTATCTTTTGTTACATTTTTAACTAGCGGTTCCAAGACTGGCTGAAAAGTAGCTTCCACTAGTGAGGCTGGTGTTCAGCAGACATTGACAGACAGACTGCCGAATGAAGATCTTGTCCAGCATTATAATATTCTTTCTTTATGCCCACTGTCTGGCCAAAGATGGCTTCAGGTAATTACAGTAAATAGAGCCAGCAAGTCGAAAATTATAATTTGCTGTGAAGCTTCCATCAATAGACCACCACATTATAATGAAGGGCTACAGAATCTTTGTTCTTCCAGTAGTCACCTGCTAGCTGATACGGTAAAGAGTGCTTAGGATCATATAAAATTAAGAAGCCTAACACTTGTAGCATGCTGGAAAATGTGTTGTCATTTGTTATATCCAATGAAATAATCTGAAGGATTACAGGTAACACTCATTTTCCAAGTAATGTCCTCCACAAATAACAAATGTTTTATGGTTAGGTCTGTACCTTTAACCAGTTTGCTGAATGCAATAGTAAACACCCTTCTAAACAGGAAGTTCTAAATCTTGTGATTTAGAGTGTTCTGCAACTCCAAAGATTTCCTAAGTTCCCCTTCCTTCAAACAGAATAATTTCCAGAGAGATACAAGAAATGGCATCTTTCAACAAATTAAAAAACGTGCTAGTGCTGGCATTTGACTGGATTCTGTATGGTGCTGGTAAGACTTTTTTTCTTTAAGCTTCTTGTATTTTCCCATGTAATAGCAGTTAAGTAAGACTGAAAATGTTGTGGTTATGGTTTGCAACATAGCTATGAAATAAGAGCAGTAAAAAGTTTTGCTGAGAATCAAGCTAATTTCTGCTATCTTCATACAACTTCCAAATTAAACAACTGTTCGCAAATGCTTTTTCTTCCAAAAGTCTGAAATGCTCCTGTAATCTACAATTTCTGGGTCAAACCCTACTGCACTTCCCTGCAAAGAATGCTCCAGCAGCAGCAGCATGGTTTCAGTGCAGCTGTGCTTGTTTGGGAGGAGGGTTTGGAAAGTTCAGCAGACAATATCTACATGAACTGAAGCCATGGAGTTCTGCTCTGCAAGGCCACCCAGAGCTCTAGAGTAAGGTGGAAAAGAAAAGGGAATCAACTGCAGAAGCACAAGCTACTGCCTTTCACCACACAGGGTGCAAGTACACAGCCAACTTTTGTTACTACAGTCTTCAGAATGCTGTAACTGCTATGGAATGGCTCTGATGTTGATCTGACACAGAAGTAGTTTGATTTTATTCTTGTAGAAGTCACAGACACTGAATCTGCTTCAATTTGGTCCATAAAACACTCAGTGAGAAAAATGATGAAAGGACAATGCTGATTGTCCACCGTGGACAGGCTTATAGACTGTGTATCAGCAGAAGATTAAGAGACTTCAGTTTATTTTTCTTCTAATTTGTTATTTTCTAGGAAGTAGAAAAGGATGCTGTTAAGCTGTTACCTTCTTTTTCACTGCAGTAATCTCAGTTCCATTGTTTAAATAACTAAGCAATTTATTTGAATAAAATTAAACATACTAAAACAGTATTTAAATTATGGATTTCAACAAGGACTTAAAAAAACCTCTCACACCAGTCATATTAAACCTTACATCTCAGTTCCTTAATTAGAATTCTCTTCTCCGATTAACCTTCCTCTTTTCTCTGCATACATTTTTAAATGTCAGAACTAACAAGCAGTGTTATTATCCTTAGAAACCCAGAGACAATATCTGTGATGAAACAGAAGAATGTCTAGGAACTATTATGAATTCTAATCAATGTTACGAAATTGCTAAATTATAAATGTCTCCATTTACAACATTTCCACTGCCTGCCATCAGGCTGTCTCACTTGACTCAGATCAGGAACAGTGGAGGAGAGAGAAACCCTTGCAGAACTCCACTGAGCATCTACATTTATGCCACATGACCCCCCATCACCACACCCATTACCCCCCATATCCCCCAAACACTCAGGACTAAATCCGAGGCAGGGAACTACACAAAGTATTCTTTTCGTCTTCTCCAGGGCCAGAGGAGACATCCACATTATTTTAGATATATGAATCTTCTCTATACTTTTTCAGAAAAACAGAAAGCTAAGCACATTACCATGTAGGTAAAACTGTTAAATGAACACATGGGCAAACCGTAGGAATTATCAAAAAGAGAAGTTTCCAGTAAACAACCTTAAAAAATTTCAAGTTTGAAACATGGTTGACTTTACTCCTGTACTCCCACCTTTTCTTGAATGAACCAGAAGTAGCTTATTTTCTTTCTAGATTGTGCCTTGCTCTTTAACTGTCCCTCACATTACCAATTGTTCGTTCTCAACAGGTACTACAGATACCTGCCGAGTCACCGTAACACAACCCAGATTTCAGGAAGCTGACTATTCCATGCATACTGTGTTCCTAACATGCGCTTTCTCTGCCTCTGGATGCTCCTTGTCCCTACCTCAAGTTCTATGGTTTCGCTTTTTAACTAATGAACATGAGGATTTGTGTACTCCTGGATGCATGGATCAGAAGAAGTACAAAGTACATTTATCACTACAAAATACTACACTTCAGATCAATGATCTGACTGTAGATGACAATGCTGTTTATATCTGCGGAATAGCATTTTCAAATTCAGGTTCACCTCATTCTAAACAAACAGGAGATGGAACAGTACTAACGAAAACAGGTCAGTTGATCATTCCTTCCTAATGAACCATCTTAAAAGAAATAAACTAACTTTCCTAAGTACTCTCTTTATTTACACTTTCAAGAATGGCATTTAAGATGGAAATACCAACAAAACTGTTAGGAATAGTATCACTACATTAGAATATTAATAGTAAAACCATGGGGGGATGCTTATTTACAAATAAGCATCAACCTTGTTTGCTAATTAGACTGTTCTGTTGTATGAGGCAAATTACGGTAGAATTCTACAAAAGAAAGAAGTTTTGTACTCCTGTTATCTACATCCTCTTATATGAAGACTTTAATGGCTGTCAGAAAGGAAGTATCAACAGAAAAATGAGAAGTAGAGAAACCGACATTTAGTGGAAATACATGCAACAGCACACAGGGTCTCAGAACTGGGGATTCACTGTGCCAGTTTGAGAAAGTTTTAGTTCTGAACCTTTGCATTATTTGCCTTCTAGTTAAGAAAGTGATGAGACTTCATTAACTACATTTCAAAATAGAAAAATAAAAAACAAAAAACACCACACCCTAGCTGGATCACAACTTTTCCTACTACTTCCTTCCCCTAATTGCATTTCTGAATAAAAGCCTGTAAGTTTTATTCAGATATTCCTTTATGAGAACAGAAAACTGGATTCTGTTCTCTCTCTACCCCTAAAGGAAGGGTTCATCATAAAAAAAATAACAAGTCTGCATTGCTGTTGCAAACCTTCAGGCAAACAAAACAGAAGTGATCTCACTAAGAAATTTAGACTGAAAATACCAGAAAATATTGATGGGTGTCTTTCTCAGAGGAAGGGGGCTGAAATGCTGAATTTTAAGAAAATTATGTGAATCAGAAGAACTGTCCTTTATTCTAACACTCACTTTTAATAAAGCAGCAGAGAAGCAGCACAGCAATGGAAAGCTCGTCTTCATCTTCATGATCGTCGCCTCATCCTTACTGTTTCTATACTGCAGTACTGTATTCACATTCTTTGTGGTCTACAAGGTAGGCTCAAAGTGATTTTTCTGATTTTGTTCATTTTGTAAATCTAAGCGGTTTTAACATCTCCATAAGGAGAATAAAACAACATTCCTAGATTCCATAACTTTTATGATTAAGTTTTAAAGAGGTGGTTGGTTGAAGTTCATATGCACGTATCTGCAAACTCTTGTGTCGCACATACCTGCACTCTCAATAGCAACCACATTTTCTTTTTTCAGTAAAGTGTCTAAAAGAAAAGGCATTCTAAAGTTAAAATTATCCTGAGAGTATTAATCAGCAAGTAGGAGATTACCTATCAAGGCATATTCAAAAAGCAAAACTAGAAATTACCATCCTAAAGTCATCAACTCTCTGGATTAGTTCCTAGTAAAAGTAAAATAATTTAAATTTAACATCAAAGTATTTGTGAGCTGTAGTAAAGTTACTGCAGACTGACTTGTGGAACGAAATCCTATTGATACATACACAGAAAAGAGACCTTGGTAAAATTTAAACATATTGGAGACTTGGAGGTCGTTTTACACTTATAGGAAACAAATACATTAGAATGCACCTGGTTAGAAATTACTTAAATACAGGATTTTATTTTTTTTTTTAAATCTAAAACAAAATTTGCATTTAGTGAGAAACAAACACACCCAAAGCTGTAACTGGAATCTTTACATAACAATGAGACTATGACGTGAGAATGAGGACTTCACAGTTCTAAGTGGTATGATATAATAAAATGGTTCCTTGCTGTAGTGATCACTGTCTAAGCATAAAGACAAGACAGCTTTTTTCATTTTTGTTTTTCTTTAAACTACATGAAGTAGTGTAGTGGAAAAAAATTAATCAAGCCTTCTTCAGGGGAAAAAAAAAAAAAAAAAAAAAAAATCTGTCATGCCATTGGTTTATTTTTTGAGAATTTGGTAGTACTTCAGACAGGTCCCACTGTAGTCAAAGCAAAAATATTTGCAACATCTACTACCAGAAGCTGAAAAAGGCTTTACAGGCTAGAAAACTTCTATAATTTTTCCAACGGTATAAGCTGACCTAATGAAAGGCTTTTATCTACAAACTGTTTCATGTAGTAAAAGGGCAATGCTTTTACTATTCTGCTACCTTAGCAGTTGGCTTCTCATCTTATGTTTTAATCAGTTTTTATTTTATTATCCCTCCCTCCAGTTAAAACCAAAGCTGCTAAAGAAAAGTGGGAATGAAGACCAAAGAACAGAGCACTGTGTATGTTATCCCTTTGTTTGCTTTGTCTGTGATTCAGAGCTTTTTTTCCTTTTTAAATTGTATTTGGCATCAATTTTGTGATTAATTGATGATTCAGTTAAAGAGACATTCAGAGCTGTTAAGGCTTCACTTCAGATTTGTACAAAACTAGCTAATGATTTTACATTTGACTAATTTTAACTAAATAGTTTATTTTTAACTAATTGGATACAGGATAGTCAATCTTTGTAAAGGCCATCTCTAATACACAGCTTCCTTTAGGTTTTAAATAGATTTTGTTTGAACTTCTGCAAATAACAGGTTTTGCTATTAATTTTTTGTTTGTTTAAATGGTGCATTCAGGTAAGCCCTAATATATTTAAAACAAGTCTAGTAAGAACCTCTATCACTACATATCCTTGAATAAAAATCAGAAGCCATACATTTAAATATCCATTAAAGAAGGATTATATGTTAAGAATTGTAATATTACAGTAATTTAATTTCTGCTTGCCAGACCATATGTTCTTAAAGTAGTAACATTCCCAAAGACATACACAGGGAAAAAAACAGAATTATACACAGTAGAGAAAGATGTTTCCCTCACTTTCAAATGTCGTACTGACCTAAAATATTTTAAATAATTTTCAGAAAATCAGTAGCGGACGAAAAATTTTTCAAGCAATTGCCCAAGAACTTCAAAAGCAGAGGTACACTGAACATTGCCGACAGCCTGTAAGTATCTATCTACCAATACTGAAATTTATGGGGAAGAAGAGGAACTGACCATTTTCAAGGGTATTCCTCTGAAAATAAGACTTTTCTTTTTTTAAAGTTGATAAAGGACTAAAAAAAGTATTCTGCACAACAGTCAAAGACATTATAAAGCATTCTAAATGACCATACATATACATTTACATATATATATGTGTATATCTATATAGCTTGTACAACATATGTGTGTACATTTAAAAATGAAGCTTCCATACATTTGCATTTTACCAAGAGGAGGTCTCAACAAGTGGTTCTGGACTGTTTGGTAAAATGCATAAAGCTATTAAGAGTTCATTTTTGAAAAATATTTCTATTGTAGTTCCTCTTTCTCCCTTAGCCCAGGGTGGCTAGGTGACAGAAACATTCTTACAGATATTTCCCCCTCCTTCAACTTACAGAACCTAAGTATTCAACATCACTGGGTAAAGCCACACAACTTATTTAATCATTCTAAATTTATGCCAATTTTTCTTATATGACCATATGACAATAATTTTGCATATGCCATGTAAGTTACCAAAAAAAACCCCCAAACAACCAAAAACCCGAAACACTTCAGAATTCACGTGTGTTTGCAAGCACAGAAAATGGCTTCAAAATCCTGCTTCAAAAATGTTGCTTCTCTTGAGAAACAGCATAAATTGTTTCTATTCTGAGCATGGACCACACCACTTCAGAGATGCAAAGAGAAATCAAAAGAAACACAGAACAGTGTCAAACACTTCTCTATACATTTTTACTTCATTTATTTCCATACAGCCCCAATTGTCTTCCTCTGTAATTACCCCTTTAAAGACTTCAAGTCCCTGCTGACACGACCTGGTCCTTGGTTTAGCGTCAGATATGAACACAGTGAAAATAAGGGGTATGTCTTACTGCCTTTGTGCTCCCTGGAGATTAGGGAAAGTCAAGAGGAAAAGAAATATGTTTTGAATCCTGTACATGACACAAGGACAAAAGCAATGGGATAAATGGGGGGAAAAGAGTTTACTGAAACAGTAAAGGGATGGAGTTTGCCTCAAAAAGGAATTCTGCCTTTATAAAAAAAAAGTACACACCAGTAACAAAATACTTCTGTATTTTTCCCCTAGGATGATGTGGAAGATGATACTGTTTATCAGAACAGATGAGCGTGTTTGGCAGTTCAGATTTATGCAATATTTCTCATGAAAGCAAAGGGGCAGATGAAGAAGTTAAGCTTCTTCACAGACTTCTTTTGCTTTAAAAAGAGAGGAGAAAACCTTGCATGCAGCGTTCTTCAAGAGTATTTTCTAAACAGATCACCAAACCCAAGTGCACTGTACATTACATCTATGTTATATATTACTGCCATTTTCCATTCTGCAAGAGTAAGAATTGTGGGAAAAGACTATATCTTTCATAAGATAACTGTTAATGCTTAATAAAAGTTTCCTTTTTCAGTTTAGATTTAGTTCTATGTCTTTTTTTCTTTTTACATAAATTTACATGTATTCCTTTTACATTAATTGAGCATTTGTGAAAGATGTATGATAATTGACAGCAACAGAAAATAAACTCGTTTCGTAGGTGAAATTCTGGTTTTAGTATGTTAATGTGATAGCTATTGATGTAATAAATACACAGAACAACAGTTACTGAGTCTTAACATCAGCTTAAAGAGAGCCAAAACCTACATATTCTGTAAACAGGTAAGCGGAAAAAAACAGACTATATAAATGCATGTACTACTAGGGTAAAGCTCAGCTGGGATTGGAGCTTCTTCCTAGCCTGTTTAGGAAAGAAAAGTAGTGGTCATAGTGTGAAGGTTGCTCCTGCAACCTTAAAATTCACTTGCTAGACAGACAACCCCCATCTTCCAGTCCTACCATCCAAAGTCAGGATTACCTTGAGCAGCAAGTTTTGCCTTTACATGCCTTTTCAACATGGATACAAGCCTGAACACAGAAGTATACCACCTTGACTAGGTAGTATACTTTTTTTTAGCAGTTACTACCTAGCCAATCTCCAAAATCAGCACTTTTACAAGAGATCTGTTAGTATCAGGCATTCTCCCTACTAAAGAACACCTGCATCTTTTATCATCATTTAAATAAAGCAAGGCTTTGTTTAACAAATGAAACTGCATTGCTCACTTCAGCAAGATGAGAACTGACAACAGAGACAAAGCAAGGGTCCATCTAGCACAGTACTGTGTTTCCAGCCCAATATAATACCAAGTATTTCAGGAAGATGGAAAACACACCTTTGTTTTATCCCTGTCAATCAATCACAAGGACATTAATTTGTTCAACAAGAAAATTTCACAATCCCAGGCTGCTACTGTTTGCTACTTCTGAAGTACGGTGTCTCTGACATTTTTATTTTAGCGAAACTGAAACCAGTCGAGTAATATATTATCTAACAATGCCTTCATGTAAATATGATGTCTACATTAGGAAATATAAAGGATTTTTACCTGACCCTATGGGAATACCCATTAAAAATATCAGTACAGTAATACATGTTCTTATGTGACTCGTCTAATACCTTATGATTCATCCAGAAAATTTAGATGTGCAATAAGTGCATTACTTGTTGTTCTGTATGTTGAAAATAAAACTCCAAAAAGTCACAGAAAGAATTTACGATTAAGCTACTTTGGACTCTAGGTGTCACTGTAGTTCCAGAAACAGTAAGCACAGAAATATATTTCACCTCCTCCTCCACCTTGCTTTGTTCTCTTAATGCAAGTTTTATGTTATACACGTAGACAGTTTCCACAATTACCCTCCCATTACACTACATGTAACAACCCCAAATATCTCATTTTGATTAAAATAATTTCTCCATTTCTAGAAAATAATCTGTACACTGATCAAACACTGTACCTGCCTGATCTCTTCCCCATTTGTTCCCCCATCTAAAATTCAAAAGTTTCTCTGGGTGGGTCCAAACTGTTTTTAATTAGCTGCTACAAGAAGTTACTTGAGCCATGAAATGTTCTCCTCTTTGAATGTTCCAAGTGTATTTTTTTTGTTAAATATAAAGCATATGTACATATCTAACACTTTTTAAAATGCATCATCCTGTAGAACAGCTGAATGAAAATACTGACATTCTAAAAATAATTCGTACATCATGAAGACAGTCTGGCAGTTCATTGTCTATTTCTCTAGACGACAGTTAAATAGATGTGAAGTGGGGAAACCTCAGCGGAATGACAGTAAGTTTTGTGTGTGCTAACTCACATTGTCTGAAGAAGTTCATATAGGCCCACATCCGTGATAGTAGTCAACAGACAAACTGGGTATGTTTTTAAGTTTCAGAACATATTAAGGAAACAAAACTGCCTTAAGCAAAGTGACTAATTGCTACAAGTCACCACCACAAACAAAAGTATGGCTTTAGTTTACAAGACATCTTACAACAGATTTTGACTTTCAACAAGAGGAATGACTGAGTTCAACAATCACAGGAACAGATTTCCAGTCCCTTGGGATTTATAAATTTAACACTCTATTCTCCTCCCAGTATACTGTGGGAGATTAATGATGAAGGACATACACAGACTTAGAGTAGTTTCTTAAATTTATCTACCTCCTGTTGAACCAGGAAGTTACATGCGGTCTGTCATGTGGTTACCCAACAACACGAAGAAAAGTAGATGCTGGGTGCAATAGCGGTTGCAAAACACAATGGCACATGGTTTTGAAGGCATGCAAACAAAAAAGCCACTCAAACCATGTCTCAATTTCTGCTTCTAACATGCCAATGAAAGACTAGAAAGACACTGCTGTTATTTGGAATTTTATAGAATCTTTAGAAGAGGAAGCCATATTGTTCCACATTATAGGAACAGTAAGTTGTAACCAAATATGCTTGAAATACTGTACAGACACTTAAGTCAACCCCCCATCTCATTTAAGACACACTACTTTTCAAAATAGTTACAAAATTATATGCTCAAATTATTCTCCATCTGATGGCTTTTTTTTTTTTTTTAATACTTAAAACTTCTTTTCCCCCCCCTCCTCCTCCAGCAAAAACACCACTAGAATATAAAAAGGGGAAAATAGATTCAGCATGATGCATTTGTGATTGCCAGAATGTTAAGGTTATTAGTTCTGTATTTTCTGGGCATACATCCCTTTCCACAGACAAATCTTAATACTCAAGGAGAGCCAGTGTCCAAACGATGACTGATGAACACCAGCCTTCTGGAATTCAAACCACTTTTATGGGTGCCTCAACCCGAATCCACAACCGTAGGCAGGTAAAAAAAGTTTCTAGTCTCTTTTGAAGGTTAGTCATAAGGACAGGTTCATTTGAAAATCTCTCATGTATTTCTTTAAAATGCAACTAGGGGAAATAATGGAGTTTTGGCACTGAAATTTACTTTTTTTATTCCAGTTACTAATACAATATAAATAGTCACTGATACTTTGTATTAGTAGGGGTCTGTATTTTACTTTAAGAGCTCATGTTGGAAAGTGAACGTTACCTCCCTATGAATTTTTAGGTGGGGTTTGTCTGGAACACTTGAAACAGTTTAACCTGAACTGCTCTGTTCAGCATTGCAGACAGTTCTGATGGTTTTGCTCAATGGTCGCTAGAGACAACTGGGGTTACCTATATGACAGCAGCAGAGGGCCCTAATCAGAGATCAGTTTTCCCATGTTGCTCCAACACAGCTCAAATGTGGCAACCTGCAGAACAGGATATGTGACTTCAATATTTGAGCTTTTTGTTGGTGCCAACAGCGTATGTTGGGGAATTAAGAAAACAGCTTACATCATGTGACCTATTTACCTATGATTTCATATTTCTGAGCATGCACTGTACAAGTTATTTGTAAAAATCAAACATGCCAATTATTTATCAAACATTTAATTTGGGATACTATAACCTACAAACGTTTTCTTTACCTGCCTAAATAGCTGTTAATCTGTGTACTTACCATTTTCCACATATGGGTGAAAAGGCAGAACTAATGCTAGAATGACTCTGCCTCTAGTTGGCTCCAGTACACTTCTAATATCTTTTAATACAGTCAGTGGTTGATCACAGCGATCCAGCAAATTCAAACAGCTGATAACATCATACTGAAATCCTGTGTTTTGCCAAAAAAAAAGAAAGAGAAAGAGATACATTCTGTTAAACAAACACAAGCTGAGCTCAGAGAGAACCACTGACAACAAAAATTCCCTATGGGTGTGTTAATAGGCCTAGGTCAGCCACCTAGGCACTGAGAAGAGACAGACATAATCCTTCTGGTCTTTTGGAAAAGAAAACTAAATCAACAATGGGCATGGCTATATATCCAGCCATACGAACCTTTACACTGCCTTATAATCATCAGGAAATAAAAGGAGACAAAACCAAAACCCCAGGTATTAAAAAAAAATATGTTGTCACAGAATGAAACTGAAGATACTTCTCAAGGAACAACAAAGCTGAAATATGATTAATGGCTTGCTGTATTTCATCCACTCTGATTTACAAGTGTGCAAACCCAGACTGCAAAGTGGTTGTTACGTTTCCATTCAAAGACAGGTGAAGAAAAGAAATCCACAGTTCCTTCAGTCTCTGGGCTAAGTCTAGGGATATAGTGCCTGAAATACTGACCATTACTCAACAAGACTGGATTTGCTGTCTGCAAGAACTTCCAGGAGTTGTGACAAGTACATGGACAAAGTTCTGAAAGTGCTGAGGTTTTTTGTTACTAAATATTATTCAATCTTAACAGCAGGAGCTAAGCATAGTAAGAATAAAACAATCTTTACACAGTCATCTATACTGTGGTATTAGATAGATGAAGATTATTGAGGTATCCCTATTACCAGGATTCAGTTTGCTTTCTCTGCAGTACCTGTGTCTTCCTCTTGCAATTTTGGACTGTTCACTTACACTGTTCATCTGAATTTCATCTTCCTGACTCCCCTGACTAAAGCAACTTATGCAGGCTATGCAAAATGGTTGTTGTCTATTTTTCATTAACTGATAACAGGGAACACATTCACATAACAAAAGCACTGGTAACAGGGAACGTAAGATGTATTTGTTTTCCTGCTTTTGTACAGGTCAACCTTTTCCATAACAATCAAACAATAGTGGAATTGACTGAAAATATTGAACATTCATTAAATATTACAAATAGAATACTTTGCTGTCTTATATAAAGGTTGTGGGAAGCATTCAGTACAATACCTGTATTTCTTCTTCTGAAGCTGCCATATCATAGTTTCAGACAATTCAGTGGCATAGATTTCTTCAAAGTGAGGACTCATGACTTTAGTGACTTCTCCATCCCCAGCCCCTAAATCGAGAAGTCTGTGGGATTTCCATTCTGGATTTATTTTAAGCAGTCTTTGAAATTGTTCTGGGGAAAACACAAACATTGAGCCCCTTCCCAGCAGCCTGAAATGTAAATGAAATGACCAATTTTATACAAACTTTAACAGGAAAGACAATGAAGTCATTTAGAACATGCTTTGGCAGCAGGCACACGTAATAGCAGACAAGGTCACCGCTCAGATAAATTTTAAATCCAGTTCGACTTGCCTTGCACTTGTCAGAGATCAAACACATAGCCACATGCAGTTACAATGGTTAAGACTTCAGGAGGGATTTGATTAGGTAAGGAAGAGCTCATGGGGTGCAGCTCAAGAAAATGAACGCATTAAAAAAGCGAGGGGGGAGAGAGACAGGCAAAGATAAAGGCTGAACCTTATTTGTCACGTTTGCAGATTTGAATCTCTGCCACCTACCTTAAAAAAAAAAAAAAGATTAAATAGCAGAGGAAATAAAAATGGCTGCAGACACAGAAGTATGCACAATGAATGAGGAATAGGATATGGAACTAGGAGAGAAGCCAGGGAACAGATTTAAAGAAAGGATGGGGGTAACACTGCTGGAGTGGCAAAAGAGATTTTTGTAATTGTATGTTACAACAGCTTATACTGCTATCTGCAGATCCAGCATTCAACATGAGGAACTGTGGAATAGAAAATAGGCAACTCATTAAGGAATTGGGTAGAGGTGACAGTTGGATTCCTTATGGATCAAGTCAACGACATACCCGCCTGTAACTGTTTGAAGACTACATAGTGACAGATTTCAGCTGTCATAGCAGAACTCAGAAGATGAAAGAGTTAGGAGAACAAGCAGAGGAAAAAGAACTGGTCAGTAATAGACTGAAGGTAGATAAATGCTATTCTTTAAACTAATGTTGGATAGCAGGTTAAACTTAAAAAGACAATGAACCAAAATATTTTATGTTCAAAAGGAAAAAAGGTAAACAAAGATAAAAAGAATCAAAGAATAAAAAAATGTGAAAAAGAGGTGGCCTAAGAAAGGCTGACTGTACTAAAAAACAACAATCAACCAAACAGGATGGAGTATGCAAAATCATACGGCAGAAACTAAAGCAGGATATTAAATGTATAAAAATAAACAGATTACAGCCAATTTAAGTAGAGCCCTCTTGCAGCACACTCGTGTCAGTCCACACTGTATAATTGGCTCATAGCTATTATTCCTAACAGCACTATGAGGTGTTATTCAAAGCAGTGGAGAGCCTTTGAAAAAAAATGCAAGAGAAAGGAAGAAGAGGAGACCAAAGGAACCTTTATATAAAGCTACAAGTAACTAAGAACACCACAGGGAAGCTCGTAAAGTCATCTGGCTAGAAAATAAGGAAAAAGATTATTTTTCTAGCCTTAGTAGACAGCTACTGTTCTCATATGAGACTGCACAGAAGTATATAGCAGGTGCAGAGGTGGAGTTGGTGGACAAATGAGGTAAATATAACACAATGCATTCTTCATAAGGTTAAAACCGATAAGCTGTTAAACATACGTCTGAATGGTGTGACTTTTTTGGAGAAAACACTAAAGCACTCACAAACAGCTAAATTCCCCTGCAGCCAAAGAAGAGACTGATGCAATAATACTAAGAGAATATTGTTTTATAAACTACTCTTTTCCTGCCTTCCTGATGTTTCATCAGCCAAACACGCTACATCAGCAGTTCCCTGTTCAAGTACAGTTTACACACAAACTGAGGTGAAATTAAGTTTTACAGAATAAGAGAAAGGACAGAATTATGTTCCACATTCATGTTACCAGACACAACACTTGGCCAACTTCTACACTGCTTAGAAATCTGCTTAGGTTTGCAGTGGGTATGCACACACCCTCTACTAGAAGGAGTTTTAGATGCAATACAGAACTGACTGGATACAGCCACCTACAACAAGGACAATCACAACAGTAACTGATATAGATACAGCAGCCGGTAAAGGGCAAGGGGGTGGGGGAAAGACAGCAGAGGGAAGAGGGATACATTGTCTAACACAAAGAGAACACTTTTATTCAGAAGGAAATTAATATAAGTAGTGGTTATAAAATACAATTAGAGTCCTCTGACTATCTCTTATTAATTGCTATTGCCTCCTGCTATTGTACCCCCATACTGGAAATGGTGTTCTTCAGTTAAGAGGGTTAGGTGTGAAGAGCACAGTAGGGCATTTCAGATCTGTTAGAGTGGCAAAGGGAAAACTACAAATTTAAGGAAAAGCTGACAGATCGAGGGGCAAGGATGAACACTTCAAAACTCTAAATCTAAACTGTTGACTTAAGTTTGACTTTTCACTTACCCATTGATAGATGTTCTAGACATAAAGAGGCTAAAAATTGAGGACACAAAAGAGTGATAGAGCTGGATAAAAAGCCAGCCTGATTTCTCAATGCTGTTGTTTAAGAAGATCTGTGTTCCTTGGTCAAGGTAACTCTGGACAAAAATAGGCTGAAGGGATTCAGACAACTGTTCTGTGTTGCAGACATACCACTAGAGAAAGAGACAAAGGATCATTAAAAAGTTCAGCAATATAAAACCAGAAGTAGTTAAAAAAATTGAATACACAGAAGGCTTTTATCAGTTTCTGTAAATATAAAAATTTAGGTTTTCCTACAGACTTTTCAACTAGCTTCAGGATTAATTTAACTTAGATTTGAATTTGAATCAAGTAAGGACCAATTACTTGCTAAGAAATAATGCTTTTATTTTTTGTCTTAATCATTACACTGTACTTTGAAGAACTTTACAAAGTAACTTCCCTAGAAAGCAAACACAGGTCCTCTATGGAATAGCACTCAGTGATAAAATAGTATGAAGCGGGATAATGTTGCTTTTTGTCTTACAACTTATTCCCAACTTTTCCCTAGGCATCCTCTGAAAAGAGATCAGCAAGTGCATTTGCAATAATTTTCTAGGAAAGGCGATAAAGAATCCAATCGATATTTTAGACAACAGCTTGTCTGTCTTGCAGCATAGCTGGACTACGTTTCTCCACTTACCCGTTCCAACAAGCAGGTCCACAAGTCTTTTGAAACAATTCTGTCTATGAAGCTGCCTCCCAGCACCTCTACTAAAAAAAGGAGCAGGTTTCCACATCTAGGAAGTCATCTAGCAGCTGAAAGGCTGTTCTATACTTTTATACTGGTAAAATATAAAGCCCGAGCTAAAACAGGCCAATGATTCCTTTCGCCTTGTGTTAACCTGGTAACAACCATGCCTATACAAACTAAACTAACTCTGATATGCAAGCTATTGTTCAATTAACTGTGAAGAAAAAGGATGCTACTTCTTGATATCAAATCTAGGTGGTAAAGTAATAAAGCACACAATATCCTAATATTTTACTATCCACGTGTAAGGCATATCTAAACTTTAACACCTGCTTTACATTATTTTAAATGCAAAAAAGTTGTGCAAAACAGGGCAAACCTATAGAAATTCTGAAATCTTAGGACCCACATGGCCACCTTCCACACCTCCAGCAAATGCGTCCAATGCTGAAGCATTCTGGAATGTCAGCACTGATACAAAAATTCAAAAGGTTGCAATGTCAAGCTAAGAACCCCCTCCACTCAATATGCACAAGTTACAAAAAAAGTTCTAAATATAATTTTAATTAAGAACATTGCTGTTATTTTTCATTGTCCTATGCTTGTGCAGACTTACTGTCAGCCTTTCTCATAGAATCTCTAATGCCATTGTGTCTGTTTTCTAATATCAAGAACTATTCCCTACAGCTAACATTCTCTTATCTTCCCCTTAGATCTTGCAATAATGCTCCCTAATCTGGCTGCATATGTTTATTGTGCAGATAGGGAGTTATAACTATCTTAAAGAGAAATGGAGAGTTTTAACAGAATCTTGTAAAAAAATCATGTAGAAGGACAGCAAATGGTCAGCTGGGCTAACCCCACAATGATTTAACACCTAAGATTGCATCTATAGCAAAATGTATGTTCATATCCTGATCCCTTCACATTTGTTGTATGTTGTTGGGAGAGGAACAGTCACTTAACATGTATTTACACAGTGTTCAGCACAATTGGACTTCCAGTCACTACTGTAATACAAATAATAATGGGACAGGATTCTTATTCCAGTGTCCTGCTGCTTCACAATAATAGTGCCAGCAAGCAGAGGAGAGTAGACAGCTGCACCAAGATCATTACACCAGATTCATAAACAGGGGCTCCATCACTGACCCAGCGTAGGAAGGGATGTCAACACCCTTCAGCTGACGAGCAAACATATGCATGCTTAGGTTTACTTTGAAAACCACTCACATAATGGGTACATTTCTGGCAGAATCATGCTCTCAACTGTACTTTCAAACACACTTGTAGGTAACGCAAGTGATCCTTTCCTCTAAAAACCAGATTTTGAGTAAGTCCATACCACATGATGGAGCCTGGCACAGGGATCCCCAAGACTGATGATTTACCAGTTTAGGTATTTTGTCACTGCAGCGCAGTGCTACTTGAATAATCAGCATAGATCAGTGATTCCCAAAAGGAATCCCTAGCGAGTCATGAAAAACCACTAAAGCAGCAGTCTGTGTACTTCGTCCATCCATCTTCAGAAGCCAATTTCAAGAGCCTGGCAGAAGCAAACAATGCCATAGAGCTGAGAAGCAGGCTGGGACATGTGTCAGGTTCATTCACGAGGCTGCTGCCCAGCTACACTGGACAGGTTTGGAGTGGCTCAGATGATCTGCCTTGCGTTGCTATTTTCAGTCCAGAAGAAAATGTATCCAACTACCAAAGCTTTGAGAAATACAGGTTTTGTTCCATAAGCAATATGATGTGCCTCACCTGAGCTCATAAATCTTGGTTCTGCACTGAACTCTGTCCCCTGTAGTTCCAGGATCTGACCATGGAAACCAACAGTCCTACAATTCTTGTCTTTAAGACTTCTAAATACTTATTTATATTGACATAACCATTGGCAGAACAATGATGGTGACAACTCTGAGAAGAGAAGCTTGTTTCCAGAAATTAGGCATTGTTTGTAGAGCTCCTCTAATTTCTTCTTCATGGTTAATCTTGCCAACAAGGTTATTGGCAACTACCTATATAACACTAGTGAGTAACAGAAATGATAGAAAACTATAAAAAGCACAAAAAAAAAAAAAAAAGCCCGTGAATGATTCAAAAATTAAAGGGTATCATTTTTTCTTTATTTAACCATATTTTAAAAGGGGGGACACACAACACACATGTTTGGATGTATGCCTTTTTGCTACACAAAAAAAAAAAAAAAAAAAGTAACACAGGATAAACCCAATCCAAATTTCAGGCAACAAAAGTTGTGAAAGACAGCTTAATTCTGGAACTACTTCCGCAGAACAGAATCTGCTTTTGTTTCCCTCCTTGTACAATACATGAAGAGCCTTTTTCAGGCCACTAGTTTCATGACAGAAAGTGTATCAATCTCTTAATGCACAATAGCAGAAAAACTACAGCACAAAAATCTGAAAAGATATGTTAAGACCTTTGTTATAATAAAAACTATTATTACTGACAACTTTCGCCTGATATTACCAAAAGAAAAAAAAAGTTCTTTTAGCTAACTTACATAAAACCAATGAAGTCAGTAAAACTGCAGAGAGTGAAAGCACCTGGGGCTTCAATATGCAATCCTTACTTAAGAGTAAACCCACAAACTCAGTAATTATAAATCTTACTAATCTTACTAAATAATCAATACTTTACACCTAAAATCTAGATCCAGTAAATGAGAAATTGAGAGTATCCACTGCAGACCATCTATGTGTGAATGACACAATTATCTCCACCACACATTTCCTTGGTTGATTGGTCTTTCTAGTACAGTTTTTAACAGCACAAAAGACTTTCAGATTTTCTTTGTTCACCAGAAGGAAAATCCTGCTGTAAATCTAAATTCTGCTTCTCTCTGTCATCCTACTTATGTACTGAATGATCCAAACAGCAGACCACATTCATTAAAACCCAGTAATACAGTCACTCACTAGCAAGATCCTGGGCATCAGTGCCCACCCAGAGCACTCCAGGAATGGT
>NW_009258789.1:1163051-1163735 GCF_000687185.1 Egretta garzetta
CATTAGCTCGGCTCTGTGTATTTTACTTAGAGTAAGTCAGTATCTTCCTTCAGCACTAAGAGTTTCTATTAGCCCTTCTGAACTCCTGCCAGATTTTCAGTAGCATTTTGGTAAAACATATCACAGATCTGAACATATTCCAAATGCAATCACATAACCATTGTATAGCAAGGGGATAGTCCCTAACTTCTCCACAAGTACTGATCCACGTGCCTATACTGCCCAAATATAGCACTAACCTTTTACTGCAGTCATATCGCATTGTAAACTCATTTCTAGTTTGCCACCTACTACTACTGTTCCAAGGCCTCTTCCCAGTCGCTCTCTTTTTCTATTTTCCTCTAGATACACCGGCATTTAATTAAAACATCTCTGTGATTACAAACCCACCCCGTTCAACACCACCTGCAAACTTCATTCAAGTGGCGTTCACTCGCAAAGCTCACCAGGAAAGACGCCGGACGAAGGTTTAAATCCCTCGGGAGCAGCTCCGACACCCATCCCCATGCGTTACCGGTCTCGGGACACCGCGCTCGCTCCCCCCCCCGCCGTTACCGCCGGACTCGCTCCTCCCGCGGCGAACACCCGAGCCCAGAGCGCGCTTCGCCGGCACCCAGCCCCGGCTACGCTGCCCCTACGGCTCCCCCGCCCCCGGACCTCCCCTCCCCCCCCCCCCAGGCTCCC
>NW_009258789.1:1164636-1175412 GCF_000687185.1 Egretta garzetta
TCCGCTCGGTGTCTGCCGCGCTCCCGGCCCTTAGTCCCAGTTGGCCTCGCCCGCACGCTGCTTTGGTAGCTCAGATTAATGTCGGTCCGGAGGAACAATAATTAAGGTTGAAAATTTGGGGAGAGGCTCATCCATTTGAGAAATTCTTCGCTGCTACAACAGCGAACGCTGAAGGTTGGAAGTGGTGCTTCACCCACAGCCGTGGTTCCCGTTATCTTCAGGTTTTTGCTGTACACAGAAATTTGAGGTCAATAGGTATAGAGGTGATGAGATTTTCTAAAACACCAAAACCACAAGCGTTTGAAGAGAAATAGGCTCATTACAGGGTTTGCTCTTCAAAAGGGTCTCCTGTCTGCAGATAAAAACTACCAACAGTTTGAAATACAAAATTTGGCTTCAAGTCCTCAGACGCTGCAGGGTTTTTTTGTAAGTAACTATTTTGCAGTGGCTCAGAGTAAAACTGACATGGAATTTCTGCGATGTTTTGTTTTATAAAGGCTTCTTTACAAAACTTGCAGCCTTGGCTCTGTGGCAGGAGCATGGGACACTGCACTGGAGGATCCAAGGCCCTCGATCCAGGATTTTTATTTTTTTTTTTCCTGAAGCTGCGTGCATGCGGAGGGAAGAGACGTCATTGTGTGGGCAGGAAAACAAGAACTTCGGAGTCACACTCCTGCATCCTGTTTCTGTGCAGGGGGATGCAGTGGGGCGTAGTGCTGACCAGTGGATAGAAATGTATCTTCAATGCAACTAACACCCTATGGAGGAAGGCTAGCCTAGAACAGACAACGCTTATCAGAACATTTTAATCTGGGATGGGTCAAGCTGGACAAAAATCTTCTGGCTTTTCATACGGTATGTGCCCTTGCTAGAACAAAAGCCATATTCACTGTGGGTTTGGGTTAGGCACCACTGTTCTCATGTATGCTCTAATAAACATAGGTTATTTGTGTTAATAGCACAGAAAGTGAGAAATACTGTATCCAACTGGAACAAAGAAAATCTAGACAAAGGCTATCATTAATCAAATTCCAGCTGAGTATGGCATCAGGGCTATCATCTCTAATCTCAGAAAAACGCCTCTTAACAACCACAAGTAATCGGTATCTTTCCTTTTGATCAGGTTTGAAAGGCTGGAGTCTAGCCCCTTAATTTCCTGATAAGGATGACACTGGAAGTCAAACCTCTGTGGGATCCTGGCTTCTACCTGGAAGATCCTCTGATCAAGCACTAATCACATCCAACCTTGCTTATCCTGGGAAATCAGCAAAACCAGAGCAACAACAAAATATTGCCAGAGGATTTTTCTGTTCAGTTCATTTTCACTGAAGCTTAACCTCCTTGAGGAAAGTTTTTGACATGAGAGCTTTAGACAGTTTTCCACATGAAGATATTTTTTTTTTTTTTTTCTCCGAAGGGCTAAGATGCCTTTTTGGTCTATTTCTTTTTTATTTGGTTTGGGATTAGGACTCTCCTTTCTATGTATGTTCTTGTTTGTAAAGAGAAATTATCTTATTTTTTCCCTCCAGGAATAAAACAACTTTATAATCAAAATCCAAAATGACAAAAGCTAAATTTGCTGCTTTTTAAACAGACATCTGCTCACAATGTGTAAACCAATAAATAAAATTGCTTCGGGTTAGTTACATGTTGTTCGCAAGGAAACATATCTTTATTTTATCACATGTAAAATACAGATAATGAATTGCATACCAAATAAATTAAGAAATACGCTAGGTTTTGTCTCTGCATTGTTAGTGTACAACCTGGGTATGTTTTAATGAGATTTTTCAAAGTTCCTACTCAGTGTTACATTTGTCATTAATATTCTGCTGCAGTAGTTGTATACTAAGCGTATTTTCTTGACAAGCTATAAAGAACACACTATTCATGCATATTTAGGTAATAATTTTGATGTATTATCATTTGCATATAGGCTGGTGGATTTGTAACCAATTGCTGGACAAACTCAGAGAACTATTTGTTGTGTAAGTGTATGCGTATGTCATTCAAAGCAATTCGTGTGCTGAGAGGATTTCCAGAAAAAAAAATTTAATCACTTTTTTTCTACTTTCTCCTCAACTATTTAAGTAGCGTTTCTTCTTCCTTAGTGGAAAGTTTCTATAATCAATTTAATACCTAGGGTCCAAAAGATCCAAAACACACCCAAAGGGTTTGAATAGCTTCCTAGGAAGGAGTATTTTTAACACAGCCTGCATTTGGTTTGTGATGATGACAGGGAGCCTGGCCTTCTGGAGCAGGACTCAGAGCAACAGGGTGGGCTGCACAGCCAAACTGGAGGATGTAGATCTGCCACTTTCCTGATCAAGTACAGTGATAAAACAACTTTCCCTTCTATTATTTAAACAACAGTAAGAAAGTGATTACCAGAAAGAGGTCTTTAAGATAAACAAACACAGATACCTCTCTAAAATCCTCTCCCCCAAAGGTCTCCTGGGAAGCCCGGTTGTGGGTTGATCCAGCTCTCTAAGACAACTCTCCTCAGTCTCGGTTGTGTGTTCCTTTACAAAACCAGCTAGAATTCTTTTGACTGTGTGTACTACTGAGCTTTTTCCTGAGGTGGCTTAATTCTGTAAGAAATAGCTCAGAAGTATTTGTGGTGATGTGGCTTATCTTAGCTGTTCCTTCCCCTTCCTGCTTGTCTTTCCTGACAGTGCGCATTAAGCTGTACAGCCGTATTCAAATGTAAACATCCTACTAGCCATGTCAACATAGTATATTCATGAATTACTGAGCAGTTCCAAAATCAGCACAGCAGGAGACTGAGAAGGTCATTTTGTACAAGATGAGAACAGAGGCTGGCCTGTAAGCACCACAAAACATAAATATTTTTTTTCCTACTTAAATATGCTTTTTTGCAATTATTCAATGTTTTCACTCTATCACTAATCATATTTTGTATTACTAGCGTATTAGGCTAACATTCTTTCATGTCTATTAGATAACAACCTTTTAAATCTAATAGATGCTTTTACCTATGGATTTTTAATAAATAAAATTCATTCAGTGTGTTAAGATCCAAATTTTGAGAATTTATAGAGAAACTCAAAGAATGGGATTCAGGCATCAAATTTCTCATTCCGTGAAGTTATCACAGCATTTCATATTTTATATTATAAGCACTTAAACCCTCTTTATCAGTTATGAGACTATTTTAGACACTCTTAAATTATCAAGATTAAATTGGGGCATTTTTCCAGCAGCAGGACTTCAAGCTCAGATACCGTTAGCTAATAAGGAGAGAAAGCAGACAAACCAGCTGTTGCAAGACACTGAACTTTTGCCTTTGATCATCCTTTACTTGATTCATGGCCAAAACCAATCGTGTAGGTTTCGCACAGGGTAACAAAGTTTAGTGGGTGACAGAGAAATGGAGAATAAGCGATGTCAGTCGTAACACCAACCTTCTATCACTACCACCTGTATTTAAAGCAGTTTCCCAGTCCTCGTTTGGATTGACCATTGGTGTGATGAAAGACACTTTTTCCCTGTCCTTATAGCAAGAGAAATAGGACAGACAAATGGGAGAACAATAAATGCTAGTAATTTGCAAAACTATCAATATCTTACATATTAAATAATTTGCATTGTATTTCTCGGATTTGTTTTCTGAACTAGTTTATTCTACACAGTTCATCTCTCATATCTTAAGGCTGTCTTGCTTAGAAGTCTTTGACTATTTACTGTTCCTATCTTAATTCTAAAGATGTAGCAGTTTATAGAGGCTATTCAACTTGTGCCTTCAGTCATATCACCCCTTACTGCTTTCTTATTTCAGCAAATAAAACGGTATATTTACCAAACATTTTCAGAAAAATGAATTCTGATAATTTCAAAGAATTCTTGGCATAATTTTGACTCTTAAAACCACTTACTAGTTTTCCTGTTATATAGCACAGTACTCTGCCAGCTGTACACTATGTTTTAGTAACTTGATTTTAGAACTAAGTAATAAACAGAGTCATCTAAGAAATGCTATTTGTGGAACAGTAACATTTTCACCTATCAAATATATATTCTATGAGGATAGGATGAACACATAAAACTTAGGAAATATAGAAACAGTAAAGAAAAATAAAACTATTTTAAGTTATATATTACCATTTTAAAGAAACTGTCAGGGAGAAAACAATTTCATATAATGAATCAAAGATTACATTAACTTAAATTCCTTTGGATATTTGTCCTTTGGCTTTTTCTCCTTCTGCCTTTCAGGCAGAAAATTCATACATACAATGCAGTAAATCTTTTAAAATTCAGAATCTAAACACACAGTCCATATCTGCTCTGGTATTTGTGTAAATATTCTTTGGATATGTAAATACAAGTGACACTAGTATGTGTACATAATGCTATTAGCATGTACAATGCAAATGAGTAATGGTATCTCTGACAAGATAGAGATAAAAGCCAGATAACACAACTTAAAACTTCACCACACTTCTGGCTTTTTACATTTTAACATAAATCTTCATATTCCTATCAAAGGGTTTATTTTGATTTCTAAATATTTAACAATGCTATCCCACTTTTTCACTCACTGCTTTGAAAGCACTTTGCACTTCAAAAAAGGCAAGGAAACGACATCATTTCTACTCTGCATATGTAAAAACTGAGGCACAAAGGACTATTTTTTTCAGCACTCATATTTCAAATCTTAAACCTCTTCATTAAATTATGCTAGTGTCCACCAAAGTACAGGGTAACTTCTTACACTCCTTTCTTCTCCAAGTTAGCTAGCATGATAAATGTAGAGCCTTAGAAATGAGCTGGCTCAGCACTTCAAAATTGGGATACAGACAATGTACATACTTCCAAGTGGCTGGGACTCCTTAAGAAAAGTGCTTCTAAAATTATGTTTGCCCAGGCAAAACAAAGAACAAAAATGAAGTTGTTGTATTATACTTAAGCTACCTATCACTACACAATTACATGCTGGATATATTGGAAGAAAAAGAATATTTATTAAGCAGAAGTATTGTAAACATGCTAATGTATCTTATCATTACAATGTGTGAAATAGAGATTTCAATGATCTGGAATTTTGTCATAAAAACTTTATTTTATAAAAATCACAGGATCCATTTAAAAGCTTAACTGAAAAAATTTGGTAAGAATTAGTCATAAATCAACTAATTTCAACTTGATTAATCAGAAATTAACTCAAACTGAACATATCAAATGAGTTTGCTGCTGTAACACTACTAAGCAGGTACAGTTTGATTCAGTATGTGTGCTTAGATTTGTCCAACTAACTGGACACTACTACAACCATACACTAATATTTTTCTTTCCACAATGACATTTTTTATGAACTACTACCAATATGGTACCTTCAAAATAATTTTCCCACTTTAAGCCAGAAAACTGCATCTACCTACCACCATCTAGAGACATTCGAAAGCCAGTAAGGAAGTATGGAGCTTTTTCCATATCCAGCAACACTTTATTGAAGAGCATTTTAACCTTTTTCTTCTTTAGCCTTACACAGACTTTTACAGGGTAGTTAACAACTCATCAAGGCTCTTCCTGCGGTAGGCTGTCAGGTTTGTCTTGATATCGGTTAGCTAGACACCATCTAAATTTTTCTCTTTATCTCCCTGCCATCCATGAGGGATGTCCATCAGGCTCTTCCAGATTAACTTCAGAGATCGGCCATTTTATCAATATGGCAGAATTAATCCACCATATTTCAGTAAGCTTAAGAAAATACAGTTCCCTTGAATTCCAGGTGCTGGGTTGGGATTGCTTTACCTGATCTGCCATATGCATTCTTCAAAGGAGTTGACAGTGACCAGTACATGCTGGAAAGGACTTTATTTAGTAATTAAGGATAAAGCCCATTAAAGGCAAACAACTGAACTAGAAAAAAAACTCTGTGTAGGCTCAGCATTAAGGCCGAATGTGATCTGTGTTGTAGTCTATGTAACCTGAAGAATGAGACTTTATTGAAATGGCTCAAACCATGTTTGGTCCAATAGTCCATTTAAAGCAATTTTGCTTCTTCACATTTAAAACATACTAACTCTTTTGTGGTACAGTTCAGCTGAAGATTTACTGACCAACCATTACATATTTAGTGTACAGCTGTCATATGACTATTCTGGATTGAAAAGGGAGTCCACGTCAGGATCTGTGTGACTGCAATGCAAAGTGGAACCAGACAGATCAAATAGAACATGGCATCATGAAGACCTAAAAACAACCTGGTGAAGAAGATGAAAACATGGCTTTCAAGATGAAGAAGATTAACTTTCATAGTCAATTCACAACAAATAATTTTTAAAGCATTCTCATTATATACACATATACATGTTACTGTGTAAAATCAATTCTAAATAAAAGAAATATATCAGATACCAAATTACTTCAATTATATTTTCTAAGTCTACATACAAATATGTATTTTATGTTGTTTGCTCCTTTCATAATAGCTGGGAGGAAATTAGATAATAACAAAGAGTTAATTTTAATACACTGTAGGCAACCTAAGAAATCCTGTTCACTACTTTAGTACACACCTGTATTATGTAATATAGAAATAAATTTAAGCAATATAATCCAATTATAGAACAGAGGATCTGAAAATGTTTAGTAAGACTGAAAAATCTGGAAGAGAAAGAAAAGCAAAAAAATGGTAACAAACATTTTAATATGAAGTTTTTTTTATTTAAGTTAAAATCTGTGCTACTAGCTATCTACATAGTGTCTTGTTATAGCTGCTGAGTGCTGGATGGAAGTCATGATTAATGCACAAAATTCAGATATGGTGTAAAGGGCTGTTTGAAGTATCAAGCCTTATTTAATTTTGTTTTAAAATAAATTATTACAAAATAATATAAACCATAAAAAGAATACATGTGAAATTAACACTCATTCTCATTTATTCTCATGGATGCATGGTATTTCCTCATCAAAAATCTTCTCTAAGGAATAAGAGATAAAAGCATCAGCAAATAGGAATCAAAAAAGAAAATATAGGAGTTAAATGAGTTCTCTTTTATGAACGGTATGGTTTCTCTCAGTTCAAAGCACACATTTAAGCATTCATCTAGTAGCTAGAATCATTATCTACTGGCATTCTGTTAATTATTGGGTTCCAATTACTTAAATATCAGGAAGGACAACTCAAGCTGAGAAACAGCCCCTAAATGAACCTTCTCTCCATGAGGCAGTTTAGGTTATTTTCTTTTTTTTTTTTTTTTTTCCATAGCATTCAGGGATGAGATAGGAGACTCACACAACAGCTATTGGACATGATCCAAAAAACCTGAAATCTGTGAAAAAACCCTCTCCTGAGCCGGCTTTTGAATAAAACCTAGGAGTTTCTCTGAATCATAAAAGAATCAATTCATGCCTCAACTGCATTTAACAGAAGAAAAATACTTGCGTTATTCCTTAGTACATACGCACACTCATACAACGATCACAATTTATCTTGTTATGTACATGCTAATGCTACATAAGAAAACAAAAAAACCACAGGCTTACAAGTGAATTACTTAATCACTTAGGGAATTACATTTAAGACTGCAAGTGTTTGCTAGCAGGTCACTGGTCCATAGCCAATGTTTATTGGCAGTGACAATAATTTACCACTTGGATGTTGTTTATTGGCCTGTATCAATAGCATTTTCAGGCGACCTACAAGCAAACAAGGGCCCACATCATGCACACCACTGTCACAACTGCCAATAGTTAACTGTATGAGTAGTGTCAGCAGGGAGGCCACAGAGAAATTACTTACCTATCTAAAGGTGAAAACAGGACTAAGACACAGTTAATGGGATGTTGGGGCTTGTACTTTGCTAATTCTGCACACTAAAGAGTTTTCAGTACTAAAATTATTTCATCTTCATACGTGGACTTCAGGAAGGACAAAAAAAGAAAGAACATCTGCCAAATCACTCACACTGGTGCAATCTGATTTGGTTTCATTGGAACAATATTGGCTTAGGAAAATAATATTACCTATTGTACTGTGAAACATTAAGTTACTGCAGGAATTATAAAAAATATCTACAGTACACAGAACAAGGAATAGGAAAATATTAAGTGACTGGGATAAATCAAGAGTAGAGCTCAGATTTCACCATAATAACAGCCTAACCAATAACTTCAGAAATTTCCATGTCTACATTTTTTACACATGCAGGAATAAAACATACAATCTTTCACTAAACAGCCTTAATATCACTCCGAATAGAATGTGATGTAGTCCAGTAATTCAGTATGAAAGCATCAACAGTTTAAAGTGTGTCCAATAAATAATGAAGAGTTTCTGTCAAATAACTTAATTCTGAAGAACAAATTTGAAAGGCACGCTCTGTAACAGCAGTTAGCTGTAGTTGCAGTGGCTCTCCAGAAGAGGGAGGTTTTAAACTAGGTATCTTTCGTAGCAAAAAACCTCCAAACTAAAAAAACCCAAACCAAACAAAACAGAAAAAAAACCAAGCATATGGGGCAGGTAATGCTTTGCTGTGATGACAGACCAAAGGAAAAAAACCAAACCAAACAAAACAGGACCGCTCCATTCTGCAAGTTATTGCTCACATTTTAAGGATATTAAAAAATACTTATGCTAGCTTCCACTACAAAATGCTTAACTGATGTGTAGTGACCACATTCTCTAAGAATGTGGTATAATGTGTATATTAATGTATACAGAAACATGTGTAACACATATGGAATTGTGTACAATATATAGGCCAACCTCACATGTGAAATAGGTCACACCAAAAAGCAAGAAGATTTTTGGAAAAGAGATACACTATTCGTAGCAGAAGTCACACTTCAGAGAGATGATACCAGAGGCAAACCCAAGAGACACTAGATTGTTCCTAAGGAAAAAGACATCACTGTGCCTAAGACAATATTATCATTGAGGCAGAAGTAAATACTGGCACTGGTTAAGGAAGAAGTTGGTGATGTTAATGGTCTTCAGTATAGAGGAAGAAAAAGACAGTCTAGGTCTTTGGAATGCCTGCTCTAATACAGCACTGGGATCACTGTTCAGTCATAAGCATTTTCTCATTTTTGATGAATCTTAAGACACCTCACAGATGAAAGAAAAAGGGGACTGAATTTTCCTTTCTTCTAGACTTTTACTCTCTGTGTAAAACCTCTTCAATGTCTTACCAGCTTGGGTGCCCTGCAGAATACAACTGTAACAGAAGCCACCAAGACAATAATGAACTATTGTCTCAAAAGGTCTTCTGGGATAAGAATCTCACTCATAACACGCCAGTTGTCCTAATAAGCTGCTCATTAATGTGGTCTTTACTAAAGGCAGAGAACATATACGTGTGAATTGCTCAACAGCATGAAGGCAACAAAAGACAGGCACAGCTTAAAAACTGGCAACTTATAGTTGGTTGATACTCTTAATGGAGTTTTGTTACTCTAATGGAGCAATAATGAAATATCGTAATCATGGAGGATATCAAGGAGTCATAATATCACATAGCTGAAGAACCAAAATGTAATCACTGGAATGATGAGGAGGTGTAGGTGAGGTGGTGTCATCTTACAGACTTTTTGCTGGAGGCATAAGAATCAGAAGATACATGATTTGTCCCAGCAGATAGCTTTTGATAGATTTTTTTTTTTGATACAGTGTAAGATGAGCACCAAAGACAGAGTATTTATGAAGCCCACTTCTGAAGGCAGTATGCTATTAATAAAATGCTATCAAATGCTATAAGATAAATGAAATAGAGGAGAAAAAAACCACACTCTTCCTTCCCCTGTAAGCTACAGCCTTTCTTTTTTAGACGCAAGTTGAAGTAATCCAGAAAGTTTGTAAGCTCCAGCATTCCATGTGGTCCTCAGTAAGCAATATATCAAAAAATGAGGAACGAGGAAATGAAATTAAAATATTACACAAAAATCAGTGTGAACAAGAAAAGCTTGTTTCCATAATTTTCAACTGTAAACTCACTGCTAGAAAATGTGGTTTACTACAGCAAAAGCCTGGAAAGTTGCTGAGAATACAAAAAACCAATGTTCAAACTTTTGATGCTGGAGGGAAAGATAAGGGAAACATCTGGACATTACTGAAGGAGGAGACCACTGATGGCGGCTAATACTTTTCTCTATTCACTCCACAGAACACTAACATCCAAAACATACAAAAAAAAAACCCCAGAACTAAACAGAGATAATAAGATACATCTTATTAAAATTCTTTTGCTTGGTAAGAGGGTCTATGAAATAACAGTGGAAGAAAACTAATGCGATAAACAGTATCTGTTAATAAAAAGCAACTGTCTGTCATAACTGTATGTGGTGGTTCGACCCTGGCTGGATGCCAGGGGCCCACCAAAGCCGCTCTATCACTCCCCTCTAACCAGACAGAGGAGAGAAAAGTAAATCAAAAGGCTCGTGGGTCAAGATAAGGACAGGGAGAGATCATTTTATCAGTTACCATCACGGGCAAAACAGACTCAACTTGAAAAAAATAATTAATTTATTATCAATCAAAATCGGAGAAGGAGAGGAGAAAAACTGCTAGATCTTAAAAGCCTTCCCCCCACCCCTCCCTTCTTTCTGGGCTCAACTTCACTCCCAGTTCCTCTACCTACTCCCCCCAGCGGCGCAGGGGGACGGGAATGGGGGTTGAGGTCAGTTCATCACACATCATCTCTGCTGCTTCTTCTTCCTCAGGAGAGGACTCTTCACCTGCTCATGCGTGGGGTCCCTCTCACGGAGGAGAGTCCTCCACAGACTGCTCCAGTGTGGGTCCCCCATGGGGGT
>NW_009258789.1:1175806-1189254 GCF_000687185.1 Egretta garzetta
GCTTGGCCTTGGCCAGCGGCAGACACAGGGAAAACTTCTAGCAGCTTCTCACAGAAGCCACCCCTGTAGCCCCCCCACTACCAAGACCTTGCCACAGAAGCCCAATACATTGTAACATACCCATATTCTTACTATCATTAAATACTGGAACTTTGTTCATGGAATCAGAATCATGGAATGGTTGCGGTTGGAAGGGACCTCTGGAGGTCATCTGCTCCAAACCCCTGCTCAAGCAGGGCCACATAGAGCCAGCTGCCCAGGACTGTGTTGCCCTCACAGTAAAAAAGTTTCCTGATGTTTAGAGAGAACCTCCTGTGTTTCAGTTTATGCCCATTGACTCTGGTCCTGTCACTGGGCACCACTGAATCCAGTCCTCTTTGCACCCTTCCTTAAGGTATTTTAAGAAGATACCCCCTGAGCTGACTCTTTGCCAGGCTGAACAGACCCAGTTCTCTCAGCCTTTCCTCTTAGGAGAGATGCTCCAATCCCTTAATAATCTCTGTGGTCCTCTGTTGGATTCTCTCCAGTATGTCCACATTTCTCTTGTACTGAGGAGCCCAGAACTGGACACAGTGTTCCAGGTGTGGCCTCATCAGCCCCGAGCAGAGGGGAAGGATCACCTCCCTTGACCTACTGTCTAATGCAGCCCAAGATACCATTTGCCACCTTTGCCACAAGAGCACATTGCTGGCTCATGTTCAGTTTGGTGTCCACCAGGACCTCCAGGTCCTTTTCTGCCAAGCCTCTTTCTAGCTGGGTGGCCCCCAGCATATACTGTTCCTCCACAGATGAAGAACATTGCACTGCTTGTTGAACCATGAGGTTCCTGTCAGCCCATTTCTCCAGCCTGTTGAGATCCCTCTGGATGGCAGCATGACCCTCTGATGTATCAGCCACACCTCCCAGTTTTGTGTCATCACCAAACTTCCTGAGGGTACATCCTGCCTCATCATCTAGACCATTAATGAAGCTGTTAAACAGGACCGGACCCAGTATAGACCCCTAGGGTACACTACTAGTTACTGACCTCCAAGTAGACTTCATGCCACCCTCTGGGCCTGGCCATTGAGCCATTCAGCCAGTTTTCAACCCAAATCTGCGATCAGCTGATAGGATTTTAATATGTGTAAGTGATTTTAGCTCGGTCAATGGTCTGAGTACCTCGCCATGGGCAAACTGACTCCCTAGAACCAATCTTGAGTAGTCTGGTCTTTGTGGACTGTAGTCCATTTGCAAAGTGAAGGACATGCACATTCACACATACACACACAGAAGACACACGCAGACTGCTTCATATTTACAAAATTATTTTTGAATGGATGGGCAAGAGAAATATAGAGTATATTTCAGGTGCTCTTTGATTAACTGATCTCAGCTTTGTACCTTTATGCTATTCCTTGCCCTAGTGAAATAAATACAATTTCAGCATGACTCAGTTGAAAACACAGGTTTCAGAGACTGAGCATTCAAAGTCTTTCAACTCTATATACAAGAAATTTATTGTTGCTATAGTCCACAGGCTACTTACTGGGGAAAAAAAGATTTATAGCTACTGTGATTTAAAATCCATCCACAAAGGGATCATTTCTCTGATTGAAAGGGATCAGAACTACAGGTTTTAAGTTTCAAATTTGAATTTCTCTGAATCATCAAGGTGAATATATTCAGCCCTTTCATATCCACATCCAGTTCAACCTACCACTCTTCTGCAAAAATCACTCATCTTATTTGACATTATAATGAGGTCCATGTCCTCTTCACATCATCTCAGTGTCTGGCTATCTACAGAATGCATTAAAATAAAATTAACTGTTCTCACACATAGCCTCAAACTTAAGCCTTCTTTGCTTGTGTCAGGATGCTTTTCTGAAGACCACCTGTTGTCCTTTTATGTCATGCTTTTCCTCATACATTTTTTTAGAAAATTCCTCAAACATGAAACATTCTCCAAGCCCTAGATGACACATAACCAGTCATTTGTCCTTCAAGAGCTATCTCCACAAAAGTTCCTATCCAATCGTCTTCTGTGTATTTTTTAAGGTTTCTACTCAAAATTTAGGGGCGCTATGTCGTTCTCAGGATATTCATGTTGTTCTCTCAAGCAAATCCTAATCAGGACTGATTTTTGCCTTTTACTCTTGACTTCAGTTATTCCTTACATTGACACTTCCTCTTTTTGGTCATAAATAAACAGCCTATGACCCTTTCAGTGTACTGACTCTCTGTTAATATGGTTTTATAAAAGCCTACACATTTTCAATGTGCTAACTAGCAACCACAGCTTTATGCTGTGTATTAAGGTCTCCAGGGACTGCAATGAGCATTAGCATTAGAATGGTAAGTAGTATCAAAGCCAAAATTATACTCCTACTTGAGGCAAATTCCCTCCCTCCAGTGATTATACTGTTTTCTCTCAAACAAAAATGTATCTTAAATGCAACCCTGTTAGGATTATATATATTCAAGAAAGTAGGTTTATAAGATAAACAAAGCACAGAAACCAGTACAACATGTATCTTAATAAGAGGTATCAGGCCATCTCAAACATTTTTTTTCCTTTCTTGCAATAGAACAGGAGATGGTCAACTACTGAAACGTATCCTTTGTTTTTCAAAATCAGGTACATATCATCATGTATTGTTTAATAAATGATTTATTCTTTAAAAAAATCTAGAAAACATCTATTCTTCTATACAGAGAACAAACAACTGGAAAATCCTTTTAAAGCACTTATATTTTTGACATGCAGTTGATGCAAACTAATTGCAGATTGCTTTTTAGATGATAGGATTATTTCATGTTAATTTCTATTATGTAAAGTATCCCTTTTGAACTCACCTTGGATCAGGCTGAGCAACTTCATTATTCAGGTTCTCATATCCAAATTGATTTAGTATTGTAACCACAAGCATTGGAGCCAAAGACTGGGCAGGCTTGGTAAATAAAGCATTGGTACCAAAAACCATAGAGGAAAGCGGTGACCTAAAATATTTAGGAAAAAAACCAAATGAATGCACAACACAAACTTATTAGTATATTAATTACAATAGTGATTTTAAAAATCCTGTTAATATGCAAATGCACTGTCATGATACTTGGCTTTACAGTTCACACATTATAGCAAACAGATCAGCTATCATAATGAAATTTAACTTTATTTGGAAATGAAAGGTAATAAACCTCTGGGGTATACCTATAGCTTGGCCCTAATTCTGAAATGACTTCCACTCAAGTTCAACTTTGTGCACATTCAGTAATTACTGAAGTTAAGTTAGACTGAGCAGCGCATGGAGAATTAATTACAGCTTGAGACTTTACATGCATGAAGCCAGAAAAGGAGGCATTTTTTTCTTCATGAAAGCAATAGCTCTCATATTTGAGGGACAAGTCCTTTAATACAGTGACTGGGATTGAATCTGCACTTAGATAAACATTGATGGAACCAACAGGAAGTTATCTGCACTTTGACAAAAATCCAAAAGATCCGTGAGTTGTAATATGCTACGTCACAGCACGTTTTATCAATTTTTATTTCAGAGAGATAACAACAACGAGTTAGACTTTGAAATTTGCACTTTACGTAGCACAGGCAAAGCTTTCTAAACCCTTTTGCCACGTTAGAAAGGCCTTATTCAGAAAATTCCGTAAGTGACAATAGATGTATGTGGTTACAAAATAATTAAATTGAAGCTAACAAAAATAAACACACAAGAAACTGCAGGACTTGGCTTATACTATAGTATAATTAAAACTAGAAATGACACAATCTGTTTAAATTACTCTGCTGAAGTTAACTGCAGGAAACTTTATTCAAGTTCTTCACTTATGCTAAGTTGCTCTTACAAAAAGTACGTCTGTGTCAAGGATCCAAGATCACTTACTGTCTTTACTTTGACATAAACTAATTTATGAAAGAGTAACATGGCACATAGATAGCATATTTAAAGAAAAGCAGTTATGACTGACATACCTCCGCTTGTGCTTTATTAAATCTGCATCAACAATATCTGCCAAAGGCAAATTGAACAAACTAAATGAAGCTTGTACAATTACCCTAAAGAAAGACAAAAATATTTAAGATGTTCATAGTTCTTATATACACTTGCATAATGAAATTGTAACTGACATCTAACATGTACACCCTAACACTGACATTCCTGCAAACACACAAAGCTGAGACATTTTTTAAAACATAGTGATTTATCTGTTTAAACAGCAGTTCTGAAAGCATTAGCCGATCTGTTCTTAATTGAGAATTAGAAATCAATATGCAAAACTAAAAAGTGGAGGTTTTTTTGCTTTTTTTCCTGGACACTGGTGCAAAAATACTTGCTTGAGAGTATCAGTAAATGTCATTCAAAATGACATGGAGAAAAGACACACCTTAGAAAAAAGAGAAACTGAAAATGTCCTCTTGAAATCTGAAAAGGGCATGAGCATTACTGGAAAGACTACATAGAAGACAAACTTCAAAGTGGGAGAATTAGAACAGTAAAAAGATGTTATATGCATTCCTATATATATATTTCCATTTTTAATATATATATATATATACATTTAAACACACGCAAACTTCTAACTGAAACCATAAACTCATATATTAGGATTTTTATGTCTTATTAAATTTTGGATGTGATTAGCTTTTACTTGTGAGAGGCTTTGAACAATTAGCACTTTAAACATACAGTCTTTAGGTACCTTAGAATTTTTTCCTGGGGAAATCAAAATATATCTTCATCATTTAAAGTATGCAGGTAATGAAATCCAATTTATTATTCACACAATTCAGTAGCCCATGACAGAAATACTGAAAATAATGAACATGGGAAGGGAAAAAAGAAGAAAAAAGGAGGGCAGAACATGTAGAAAGAAAGGAATGAAATAGAAAATTAAGAAATAAAACTGAAATGCTGTAACAATATTCTGATACAAACAGGTCTTTATTTTTAAATAAAGTTTTCCATGTATCATAATATACTACTACTGTGAAAATACTATTTCTTGGTATCACACTTAACCATTACCAGTGAAAATGTGATTCAGTATTGGTTACCTAACAGACACCTGACATATCGACATTTGTTTTGCAGTGCAACACACAAGTGTTCATGCAATACAAAATGAAGTCTGAGCTTTCCTAGCAAACAGTCTCTGAGAAGAGTTCCTCTACTGAGATCTTCTGTGTCTATACGGATAAGAGGTTCTGCTTCCCTTGAATCTCATGTTAAGTTAGAACAGGTATGTGGCTGGAGGCATGTGGCTGCAAACCTTAATTACTGTTAATTTTTAAGGCTTTTTGGGGTTTTTTTAAGCAAGCAGATATTAAAAGCTGAAGCAGAACGAAATGAAAGCTGAAAAGAGTTGTAACTGAAGTTTCAACTTTTCTGACAAATGAAGCGGAAGAGAAAGAAAACCATAAAAGCAGTGGCAAAATCTTCATGCTATTAAAAGCAAGTGTCCACTCTGTTGGAATTATTTAAGCCATATCTATGAACAGGGAAGTGTGTTTACTTACATATTTGTTGTGAGATAAAATGCCAACAGATAGTAGTGTTCTGGCCCTAGAACAAACATGACAGCAGCAGCTACTCCTTCAAAGTAGAAGGAAAACAAGATGATTCTGTAATAACCAAACTTCTTCAACGAAGCATGACTGAGAAGAACAAGGCACTGAAAAAGATAATATATACAGAGATATAATGAAAAGGTATAGTAAAATATCTCAGCATTAGGAGAGCTATAAAGCACAGACCAGACATAAATTATTACTACCCATTAAAGAAAAAAAAAAAAACCAACCCAAAACAAACCCTTTCTAAAAAGTTCAATCCAAATTAAAAAACCCGAATTGAACAAAGAAAACTATCTACTGGCTCATTCTATGCTACCTCTACCAGGTAAGAATGGTCTCCTTTCACTCAAAACTAGCCAGCTGAGAACTACTATATCCTGAGGAAACTACTGTTTCACTATTATTTAATGCTTATGATCTTTACATTTGATATCCCTTAAAGAATTAACTTTGCAGTATGTTAATGGTAAACCAAGCACCTTGCCATTTGAATTTTAACTGCAGATTAAAAATAATTTCAATAATTGTTTTTTCATTAATATTACTATTTTCACTGACATTTATAGAAATTTAGCATGACTTTTAAGTTGATAAAGCAAGCTCACCAAGAGAGCTGATCTAAGCAAGTTAGAGACTTTACTGGCAGGTATCAGTGGACAACATGTATGGCTGCATTTTAATTAGCTAGCAGTAATCCACATGAGAAGCTAGTGACAGGTGAACTCATGAAAATGGTAGTAAGTGCTGATTATAGTATGAACAAAGTGTAATCTTTCCTATATTGTTCCTCACTTTCCACTTTAAATAGGGCATTTGATAATAAATTATGTTCTTTTTATTATGTGAGCCTATGCCACCATCTACATGTACATGGTCCTCGACACTGTCACAAAAAATACTCACAAACTCTATAAAGACACACACGTGCTCCTTCTGTCTGCGTTACAGAGATGAACAGTGTAATATTCAGAGGGAGAACAGGAAAGAACTCTCCTTGTACATTTGTTCCCACATTTAAATGCTTTAGCATAGCGAATAAAACCAGTCAAACTAAGATTACTGTGGCAAACGCTATCTTAAAGAAGCTCAAGTTTTCTAATTAAACCAATGATCAGGGAGATAAATCTGGAAAGTTAGTATAAGAAAAAAACCTGGTTGTAAGACACAAACATACTCCTCCCCCTGGCTGTTTTCGGACATTTTGCAGAAAAGTGCTTATATTAGAAGTGGTAAGGCATTATGTAATGCATGTTATTGTAAAAACCATGACCTTGTCTCCCTATAATTGACAAGTAACGCTGTCTCAGAAGTACTTATGATTTAGAAAATTCCTTATTAACTGCACATTTCTAAGACTGCATACTTCTAAGAAAACTACTAACAATGATGCAAATTTAAATTTGTTTGCCTATGTTTCAGCAACAAGGTTTCCCTTGTAGGCAGGTTTTATTCTTCACACCCACCAGTAAAAGGAACCTAAGATAGAAGCTGAATTCTAGTTTAGTACAGGCCACTGAAGCACAGTTCGTAAGAAGGGGCTTTATTTTACACGGGTTGGGTATTTTTGTAGTAAGTGAAGTTCAGGACATTGCCACCAGAGAATTCTCCTATTATATCTTGAGCTCAAAGGGACAAAACCTGAGAAAAATAAGGTCAGAGCAAACTCTCTACGGTTCAGTGACCTTCTAGACAAAGAGTCTCTGGGGAGCAGAGAGAGATGCATTTTCTGAAAGATTGTTCGTTTCACACTGTCACGCTGATTCTATCAACAGTAGTGATTGCTATATATTGAGTGTAAAACTATTTAAGCTTTCCTAACTTCTGCAGTTTCTGATTTACTTGCAAAGTTCATCAGCTAACTGAGTTAACAGAAAGAAACCTACTAAACCTATAGTAAGGATAAAAGTTATAATTATAGGTATTTCAGAGTTCTGGAACAGAGAAGGTATGTTTAGGATTTGTATGTTATATATGCAAAACCCAAAACGGTAACTGGAATTGAGCTGTGAAATCCAGTTGCACTTTCATGTATCTTCTTTTAGATTTTACTTATTGAAAACATTAAAACTTAATGAACATAACAGCCTGATTTTCAGAAATTCTGAACATCATCATCACCTATGATGCAAGTCAGAGTACTCAGTTTTTGAGCAATCCAACAAGTAAACACAGTGAAAGTTTTAAAAGATCCAGTCAAAGAAGAGAATGAACAGGAGACATTTTTTTTATTCACTGCAGGTAAGTATGTTTACATTCTGTGGGACATATTTTTTTCTGCTTTTCTTGTTCTCACACATTACTCATTTGGGTTCTCTTTTCTTTTCCAGTTCATTACTCCCCTGTCCCTGACTGGGGTCTTGAAAATCTCTCTCCCCATTGAATGTAGCTGACCAAGACAGCAAACAGCAAAATAAATGGTATTATTCTCCAGTATAACAATGGTATTATAAAAAGTATTATTCTCCAAAAGCACCTATTTAGAGTTTTTTTTGGTTCCCATGACTGAGATACTACACATTTCAACAATGCTTTTAATACCTAGTAATTTTTCTGGTATTTTGTGAAGTTTATCTCAGAAACTTCCTGGAGAAGAGATTATTCTTTCATCATGTATTACAAATCAAAACCAAAGAGAAAAGAATTCAGAATTCTATAGATTTTGCTTTTAGAAACTTTTTATCTTGACCACATTTTTCATTCTTTTATACTTAGGTATTATATACACCCTGTAGTACACAAAACATTCACTCCTTGCACACTCACATCTCATATTCTTGTGAGAGATATTCTACCAGCCTTCCTGCTTGTCCTTGGATAGCCTGTATATAGATGTACTTTCTTCTTCTAGAGCACTGGTGAGCTAGATTTATTTCTCAGTATGGCCAATGGCTTATGTCAGATACAGTATTTTTTTGCAACAAACAGTGTAAATGGATACCTTAAACTAATTAAAACCAGTAAAACACCATGTTTTCGTATTTTGAAATAAAAAAAGTGTAACTGCCTACCTGAGGACAAATAAAGCCTGCTCCATACATGATACTTCTTATTGAGGAAGAAAGGACGTCCTTAGGAATAAGATTATCCGCAAAGATCATCATAAAATTGTTGCAGAAGGCTAGGTGGAAGACTTGGAAGAAGTTCATTGTTACAAAAAATAAAAAGTTTTTCTCTGTCATAATCTGTTTGGTCAATGAAATTACAGAGGACCAGGAGAGAACTCCATCACTGTTTTCCAGATTAGCATTCTCCGTGCAAATTTCCCTCTGCTCATATTGACTAGTACTGTATTTGCCTGTGTAACACATACAAGCTGTTGCTAATGCTGCAACCAAAACAGCAAAAGCCTGAAAATAGGCAAAATTTTCCATATTATCTGATATGAGACCACAAAAGAGAATGCTTGTTGATCCAATTAATGTTGCTACTTGATTATATTTAATAAGCTGAAGCCTACTTTCATGTCTTGTTGAAATTTCTGCAAAGAGCGCACACTGCGCTAGAAGCACAAATGTAAGCAAACCGTCAAAAGCACATAGTGCAACAATGAGGTGAAGACCACTTAGCCAGTCACCTTCTTCATAATGTTTCCAAGGAAACCAAGGAAGCAAAAAGGCTAACGCATAAAAAGGAGCTCCATACAAAATTGAAAACTGGCGTCTTGAGCAGCATGCGAATTTGGAGTTATCTTGAATATACCCAAAAAGAGGATCATTAATGGCATTCCATATCATAAAGACAACCTGTGACAAACAAGTAAGAAACACAACAGAATTTAGCATTAGTGTGATTTTTCTGCAGAGGTAATACAAACAGAAGTAATACACATTATTTATTTAAAATAAATCTCTATTCAAAGAATAAAGAAAGATGAAAGCTTCTCAGGTCAAAACACACTCCAGACCAAATTCTTAAAGGTATTTAGAGGCTTATAGTAATTTGAAAAAAGAAGATGAGTAAGTAGGCAGGTACCCAACTACATGTGAAATAAAGCCCTGTCTGTAAGACTTCACTCCTTCAAAAGCTTATGTATCTGGGCTTTCATCTTGCAAAGTGCAGAGATTACTCTCACAGCAAGTAATTCCAAACATGAGCTGGCCCATTACTTTCAGGAGCCCATTTATGACAAGAGCTGCTTACATGGATAATGACTTACAGAATAAAGGCAGTATGTAAGTACTTAAACAGTCCATAGGAAAGCACTAATGTCAAACATGTCTACAGAGCTGAGGTGCAAGATTAGTTTAGAACATTACTTCAAGCTATCATCACAGGTAAAAATCTTTCCAGTCTGGAGATTTTTAGTCTAAAGACTGTAAACGATGTGCTTTATGTGTACCTTCAATTGCTTATGAACTAACTAAATTTAAAATTAATTTACTTTATAACTATTTGCTATGCAACCAAAATTAATTTCTAAGTAAAAAAAATTACTTCGTTGTGACAACACAGACACATAGCACAACATGGTAATCACTATATTCCATTGTACAATACCTGTGCTTGATGAAATGCTACTTCTGAAATTTTGTATCGGTTTAAGAAAAGCTTAACGTAGTAGAAATTAAAGATACTGTTCATCATTCCGGCACCTAACGTAGTCATGGAATATGCCAGCGCATTAGGATGAATTCCCAAAACAAACTTCATCTTCCACAAGTACAACTCTCTTCTTCCTCAAGTTACAAAAAAAGAATTATAACAGTTGGTAGAATAATTTTCCAGATTAAAACGACATGGGGTATTTGCTTGTTTCAGAGGTGTAGAAATGGATTCTTAGAGGAAACTTCCCCCATTCTTACCTCTTTTTTTTTAAAATGAGAAACACATTTTACTGAGTTATAAGACAGTGAGCCCAGAACTGAATAGATGCAAAATATGAAGAAGTCAGTGACATTTCTAAGTATAATCAGTGCTTAAAAATCAATTGAACAACCAGACAAAAATTTAAAAGAATCCCTTCCTAACCAGTGCACAGACTCAATATAAAAATCTGCTATTGCAAACACAAATCTTTGTACAGAGTTCAAAGTAATTGCATACATTTTAGATCTTTCTTGCTAGCTATGTAGTTTTAAAATTATGGATTGCGTAGGAATGAAGTGACTCAATTCATATCCTTACATATTCCATTGGTATGAATGTCAAATGCAGCATGCGCTTAGACAAATATTTCTTTCAAAACAAATACCAAGTTTTGTCCTTATATTTTAAAATAATTATCAAGCCGTAGAAGGAACGCTTTCACCTAATAACTAATGAGATATGAATAGAAACCATGAAACAATCAAAACACCTTTTAATAGTTTAAACATTTTCATAGGATAAAAGACTGCATATAAAGAAAATTTAGCAAGTAACACATGCACAGCATTTTATGTCCAAATAACAGACATTCAGCCCAAGAATATAAAGCTCTTCAATGTATCAAACAGATCTTCAGCCAACAATTTTTTTAAGGTGCTGACTTTTTCCATCTATCTAGCAATTAACTGAAGTATGCTTGGTGTAAACTATCCCATAAAAATAGCTAGCTCCAGGGAACCTCTACCTTTTAAAGCAAAGTAATGGCTACCTTTACGGTCCTTGACCAGATTTGATTCTATAAGCCCAATACAAAAATACTTCTTCCGGGTATCTCTCTTTAACTGAGGCTTCATTCATCTTCACACGTCTATTTGAAAGAAGCTGCCTACCATTAATCTGGAGATACTTCAGGTTCAAATTTCAGCCTTACTATGCACACTAACTCCAGAACTTTGCAACCTGCTTTTTCTCAATAGTCCACACTTTGCTCCTCTGTGTATTAATGATTTTACCCTAAATGTAATTTTCAAATACCCATCAAAACCACTTAGCCTGAATACCTGCTTGTTCAACTTGACAAGCAGATCTATAAGCAGCTCCTTGAACTCCTCAGAAAAACAACCATGGAAGAAACAGGAAACAAAAACCAAGGCTGCGTCCAACCTTCCTGTGGTTTGCAAAGTGGCTGAAGACAGGCTGCTGCAAGGGAAGATGGTAACGTCCTGATCACCAGGCGAGGGTCAGGCAACAGCCACAGACCAGGTCAGGGCTGGAGAAGAATCTATTCTGGCTAAGGCAGAGGATGGAACAGCAGTTTTTCCACCCCCTCAACTCAGAAAATGAACTCTTATTGAAGAGCAAATAAAATGTAGATGCATTTTTATGTATAGAAGATGCTCTAATATGAAACAAGGTGCAAAGAATAGATCACTTTATAGGTAAGAAAAAAAAATAAAAATCGAGCTGACAAACCACTTGAGCCACATTTTTTTTCCTACAGCCAATTTATTTGTGAGAATGTGACTGAATTTTTAGATATTTGAGGATGATTGTGATGTATGTTTTCAAGTTTATTTTTCACAGCGCTACAGCTGTCAAGACACTGCCACTTTCAGGTGATGAAATTTTGCATTTTTGTAACAAGCTTGGTTTCACAAGCTTTTACTGAGAAACTTAAAATGAAGAATAAGGTTACTGAAAAGATGCCCATTTGAAACGTTTATTTTTAAAAATAAGTTTGGTATTAATAAACTATGAAAGTCATTACAGTAAGTATGTTACTAACAAGTGTCACTTTTTTTTTAAAAAAGTGCACATTCGAGCCTTCACAAATAACAATGTTATGTAGTAAATATTAGGGCTTTTGGAAAACTAGACATTTCATCTCTATTTCTCCCTGAAGCCTCCTGCGTTCAAATGGAGAATTGGGAGACTCTCCCTTCCCTCAAACTCCATGAGCACCAAGAATAAATGTGCTTCACACTAACATGACCAGCAAGCTAACAATCACTTCTCAAATCGCATTTGACTCAATTCCTTCCTACACACAAATAATAATAATAATAATAAAAGTCTCCTCAGCTTCAGAAAATTTTAAAGTAAGAAATTTCTTCAACAAAACCCTTCTAACAATGCACAAACAGGCCTCTAGTGCCATGACTAATTATAACATGCAGGATCTGACACAACTCTTTACACTAATTGGTACATCTGGTCCTGTACCTTGTTTATGAAGTAGGTCCAATTAGAAGTTGAGGTACCACACTTCCTTTCCCAGAAGATGCGCTCTTTAATTGTACTACAATGAAATCATGCATGAGTATCCCATCCCTCTGCTTAATAGTCGGCCTTTATATTCAACAGGTTAAGGCACAGGTGTTGACATTTTGTGACTCACAGAAGGCAAATCAGTTTCAGAAATTTCTAGTGGTTACAACTGTGTTAATACAGATGAGCCAAAAGAACAGACTGTTTGAACCAGTGAGACGCAGTATGACATTACTTGCATTTCTCCCAGAGCTGGATGACAATCACTAAAAGAAACTAGAGCACGCGTCTAAAGAAAAAAGAGTGGACTCCCAAGCGATAATAAATTTTGACTGAAGCACGCGAGCTGACATCACGCTGTGCTGGGTCCCGAACTGCAGCGTAATGCTTACAGTCCCGACAAACTGGTCGGACGCAAGCACCTTCCTCATCTTTCTTCCATGACTGGAACCACATTAAGACACAACTAAGAATAAACGCTTTCCTAGTCCCGAGGGGCAATACCAAGGGGAAATGCTGATGAAGCGGAGGGGAGATGCAAACACTTGGGTGCCGGGCGAGCGAAACTCGTCGAGTGCTGCCGCTTTTTGCAGCCCGCGATGCTATGGGTGCCCAAAGCTGCGACTCGTGGAAGGCAGGGGGCTCTGGAAACTTGCAGGACTGGAAGTTTGGAGGTGCCCGTCTGCTAAAACTGGGCAAAACAAGCTACTTTTCCCTCAGCAGCTCCCCAGATACGGGACACAGCCCCTTCCCCCCTGTAAGGAGAAGAGGCGAAGAGCGAGCGTGACCGCCCGGCCGACAA
>NW_009258789.1:1189888-1199549 GCF_000687185.1 Egretta garzetta
GGTCCCAGATATAGCTGTTGAAGAAAAGCCTCCTAACAGCAAGGGCAGGCTGATGATCTGACCCTGGCCTGGCTTTGCATGTTCAGTTGGGTTCAGCTCACTTAAAGTTTGTTGGCACTGAGTTTAAAGCACCAGCTGCTGCGCTGGATCCCTTGGGCAGAAGGGTGTGAGGGTGTCCTGAACAGAGATGGTACCTTGCCCAGGAGTCCCAGTCTATTCTCCTTGTCCACTTCTTGGACAATCAGATGAAAAAGGTGCACATCTGCATTTGCACCTCCATCCCAAAAGGTGGGTCCTGTTTCTGTGCCATCACCCACAGTTCCCCTCCACATGCTGCTGGCCCACAGTCCCCAGTGAGGTGGCATCCTTCACATTATCAATTTCAAAGACGTCTCTATTAACAGGACAATGGAAGAATAAGCACTTTCCTTTATTCATTTACCCGCTGTCTGATAATATCATATTGATGATAATTTTCCTTTAATGGACCATTTGCAGTAATTATGATGCAGTGGGTGAGTAATTGTATCTGACGCCCAATGCCTCCTACGTAACTCTGCAAACTTAATTCACTTGACCGCCCGGGAGGGAGGGAGGGAGGGAGAGAAGCGGCTCTCCTCCGAAAAGTTGCGCCTTGACAGGACGTTCAGGGTCGGCGCTGGAAATAAGTGGGTGCTGGGAGCATCGGGGTGGGTTGCTATGTTGTGCCCTGTTGAGCCCTTTTTGTACGGGCTTCCAGTCGATGTAAACGTAGCTGTGCTCGATTAGTTGCAGCTCCATTATGAAAAACTTTGTAAGCTTTCTTCTTAAAATATACAAATAACTCCACTATGCATCAGAATGATAAGTATCTAGCTCCTGTATGTCAGTCTCTCAATAGGTCTTAAACGCTATATGCAAGAGGTAAACGTTATTTCACAGTGGAGGAAGTCACAGGAATACACAAAGTATAATCGGACTAAAGATCTACAGACATGATACGGAAAGAATGTGCAATTTCCTTAAGAGCTTAGTGGCATTTACCACTGGTATTTACTTAGTTCTACTTTCTGTTACTAATCCTGAGTTCGTTTTAAAAGGCCAGCTCAAAGCTGTCAAGTGGCTTCCTGCAAACACACTCCAGCCTTATGCTTTTGCCTTTTACATTCAAGTACATTAATTCTTGGGATTGGTAGGTGCTACTGTACTACAAACCATTAAGAAAGTTAGTTTTGAAAGCTCTTCCTAGCTAAGCAGTTTTCACACCGAGATCAGGCATCTGATGGCAGACTTTTTTTTGAGGCAGGAGTAGGTCTCTCTAATTGTATGCTTTGACTATAGAATAGCTGTTTGAAAGCTGTATTTAGGTACTCTCTGCTTGAAATAGATGTTCTCATGGCTCTAGGATATAAATCAATCCATTTAAATAAGATCCTGAAACCGTAGTTTGATGTCAAAGGGAAGGGAGTTGAAAATTTGAAGACACTTTAGCAATGTTTTTTACTATGTTGGTTTACGGGGTAGAAGACCTACAAACAGACTTCACAATATATAGTAACTGACTTCTTGCCTTACTGATGTTTCTTTATTTTCATTTTTTAATGAAAATGAGTGAAATGATCACCCTTTGGCGCTCTGCTGTGAACTTGTAAGAAACCATATTCCATTCTAGAGGTTTGTGCATTTTGAGGGTTGGTTAACGCTCTCCCAATATTTGAACAATCTCTTTCTGGGGGATTCTCTCTCTAGAAGCCTCAAGGGAAGTGACTGATAGCCTTGCCAAAAGGGAAAGGAGGAAAATAAACTGATGGGCAAGTTGAAATGCAAAGAAGAAATTCCTTACAGGAATGTTTTTTAAATGTTCTGTTACACTTTATTCTTGGAGTCTGAAAGATACTCTTCCTTCTAAGACTAAGGAATACCAATGTATGTAAACAGATTAGTAAGATTGCTTATCAAGGCCTCATGAAACTCTCTACAACACAAACAATCAGTGCACATTGAAAAACTGAGGAGTAGGTTTATGAGAAAACCTAGGTTGCAAAACTTTAGGAAGCACCCTGAAACAAGCATGTAGTCCTTGTCAGCCAGTCTTTGAAACTTAAAATTAGGGTAGAGTTTTGGAAAAACTTTGACAGTCTTCATATCCACCGTAAGCTTTTGCCTTGACAATGGAGGTGGGCTTTTCTGGCATGCTGTTCATGAAAACAGAATGCTCATGGAATTCTTTTAAGGATGGGAACAGCCATCCTCCTTCTGCAACGTCCATATTGTGCTGCAAAGCACACATTCTTTTGAAAAGAATTCTTTTATATGACTGTTCTTTTTACATCTTGCTGTTACTCACTTTAACAGAACAGACGGTAGTCTGAACATGGAGTGGGAAATATGAAGATAAGTAAAAATTTAAGGGTTTAATTCTACAGTTAAGTAAACTTCAGCCAGGCTTCCTTATATGTCTTGCACTAATGCCTTTTGCTGTTGAAAAGAACAGGCTTATTTTTAGACTGAAAAGTCTCTGAATCATTTAGTTAGATGGGTTATGAAAAAGTAGAAGAGAGAGATTTTGGTACTGTTTTTATCTTTTTCTCAATTATAGTAACACTGTCAGAAGAGATTGTGGAGAAGTGCTGGTAAGTGAGGGCTGTTTAAGATCACAGAAGACCTATCATTGAAGTCTTATTTTGGTTTAGAGATTGCTGATGGAGCTGTTAAACACCAGTACAACTGATCAGATTTACTAAACCAAGGATCTTAAGATCTGCACGTACGCAGTTTGCATTATTAAAAACCTCTCTGTTTACATCTTCATGGTGAAAAGGAAAAATGCGTGTCTGTGGCAGTTACTTAGCTGTTACTTCACATAAATTGACAACAGAAAATGCAGCGTGCTTCTAGTATTGTAACTAAGAGAAATGTAAATCAACTGTTTTCCTTCTGTATCTGAACACGTATATATTGCACATCTCTTAAAATATGCTCTTTATAGGGCTTATAGGTACTTAACAATGTAGAAAAATGGATGCAAAGCAAATTCTTAATTTAGAAGCGGTGAAATTGTTTCAGTTCTTGCTTTCTCTAGGGGTAGGAGTTAGGGTTTTATTGCATGTTCCTGAGCTCTTCCAGTTGTCTTTTCCCCCTCAGAAACAAATTGCCTTAATTACAAAATAGCATGCTTCTCCCAAGGTAACTCATTTGTGCTTCTGCCATTCTAATGAACAGAATGGGTGTGTAAATTTAACGATGTGAATTCTATTACTTGCATTGTATTCAAAGTACCGTCTGGTATGTGCTGCTTGATTTAGTAGATGAAGGGGCATTTAAGAATGAAACTATCAACTCCTAAATGTACTTAAACATCAAAACAAACTTTCACTTTGGGAAGTGGCAGCAAGTAATTCCATTATGCATTACGTCTTTAACATAATCCTAAATCCTCTCTAAAGCTCTTATTCTACTGTATTAAAATAAAAGAATGGACTATTTAGTCTTTGCCTTGAATGATGCCAGTATTGTTGACTAGCTTTAAAGATTGTGGCTCCCATAAAGACCCGTGTAGTGTGAGAACTTGTGGTTTGGGACTCCACATTTTATATAGGATGGTAGATTCACTGAGTTTGAAGACTACAATATTCTGTAACATGATAGAACAAGCAGCTTGGTGTTTGGCTGGCAGTTATTCTGCCCATGGGTAAACAATGTACAATCTCTGTTTAAAAAAATGGGAAAAACTTAAGCAGGATGCCTTAAGGTTTCCTCATCCAAATACTTTAAACCCCAGCTCTAGAATAGGCTGTGTTTCTTAACAAGTGGTGTTACAATGAAAAAAAAGCTGTGTCAGGATAAACTCCTAAGTATAGATCAGTACGCCATGTGGCTCCTAGTCATACATCTTCTGAAACTGTGAATAACTCCCATGCAGTATGATTTGTTTTAAATAATTTTTGTGGCATTTATTCTAAGAATCTGACCTTAAGGTAGGAAACAAAGCACTGTAGCTGTAAAGAATGTGTAAAAAACACCACAGCTGTTGTTTTGCCAGAATTGGACATCTACAACTTAGTAGACAAATGCTCCTACTCACTTGTCCTTGTAAGTCTGAATTTGGTCTTTGGCTTATGTGTGTAGATGGAGTAATCATTTTGGACTCGCTGCCAAACTCAAGGTTAGCACAAAACAATCTTGGAACAGTGTTCTATCTATTGCAATGAATAGCTGATAAGATAATTGGGGAAGGGCAGGAAAGAGGTAAGATAACATGTTAAAACAAGGACATCTTAATGAAATGAAAATGGCATGCCTTTCCTCAGCTAGTTACAACTACCGATGATGCAGTACATGTCTCTTGTATACTGATTTAAGGCTTCTTGAAGTGAATCTAAGTTTTTCTTGACTTTTCTTCTGTCTCTTTCCTATTAGTGATGCTAGTTCTGTGTGAAAATTAACAAGACTGTATTTTACGCATGCAGGAGATAACCTGGTCATGGTCCAAGTGATGAGAAGGAGGTGGAAAATTGTAGAGGTTCTTAACATGTATTACCCTGCACAGAATAATTACAATTTTAGCAATAACACCAAGATTTATTTCTTTGTTGCATTATGTTAGGTTTTAAATTACACGTCTTTAAACATAATAATATAGAATATCTAGCACTACTGATACTGTTGAACAAATATCAAGCTTCACTCCAGAAAGGAACTGAGCATTCAGATGACTTATTTCTTAATTTGAAACAACTACAGTCATTGCACCCTGGAGGTGATTGAAGATGACTGAAGTGAAATTGAGATTAAGTGCCCGAGCACAAACGACATTTAAAATGATGTTTTGGAGCACATAAAACAATTTTGTCTCCTAGGTTTATGAGCTTGAAAAGCAGAACAGCTACATTTCTTTATCAGTTTTATGTCTTTTGATATTATTGTTTCACCATAAAAAGCATCTGAAACTTTAATTTAGCACTTTGATCCTGTATGACCTGAGCTCCTTGGTAAAGGGGTAATGGGCAAGAACAGCAAAGTAAGAGTGCAGTCAGCTTTGGCCTTGGTCTAGCCTGATGAACATTTACAGGGTCTTTTATGCTTATTCTACTAAAATATGAGTGCTGTAAACATGGTGAAGTGTAGCTAACAGGTACCTTGGGTAGAGATGTTGGTGCAGTACTAGGCAGATGGTGGGAAGTGAAGGTGGCTGGATATGTCTGACCTGTGGCTGAAGGACCAAAGGAACTAAGGAAGCTTCATGGAACAAGAGTATCTTCTAGGTTTCAGGACTGACTTAGACTTGCATTATAGATAGTATATGAATGTTCTACTTAAGTATAATCTAACTTTCTTCTTGGGTACTGGAAATAACTTAAACTAGTTATAACAGCAATGAAAACCCACCTCAAGTATTTTATTAAAATGCTTTAAAACCAGATTATATTATTGGCTCTAACTTACGGGCAAACATGATTTCTTGTTTAGATCTTCACCTTGCTGCTGAGCTTGGGAAGACACTACTGGACCGTAACACTGAACTAGAAGAATCTTTACAGCAAATGTATGCAACAAATCAAGAGCAATTGCAGGAGATAGAGGTAAGTATTTAAGGGATCCAAGTCTTAAAGCACCTAGACCTGCAGCATAATAGCACATAAGTTGAGATCTGAATTTTTTGACATCTGATGGACACTTTAAAGAAAAATACTGAACAATCTTTAACCCCTTCTGCTACTTTGAGAATTTGAGAACCTGCATAGGCTTGATCATAGTAAGAACGATTTGTCTGATTACTGGAAGCTTTGTGCCATTAAACTCCGTGTTGGACTTGTTTAATGACAAATGACCGGTATTTTTCTTTTTGTACAGAAAAGTAACTTTAGTTATTTTATTGCTAAACTCTTCTGATCTTGCCAGGTAAAGTGACATGAAATTATATGATGAATGAATTAATAATTTAAATTATTATATGAAAATGTTAAATGCCGATAAGTGCAGGAGAGAGATTTAAGTAAAATCTGAGGATATGTACTGCCACTAAACTGAGCTGTGCTAAAGGGAGCTAAAGTCTATTTTAATTCAAAACAAAAACCCCAGCAAAAACAAGCACTTAAGTAAAGGGAGTTAAAGTCTATTTTAATTCAAAACAAAACAAAAACCCCAGCAAAAACAAGCACTTAAATAGTATCTAAATACAGGACATAGTGGATATATTGTTCTGTATTTTCTGGGGCGGGGGGAACAGGGGGAGAAGGAGGAGATCATAACCACCCTTTCAAAACTGCTCATCTTTGTGTTACTTGGTGGAAAAACCTTTTTTTGAAATGTCTTTTTTTTTTTTTTTAATATTGCTTGTGTTCTTGCAGACCTAGCATTTGTCAGCATAATGATTTTTTTCAGCTATTAGAGGGCAATGCATGGCCTCTAATAATTAAATTATTAAATATTCAGTACTTTGCTGACTGACAACATATTGGAAATGTAGTCAGCATTTCAGTTTGGTTTTGGCATGAATCGCAAGGAACAGGCTGTGACTGGTATACGCTAGATTTTTACAAAATCTGAGTTCCTTTGTGCAAGCAGTACTTACACAGTTACGGACAGTGTGTAGATTTTGTACAGCTGCAACTTAAGACTTAAAACACCACTGCAATAGTGACTGGTAATTTAAAGAACCCTAAGATTAATACTTACAGATATATAGGTGTCTTTAAAGTAGTCATATTAAGACACGCAGCATTTTTATTAGATGATGCACAATTTCTGAGTACAGGTGTGTTTTTTTTAAGAAGGTACTTTGGTTTTATACCTCATAGTTCGGCTCTTTCCTCTATTATGTGCTAAGCATCCTCTTACCCTATTCATTCTGTGATACAATGGTTGGAATGGCTGATATTTATATTAGTGCCACAGTGTTACAAAAAAATGTATTTACTTATGCAGAGACTTAAAAGAACTCACTGCCATGAATGGTTTTTATAAAAAGATTAATTCTTAAGATCTAGAGAGGACAAACACTTCAAGGTGCTATACAAATACTGTTCTACTTAAGGTTCAATGCCTGTATGAACCATGGTTAAGAAAGTGCTTAACACAGTTACAACACACCTTTTGAAATAACACAGCATAACTTTGCGATAGATAACTAACCTGGCTCATTGCGTGTAGCTACTTAATAAGCAGCTGTATTTTAACGCGATCTTGAGATACGGAAAATATATTATTGCTAAGCTGCATTCATTGATAGAATAGTCTAGTGCCATTAAGGATGTAATGCCCTGTTGTTTTAAGCCACTTCATTTGCTTAAGCTTTTTTGGTGGGTTAGTGTTTCTTGACTACATAAGAGAGCTTCAGCACCAGAAGTAGTCAGAAGTGTCCTTCCAGCAGTGATCTATGGTTGGGGTGTTGCAGGGTCAAGTACAGGCAACCTCAGACAGTGACAGACCCATTCATTCTCTCAGTATCTTGCTTTCTTTAGCTGATCAAAAAAAAAAAAAATCAAGTCTTGTGCAATACTGCTTTTCGAAGGCTTTATCTGATACCTCTTTCTTCTCTTCCCTTGTCTCCCCCAACATGGGTAGCAGTATATATTGGATTGTCTGACTAGCTCCCTCCAAGAGATAGAGGTGGGGTTTTGTGATGCTTCTGACATATAAAGTAGTGCCTGCACCTTTATTTGCCCAACTTACTGTGAGTCAAAGACCCTGCAGGCTGTATTCGTATCTGCTGTAGTAACATGCTGTCTTTTCCATTCCACCACTTGTCTTAATCTTCTCTTTTCCCAGTGCAGTTGAAAAGTGTATTAGCAACTCAAAACATTTCTTTCTCCAAAGGAGTCTCTCTTGCATCTGGATTTCTGAGAGAAGAGGGAAAATCAAATTAACCCCTTCTTCAAATCCCCAGAGAGAACCTCAAGGTGGAGGAACTAAATATAGTAGTTTACTGGCACAAGGGATTGTTAGAGGAATTCACTGAAACAGAGAGGAATAAACTTAGCATATGCAAGGTGCAGTACTTTTTAGCTGGTAAAAGCAGTTCAGTCAGTTATTTTCATACGTATATTTCTGTCTTTTGTGGGAATGCAGGATACCCCACTACACAGGATACATATGCAAGTGGCATATCCAGTCTCTACGCCTGATTTTTTTTTTTTTTTTTCCTAATTTTCAAGTGCTTGTCTCTGTAACCTAAAGATGATCTTTCAGCTGTTCCTGTAGCTACTCTGCTGCAGTTTTGACTAATTTTTTCAGTGCAGTAAATCAGTGTAAGTCTGTGGGGCTTTTTTCCTATGAATTCATGTCTCATGGGTGGCGAAGTCTAGAACTGGCTAAGAAATCATTCTGAAATATGGTACTACCTTATCTGCACTGAAAAGGAAGGGTCAAAGTCTTTCGGATGCTTAAGATGACATCTAATATATTAAATGCTAACATATTAAGCATTTTACAGCCTTGGTTCATTATATCTGACCTCTGCACTGACACGTGTGCCACTAACTAATCACTGTAGACGTAGTAAACACTGGATTGAAAGGGCAACTTCATTCCTGTCTGAATCTGTTCTTGGCACTCAGACTTCAGAAATACTGATGCTCTCCTTTTATCAGGGGGTAGAATGGGGGAAGTGTCAACTGCCATTTCATGTTAGGTGCTCAGTTGCAGAGGAAGTGGAATAAACATGAAGTTTGAAAGTATTTATTACCACATCTATACTGTGTTTTGGTGGCCTGGTCATACCAGGCCAACTTGACCACAGCACCGAAGATATTGGAGATGAAAGGTGGAGAAAATGGTGCTTCACCTCTTCCATTCATCTAAAACTCCCCTAGTAATAAGTAGTAACACCAAATTCTGGCACCAAAGCCTTGGTTTCTGTGCTTAGCCACGCTCATATTGCTGAAGAAAACCTGAAGATCTCCAGCTCCTTCCGAGAATAACCAATAGGGAAAGTTAATCTGAAATGGGTCACATTGAGATTCTGCTGCTAAGCCATGTACTATTTTTGTGTAAATCCTCTGTCATGTGCGCACAGGCTACAGAAGGATCTAGCCAACTGCTATCACGTTGATCTTCTAGAAGTCTGTATGTAGCAGTTACTAGTCCTAGATTAACTTATTATCTGTTCTTAAATTGCCTAAAATGTAAACCCATCAATCTTTTAATGAGGTAAAAGGTTAAGTAGAATATTAGAAGTTTTGAGTATGTAACAGGCCTATGTAAAGTAATCCTGCCTAGAAGTCTGCTGGATGTTCCTACTTGAAGTTTACTTTTCAGTAAGTAGCATGTAGTAATATAGAATAAAATGCAAGAAATAAATTCTATGTAAGAACAATGTATTTCTGATTTAAAGGGTTAGGTTTGTTGTTCAAGTCTGATGCAAACTCTCATGTGGATTGCTAGAATTGGATCAGCCCTATCCTGGGTGGGACAATATATACAGTTGTATTAAGAGCCTTTGGTGATTGTTAACTGCTCTTAGACTGAGAATTCCTAGCTTTCTGACATTATTCTATGTTGTTAGTTGTAGAACTAAAGGGGATGAAAAAGAATACTTCACGTGGAGTTTTATTTTTAAAAAAGGCAGGAGACCTTTATTTGGGATTATGGTAACTGGAATACCTGATGGGTAACTAAAGATGGAATTCAATAATTTGATTACACTTCCTGACACATAGTAGCCCACATACTGTCTTAAGTG
>NW_009258789.1:1199614-1231612 GCF_000687185.1 Egretta garzetta
GGTGCCACCCAATGTTTCTGTTTTAAGAAAATTTAAGAAAATTGTTGGGTCAACACTTGTTAGAAAAAATTTTTTTGGAGCCCACTTGCAACTTTCAGAAGGTCTTGGGGGATAGTTAAGGGCTATGTTGAAGTCTGGATTCATAGCTGCAATAGTGATGACTGCAGCACAAACAAACCCAATCCAGAAGGCTTGTGTACTGGCAAAAGCCATGCTGCAGCAAGGAGATGAACACAGCTTGCACAACCAAACCCAGCTCCTCTGAATAAAAGGCTGGCTGATCAGCTGGGGCTGACCTCCATGACAAAGGCAAGCTGCCTAACTCAGGTACGGATAGCACCTTTTCAACTGAACGCTTACCAAGCAACCACTGGAACCTACGTTTCTGAAACTTAGTAGTTTCTCTACAAATGTGAATAAAAATGCAGAAATAGTAGTCCTCTCTTTGTGTTTCAGGTATAAATTACTAACAACAATACTGTCTTGCAGTACCTAACAAAGCAGGTCGAGCTCTTGCGTCAGATGAACGATCAGCATGCAAAAGTGTATGAACAGCTGGATGTGACGGCAAGAGAACTTGAAGACACAAATCAAAAACTAGTTGCAGAGAGTAGAGCTTCACAACAAAAGATATTAAGGTAATAACTCATGCTAGATCCCCTTCCCCCTACCCCAGTTGATGATATGGGAAAGAGCGGTCTGAGTGTATTTGTGTAGTTGCTGGGTGGCTGTCTCTGTCTAGTGTTCCACAATACCGTTAAATTGAAAGGACAATTCTATATAAAGGTCTTCTGGGGCCAAAGAGCAGCCTTCAGAGAAGAAACTACAGTAAGAGGGATGGGAAATTTCCATGTCCTTGACTTAAACAATCAAATGTTTTAACAGTAATCCTTCACCTTTTAGCTTGACAGAGACTATTGAAAACCTGCAAACACACATAGATGACCTGCAACGACAAGTAGAGGAATTGAAAAAGTCTGGACGAGGCCGGATGAGCCATGAGAGATCTGACCAGCCAAGATCAATGCATAGTTTCTCATGTTTGAAGGAGCTGTATGACCTTCGCCAGTAAGCCTTTTTACCTTGCATAGCAAAGAAAATACTGGAATTATTTTAAGCAAAGCTTTAAAAGCTAGGACACAAGCACAGATATCAAACAAGCTAGCAGGAAAACATTTGATGTTTACAACTAGCAAAATATCTGCACAGCCCTGCACTCTGGTGTTGCCACTGCTTCTGGCCTACTTCTAGACTGCACTAGCTTTTGCGTGAGAGGAGCTGCAGGTTCTATTTTCTGTCTTCAGAGGTTGTCTCCCAGTCTGAAACCATATCAAATCGTAGCCTAGAAAGCTCACAGCGATTTGCACCCCACTTTTTTCAGTCAGATAAAAGCACACAGAGATAATCTGAAAAACAAACATCTTAAATGCAGAATGTTTTCTGTAACCTACCTTTCCCTTGGATGTCTGTTGAGATCTTTTCAAGGAAGGCAGGATTCCTGCAATAGCTTTCCTGAAGTTAAAATGATGCTTAAGCTGGTAAAATGGTGCCTGGAGCTCTGGGCTGCTTTTTTAATTTGGAGCCGTTTTACCCAGCTAAACTGCATGAGTATGCCCATCAGGACAATCACTTGGGGTAAAAGCTCAGATTAGATTCAGTCCTAGAAGGTAACTTCATAAGTGAAGCACCTCCATGGGCAGGCAGAACAGGCTTCTGTGTGTGGGCTTTAGCACTATGTGGATGTAGGACTGTAGCATAAATCAGTACATCCAAAAAGAAGTTAATTCTTGACAATTCAAAAGATAAGTGGATTCCTTCAAACTGCCAAAGGCTTATGGAAATACGAGGCTACGGAATTGCTTGTCAATTTTGAGGCTTGTTTCCACAATCAATGGTGACAAAAGTTACAAGAGTGGAGTGCTGCAGAAAAGGTGTCAGAAAGTATTGCATGATATATGGAGGCAATGTTTATTTAAACTTCAGTTGTAGATCTAGTTATTCAATAAGCTCATCTGTAACTTGAAACTGTTAATGAGCTGCCATTCTGCTTAAGCTAGGAGGCTTGATTTGATGGCATCTAAGTATTTACAAACTCTGTTCTAATTATTAAATGGACTGATAGTAAAATGACTGCTATGTATACTTAAGTACACAGTTTAAATCTGTCATTAGTTACCCAGGACAGGAAAACTTTAGGAGGTGTGGTCAGCTGTACTTCCTACATTTGACAATACTTATTTTTGTTTCTGCAGGTATTTTGTTTATGATCATGTGTTTGCAGAAAAGATTACTTCGATGGATAGTCAGCTAAGTCCTCTTGAAGAAGAAAATGAGAACCTTAAAAAGGCAGTTACAGTTCTGCAAGCCCAACTTAACCTAGAGAAAGAGAAGAGGGTAACAATGGAAGAGGAATATAATCTCATGGTAAAAGAAAACTGTGACCTTGAACAGAGGCTTGTTGATACAGACTTATATCGGGCTCGGGCAGAGGAGTTGGAAGTGGAAGTAGCTGAAATGCGACAAATACTTCAGTCTGAAAATACATTCCATAACGCAGAGAAATTGGTGCCAGAATCCTTTTTCATTTCATTCAAGGAATCTTTAGAGAAGGAGCTTGGTCAGAGCCCTGCAGACGATGGACTGCTGACCGTATCAGAGCTTGAGAAGGCGGCACTGAAACGGAGCAGCAGCGAAACTTTCCTAAGCAGCGCTGTGGGGGGAGACATTCTAAGGGGCCATGAAGAAACATGTATTAGGAGAGCTGAAGCTGTGAAGCAGCGAGGAATCTCTGTACTTAATGAAGTTGATGCTCAGTATAATGCTCTGAAAGTGAAGTATGAGGAACTTTTGAAGAAGTGTCAAATGGATGAAGATTCTTTGAAACACAAGGCTGTACAAACACTGAAGCAGTATTCCAAAGACCTAAATGTGGGGAATACCCAGTATGATCTTTCAGCTAGCAATCAAGAATGTACAAATGTGGAGCTAAGTGACTCTCCCACAAATGTTCTTCCTGAATATAAAGCGCTCTTCAAGGAAATTTTTAGCTGTATCAGAAAAACAAAAGAAGAAATAGATGAACACAGAGCGAAGTACAAGTCCCTCTCCTCTCAGCCGTAACATTGGACATGCTGGTGACCTGTTTTCTGCTAGTGACTAATCTGTTAGTCAAGAAGGGGAAAAACTTCATACAAACATCAGAAGACCCCCTCATACTGATGCGTTTCTTGAGCACTCAAAATGAATGTTTTGAATGGGGTTGTAGACCTGTAGTTAACAAGCTAGTTAGTTAACAGCTAGTCTCCCTGTACTTATGTAGCAATGGATTTAATGTTGTTTAGCACTGTCATGCAAACTAGTGGCTGTAAAGCAAACAAACATCATGGCTTAATACTACACTCCTACTTCATACTACACTTAATCTCTGACCAGACCAGTAACTGACACTAGTTTCCTTAGTCCACTTCAAAAATAAAGAGTTAAGAAATCTGTACTGTATTTCTCACGAGGAACCAGACTAAAGCTTTCCTTCGGTTCACATGTGACAATCCAGCCTTGTAACTATGTCTGGGTAGAAAATTAAGAAAAAACAAAGCCCCTGACCAGTATCGTGGGCAGCCTCTCCTTGATTCTTGATAAGGATGTCAGCAGTCTATAGCTGGACTTGCTTTGGCAGGGGGCCGGAGAGCTGGCACAGCCACCTGAGTGGTGCTTGGGTTAAGCTCACACCACATTTTCATGTGCACTAAGCTCTCCCATAGATCAGTATAAATGTCTTCCTACCAAGAAAGGCTTTGATGTAAAGTTTGTGTGGCTTTTTAGGTATGGTTTCTTCTGTAGGGCACTTTGTCTTAAGGCAAGATACTGTGAATTGATGATGTACGTTATTTGGGACCTACTGTTCTTTGGTGGAATGTCTGCAAAGTACATTTATGTGTATTTGGTAAGATAGAAAGTTGCAATTTAGCTATTTAACTGTAGTAGTAGCATTGACATAGTGGAATAGCTTTTAATCTTACATACCGTGAGCCCCAAGTGCTTGAAGGAGAGGGGCCAGGGAGAACCTGATCAGCTGCTGTGGCCCTCTTCTGTGGTGCCAGGTGGGTGGGAAGATGGACACCGTGCTGCCAGGACATATCCTACTGAAAACAGGGGACCACACTCGCATTCTTCCTCTCCTTCTCCACTCCCTAGTAATAAATTGTATGTACTCAAATTCTGAAAAACAAAGAACATGGAGAAGTATGTTCTTTAAAACTGCTTCAAAGTGTGAAGAAAACAAAGGCTAAGAAGGGGAAAGGTACAGAGAAAGGTGACTCCCTTTTCCTTATAAAGGGTCTCGTAGCTTAATTTGGTCGGCTGTTTTGGGAATTGACTTATTGCCTGCCTGCCTTGCTTGCTGCCATGCACCAAACAGTTGACACAGAACGCTGACAATTTCTCAGCTTTAGTCAGCTGCTGCTGTTGCAGTTCTGTCCGCCTGATGTACCCTGTTAAGCTTGTGGATAGCTGTCCTTCGGTTGCAGTATTAAGACTTCATCTTGTGGGAGTTTCTCTAAAACATGTATTGCATTCTGAAAATTATTTAAAAATGGGAATCTGAATCTTGTGAGTTATTTTTCTAAGCAAATAAATAATCCAGTCAAGCTGTATGTGTTAACTAGTAATTATGCCCATCTGTGCCAATCAGGAAACAGTAAACTGGGTGCAGATGGCACCCGTGTTATCTGTCTTGCCATCTTCCCTGCATAGCTCAGACAGAGTTCCCATTAAATTTGTATTTTAATAAGATTACATGACATGGAAAAGGATAGGCCTGTCTGGGAAAGGAACCCAGGAACTTTCTCCTCACTGTTGTGGTGTTTGTCTGTGCTGTTCAAAAAGGATGGGGTTAAAAGAAAAAAAAAGGCAGAAAAGCTGCTGTTCTGCCATCAGGTGAACTGTATTGTCACTGTTCCCCAACACGGGGATCTTGTTGCCTGGAGGTCTACCCCAGTTCAGATATAGGAAAGCAGTAACTCAGATGAGGAAGGCATGACACTGTTGGTCACAAGCAATTCCCTACAACTATTCCTCACTGCTTAGGGGAAGGGGGAGTCCCCACCTGCTGGACCAGAAGACATGTAAAAGCAATTCCAGACTTTGGGGTTAAATGGATGATCTTCAGTGGTTTATTATTGTTGGCTCATTGGCTCATTTAGAGCACTTGCATTTATGCAATTTTTATGCTTTAAAAATATAAAAAATATTCTTAGATTTCCACAGAACTACTTCATTCTTCTGTAATGTAACTTCCCCTTGGCTACCTGTGCCAGTGCTAAGCTCTGGCTGTGCTGTACTGTACTCTTTAACACTTAACTGTACCTGTTGTGCAATAAAAACCTCCAAGGCCGGGTTCTTCTTTTGTTACTCCTTGCAGGCTGCAGCCTTCCCAGGGAGAAGCCTTACAGGAGCAGCCCTAGGTAACGCTGCGGGAACAGGCTGTGCTGGCAGAGAGTCAGCCACTGCTGCACGCAACAGGCGGAGGCTGCGAGAGCTGCCTGAACCTAAAGCATCCCCTGTTTATGTTGATGTAGTTAATAAACAACACTGGAGGATTAATTAAGGTAGAGTTTTAGCAGTTTAAAAATAGGTATTTTCCACAGAAATGTGAAATGCCGTAAGTATGGTAACAATATTCTTATCCAATCTTACCTGGCTTAACTACCATAATCTGCTTATTTTAGTCAACAACTCAACTCGGCCTTTTCCAAGCGTAAGTAGATGAAATTAATAGAATCTCCTTGAGCTTCTCATGTGATGGAAGTTACAGCAAAGAGCACAAGCAGTAAAGTAACCACATTCTACAGCGCTTACAGTGGGATAGTCCTTACTGCCGTCAGGCTTCACCGATAAACCTGTAACAGAAAGATCAGTTACTGTACCTTAGGCAACAGGCCCTCAGCCTGACAGCCAGCTCCTGGTACCCCCTCAAGAACACAACGCAAGCAGAATGACACAGAGCAGGTGAAGAAGCAGTTCACGATCTATCTCTAGTAATTCCTGACCTTTCCTTCCTCTGTAAGCCTTCAGGCTATAAAAGGAGCGAGTGCAGCTTCCATTTCTTCTTGGACAAATATGAGGCGGGGTAGAAGTGACCTTAGAGATAAAATTTTATTTAAAAAATTACATAAAATAGAGGTTTTACATTGTTGCTGTGTGGTAACTACAGCTGGACACCTTGCAGAGGGTGCACTTGGGTACTTACCTTGCTGCATTTGCATACAGTAATGCAAAACACCCCTCATACAAACCCTACACCAATCAAAGAAATCCAGTGGTTGTTCCACAATGTTTCAAATGTAGGTACTTTACCAAATCACTCATTTCACAGACAACAGGCAAGAACAATCGCTATGTGCAGTACAGAGGCCAAAGACAGTGATTCTGCCACCCCTCCCCAGCCCGAGGTTTCCATGAACACAACTGTCTTCTCTTCGGCAAGAGAGGGCTGCAAGGGCTATTGCAATGCTCAGCAAAGCATGAGCACCTAGGTATTTAACAAAAACCGGGATGTTTGTAAACAAATTTAATTTATTGGCATTACTTACAAAATAAAGTATTAGACCATGATTTTCCATCATGTCTGTGTCAGTATATGGTTTTATTTTTTTTATATCGAAACAGAACGAGAATGGAAATACATTAGAAATCCCAGATTGATCAAGCTGCAGACAGGGTCCCGTGTTGTCTTCCCAGCTGCTGTTGTGCCTAGGCGGCCATGCAAGCACGTCTGTGAGCGTGCTGGGATGTCAGCGACTGTCTGTCTGCGATGCCCACATGCCCCAAAGTAGGCCAGATCCTGCCCCACGCTCCCGAGGCCACGCCGTTACGCTGTCTGTGCCGCCTGCTGCACGTTTCCTCTTTCGTCCTGGAGATGGCTTGAAACCGCTACCACCACTGTCAAGACTGCACCGTCCCCTTAAGGTACCACATTCCGCCATAGCTCACGCAGCAGTCCTGGGGAGAACGGGAAAGGCCGTAAGGTCTTGGGAACTGTTGTCTGGCTTTGGGACAATAAACGTGATCAGTAACAGAAGCCTCCTCCGCAGTGCAGAAGGGAGAGCAGGAATCCAGAGCAGGGTGTTACTTCCACCCTGCAGCCCCTATTTCTTAAATGACGACGGCAAACACAAGAGGGAGGAGGCTGAGAGACCACAGGAAGGATGAACAATGTGATGGCAGCAAGAACCCGGGCTTCTGGGGGGAGAAGATGGGGATAGTGCAGAAGCCAGCTTAGGAAAGGCTGCAGGGAGGGGTGAGGACAAGGGGAACAGGCTGATGCTCAGGTGGAGAGACTGGAGGGAGCAGTGGGGACGGGCTGGAGCATGAAAACAGTCACCAGGTCTGAAGCCTTCTAAGAAACAACGTTCTATGACAATGACCTGTCAAACCTCAGAACCGTGCTTTGGTATTCTGACCGCATGTCTGCGAATCTTACTGCGGGTAAGCACCTTGGCAAAGGAGTTCAGTAAGTGGGTTTTCTTGTGGCTCATTTTCTTAATTCTATTAGATGAGCACCAAGTCTCTGGAGTTCCAAGCTAACAGCTTCTCTTTCTTTTGCTCCCACCCTGCCATTTACATAATTCAACACAGGCTTAAGTACTGCTACAAAACTGATCTGTGGAGCTTAAAGGGAAAAAAGTCTCTTTTTCCTTAAGTCTCAGGACTCGCACATCGTAAAAACAAGTAAGAAATTAAGTGTGGAGGCTAGAAAGAGGGTTTACAGACTTGATCTGCAGATGCAAAAATACAAACCGTGCCAGTCTGCTCCTCTGTGTATAAAAAAGGAGCACACGCAGATGGGGAAATAGGAGTCAACAAATCCAATTTCATTCAAAGAGGAATCCAATCTCTTGTGGCTTAAAGAAGCCAGAGACTCTTCCTATTTCATTAAATCATGCTTCTAAATTGTATTTCCAAAACAGATAATTTCATGTACTTCTGTGACAAATGTACTCAAGGCAAAGACGCTTGACATGACACAAGGCTGGCCGCACAATGACTTAGTGACTGACAAAAACAGCACCCAGTTTTTTAGGGGAAGGTATTTTTCTAGAAATAGGTTACCTGTTAAATAGCAACAGCATCATGAAAAGCTAATGCCAGTACATTGTCTAGATGTTCCAGGAGAGCTGATATTTGAGCTCATCTAGTCGCTTGACAAATCTCCCAGCACAGGCAAGCCACATGAAATACTGTCTAGCAGGCAGAAATGTCTGAGCTTATTTTAATGCTAGGAAGACCAGGTTCTTTCAAGCAAGACCAGTTTGCTTGTTATCACAGCAACAGATCTGTAATTTTTCAAATATGCTGTTATTCCATTTGCAGATCCCAGTGTAATAAAGTACTTAAGCACTTGTCTTACTGAAGTGGGTGACCATGAGCAAAGGCCCAGCAACAATGATTAAAGTATTAAACTAGCTGACAACTTTCTACTTAGCCATCCTGCATTGCTCTTAAAGGTTGTCAGTCATGGCCTGTGTGGTCCCTACTTTATACCTTCAATCCCTTTAGCAAGTAAATGGTGCGCCTTCAAAGACAGAGATGAAAGGATTCAAATAAACATTCACAATGAAATGTGTTAACTACTACTTTGCCTGCTTGTTTTGGCCAGGGTTTTGCTCCGTACACTGCTGCACGTCCTACTACGGAATGAAATGCGTTTCCTTCTGAATATGTAGCACTTGTGCTCTTCAGCATCAGCCAACAGCAGTCATCTGGTAAAGTCAGCACGCTGTGCAGAACCCTCCCACCTCCTGAACATTTAACTCCACGTTATTAAAAGTAACTCTGAAGTATCAAATTTACTACACTCTGGTCTCTGCTGGTCCAAGATGAGAAATAAAGATTTGTTGCAATAATACAAAATAACCCATGAGCCAAAATCACTGCTCCTTGGAGGGAAAGAAAGTAGAATGAAACAAGTCTATTTTTAAGAAAACAAGCTGAAAACCAGGCTTTGTCCACATTCCAACAACAACTATTCTAGCATCCTTATCACTTGTCTGTTCAAGGTAAAATATGATCCTTTGCTCAAACCAAGCATTAAAAATTCATGTATTAATTGGATCAAATCCACAATGGAATAGAAACTTACCTTTAACACTCTATCCACCTCCTGCTTGTTTAGATCTTCTCCACATTCTTGGCTCAACTGATTCTGGATGACATTCCTGCGCACTCGGTAATTTTTCGAAAAGATTTCAAGCAAAACTTGGCGATGCTTTAAAAAGAAAATGCATTATAAGTACGAAGAGAAGAACAATTATTCCTATCTTTCTATACATCAAAATGGCATGTGCCTTTGTCTGTACAAAACATTCACTGAACTACATTAGAGGATTCTTGCTTCATAATCCTGAGTCCATCCCACGTATGTCTGCTCTCTAGCAGTGCCCTAGCCTCCAAGGGCTCTGCAGGGATCTCCCCATGCCCTGCGCCTAGGCCTGCATTTGTCCTGTGCCTGGGGCACCTCCGGAGGTACAAGAACATGCCGAAGGCAGGGCTGCAACACATTTCTCTCAAATGCTCCCAAAGGAGTTCACATGGTCCACTTCAGCCAGGAGGCTGGATGCTGCTTGAGCCTTTCCTATAAAAATTTATTTATATCATGGACACAGCAGCTACATCGTCCGTCCACGTTCTGTTAGGCGCCTTCCCTTTCACTTCATTTACTCTGACAGCAATTAAAACTCAGGAGATGCTTGTATGTGCTGTAATTATTTCCTGTTCTAAGTATAAACAGATACATCAGGTAACATCATTATTTCATTTCTGGTTAATGCTGCATTACCATCAACACAAACAAACAGAAAAATTGGACTGGATCCTGGTGTGAGGCCTGCACTGGAGAACCCTTTCTCCTCACAGGTTCAAAATTATTGGTATTCCACTGAGCTAGTTACTGACATGTATTACCAACATCTTATGTTGTTTCTGTCCACACCTTGTCTTGACACAGCAATGATCACCCTGCGAGTTAAGAGCTTCCCCTCAGCTGGAAATAGGTTAGTACTGAAAACCGGACACTTCACTAGGGAGACAGGAAAACTCCCGATTGTACCGCTTCCAGAAACACAAACAATGCCAAATGCTCAATAACCGCATATTTGGGAATGGCACTTATTTTTATCTCTACCTGATCATAAGTGTCACCGGCTTCCCAAAGTGCATAGACCTTTAGTTCATCTGGTGAAGCAGCAGTCTGTGGAGGAAACTGAGAACAAGAGGCTGTTAAAAATAACCATCTATTTAATGAGTTCTGCTTAATGATTCTATGGTACAGTATCCCCAGACACCTATTACTAAATCAAAAATGTCGTTGCCATGTAATGAGAACTGCTGAAACAACATAAGCTCTTCTCCCATTCTACACTCGAAGGGAAAACTTTGCTCTGGCAGCCCCTGTACCTGCTCAGGCCCGGCCCGGACTGCAGCCATGGGGCAGACACCTTCTTGCAGGCCTTGTGGCTTCAACAGAAACACGATCTGTATCAAACCTGTCCTGCTGGGTGATCCTGCAGCACACGGACCTCGAATTAACGAGGGGCTAACTATGGCCTAGGGAATTTGATGAGCACCATGGCACCCCATGTGTGCCTTGATATGCCCAAGCCATGTTGGACTGATGCTTCTGGTCACGGTGGGTAATCCACACCAGTGCCACAGGCCCTGTCTGGCACATCACCCATTTCAGAGCTTTAAAAGGGAACTGCTGGGCATACTGGAATCATGTGAATTTTGCATGGTGGAGGGTCAACCACCACCAGAAGAATCCCCAGGCTTGGACCTTAGCTGGTATTTCATGGCAAGATGTCTAGATTTTTCCTATCAGCAGTGTTTGCTTCCCAAAGCAATATTCAACTCAGCACCAAGTGCACTGCAGGGTCTTTCTGGAGCTTTTTACATATACAGTGGATGGTTTTAGAGATTCAGACTCTATCCTCTATTTATCTGCTTCACTAATCCAAAGTCAGCGTTACTGACAAGCACTGTGCTCTGCTGTATTTGTCATCTGTGTTTTGGGGCAGACTACAGGACTCCAGAAGACTGCATGCTGATGGACAGTGAACCAGACACTTGCTCATTTCAGGATCCAAAAATTAAGTGGTTTTATTTGATTTTTTCTTTTTATTTCCATGTGCCAAGCTAGAGAAATACTTTTGTGTTTTCTGAGGCAGAGGCCTCACACCCCTGCACACAGGAAGGAACACAGATGACTCCCCTCCATGCCCCAAACTCCTAAAAAAATAAAATACCATTCATTTGCCTTAACATCACCCCTTGGAGTAGGGACTAATGAGCAATGCTGGAATATGCCTTCACTCCTGACATGTCTCTTCCTGTCTGTCACTAACAATTTATTCCTCACTAACCACCCAGAGAAGCTAAATCAATCATCTATGAAAAGCTAACAAGCCAGTCCTGATTGTTCCAGGATCCCTCGATCCTGGCTGCTGGTACAAACAAAACCTTTCTTTCCAGCTTCCCTTTCACCACTCCAAGAGACTTGAGCACCTCAGAGTGAAAGATCAGACTTCCCTTTCAGGCTTTGCCTCTGATCTTATTGCAAAGGGGAAGAATTTTGTCCAGCAGGAGCTGCTGGGTGGGATTAGCACCTTTGGCTCTCACGTTGGTCCAAGCGGCTGGAATATTACAAGGTTTTACACTTGGTTTAGAGCCAGGATTCAGGTTTATTAGGCTTGCAACACCTGACATAGTTATCTTCTTGTAAGGACACTTGCTTTTGAGGAATAATCTCTCTTGTATGCTTTCAGCACAGATAAAATCAAATACTTCAGCTTCCCTCCAGAAAAAAGCTGCAGCAGGAAAGGCAAAACACAGGGCTCTGGGAACACCCAGCCACAAACTGCCTTGCTCTGAGAAAGTCACTCAATACAGACCCGGAGTGCAAATTCCTCTCGCCTCAGCCACGTGGCTGAAATGCAGCTGTGTTTATCTGGCCATTCTGTGAGGAAATGGCTTCCAAACCAACACAATACTTATTTGGGAAGAAAAACCCACAGAATCTCCTCCTCTCATCCAGCCTTACTCTGCAAACTGTTGCAAACACTGCTGCCAACAGCACCCTGCTCGCTTGCTGCTGTCATACAGTCTGTCCGCAGGAGCGGGAAATGCCATCAGCAACGCCTCAGAGAGACGCGCTGCTCTGTCCAAACAGCTTTACTGTCTTGCCATCTGCTTTGCCATTTTATGTTTATTACCTTAATCTCTCCAGTCTCACCTTGAAACAGCTCTCCACTGCCTTAAAATCCTTCCTTAAAATATTTGCCCTGTGCCCTTTCCTGCCCTAAGCCCTCAGAGCTAGTGCAGAGCTTGTAGGAGATGAACTGCTGTCCCGGGTCCCCAGGACTGCCACGTTAGAACGGAAGCTCTCGGGGAGGAGCCCTTGGCTTTGGGATGTGTCTCACTCGAGCACTGAGCACGCCCTACAAATAGCCCCTGCCAGGCAGCTTCGCATTATAGATAAACCAGACTGAAGGGGGGGCTGTCTCTGCCAGAAAAAACTTATCAGCTGGAATAACCCTAGAGGTAAACTGCTGAGATTACTTCTCCAGGAGCCTGGCATCAGCACCAGCCCCCAAGACTCACCGTAAGCACAGGGCTGCATTCCTCTCCTGTTACCCCAGCCAGGCAGGATGCCGGCAACGGTTACATCATTTCCTGATGCTTCAAAAATATCCTCAAGATTTGGGCAGAACTTTGCCACTCCATGGATGACGGAAGGGGAGCTGGCAGGAGCCAACCACCCCCCACACCACCACCAGCCTGCAGGAAATGGGCGCAGATACTCAGGAGCCTGATTCCTGTGCAAGTATATCCTTTGGGGCTGGACACAAGCTCAGCCTGCACAAACTCTGGACACATGCAGGGTGCCAGTGTCTGCCGAGGATGCCTCTGCTTGCCCTCCCTCCCCGGCCAGCAGCAGCCCACTGCACTTGGCTGCATCCGCCCAGGATTCGCTGCTTTTCCATGTGCACTTTTCCCTCAGGCTTGAGGATGCTCCAAGGCCCACGCAAGCACAGCAACCCCGCAGGTGTCCTCACCCCCTCCTCTGCAGCTGGAGTAGCATCTCTTCTGGCTCCCCACAAATACTATTTATCTCATACCCGGGGTGCAGCCGGTCAGCTTCATAATAAATCCTGCATTCCCCTGGTAAGGTTTCAATTACCGGTTTCTGCAACATGTTTTCTGTAATAGGGCAGCATGCAAGCCAAGAGTCTCTTCACCCCCCACAGAACATCATTTTAATTACCTCAGATCATTGATTTTTATCACCAAGGTACTTTCAATTACAGAAAACTAATGAGCAACTATGAAATCCCATGCTGAACAACCCTCCAGGCTTTCCCTAAGCTCAGGCGCACTTGTTGGGTTCTAACAAAATTGTCCAGGGGAACAGTCAAGAAATACCAAAGTGTATGAGCCCATGCAAAGACTAAAACCAGCCCTGGCACCTTTGCCATCTGCACAGAGCATCAGGGGGAGGCTTGGGGGTAGCGATTTGCATTGCCACTAACAGTACAAGCTTATACAGCCTCCTCTGCAAGATACCAAGTTTTGCAGTAAATTCTGGGTCAGCAGAACTAAAACTTACAGCAGACCTCCAGCAAGAGACGTTCCAGTGACTACCTCTACACCTCTGCAGGTCTCCTGTGACAGGGTCTTCCAAACAGAAGGAAGTTCCCAACCACCTCTCTTCAGAAGGATGTTATTTTGGTTGTTTTTTGAAAAAAGAAACTATCCCACTTTCACTCCTCACAGCCTTTAAGCAAAGAGCAGATGGAATAATTTCCAAAACCCCCAAATTTCCAAAGCAAAAAGAGTAGCAATGACCTCAGCTATTTACCATCAGCATGGCAAATGCATACATTGCACTGCGTACAAAGGAGAGCCTAGCCAGAACTAAGAGGCGGTTCCAGGCAAACATTACCCCAGGACTTGGAAGCTGTCAAAAGAAAGCAGAAAGTACCAAAATTGGTGGTCTCCCTAGTGGCATTTCAAGTCTGTTACTTGATTCCCAGGTGAAACAACACGTACTTTGCACACGACTGAACATGTTATTTCTGGCCCCCTGCAGCAACCCTTATTCCTTAGCTGGGTTTCAGCTCCCATGCTCCAGGCTCTCTCTCATCAGCCTGCCTTCTTTCTCCTCTTTCTGCTCTGCCTGCTCTTTCGAGCAGTTCACACATCTCTTTTCCTCTCTCCCCAAAGGCAGCTGACTCCCATGTTCTTTCTGGTTGCAACCCAATCAGCACTGCCAGATGTCTTGTAAAATTAATTTCTTTTTAGGCTCTTTCCCATGATGCCAAATTCCTTTTGCTTTCCTAAGCAATCTACTGTCACACAAACCTGTCTCTCTACTGTCACACAAACCTGGCTGTCTCACGCAATCATACATGTCATTTCCATAAAGACAAAGAAACAAAGACACCCCTGCACAGTCTAGGAGGAAAAGGACTGACCAAAGCAGCCTGCTGCAGATATGGTTTGTTGCTTCCCAGAGCGCTCTGCTGGGTGTGCCTTGCTGCTCCCAGGCAGTCAATGCCACCTTTCCTCCCCCAACTTCATCCCTGTCCCTGAGAGAAGGAACTTGTGCCACTCCAGGAGAGCTGATAGGAATGTGGGACTGCCTTAGGTCATGTTAACAGGAGCAAGTTGGGACAGTGAGTCACTGCAGCCCAACAGCTTGGTTGTGGAAACAGAGCCCCGAAGACAACTAAGCTATGCAGCACACCACTGAGCAAAGAAAGCAGAGCGCAGGGCCTGCCAGAAGCAGGACGCCAGACAAACCTCCAGCAGCTTCAACATATCCAATACTGGACAGTTACTCAGAGCACATCTGTTCTTCCAGTCCAGCAGCACAGGAAATACACATTTCACAGCTCGGACATTTAACTTCCCCCCTCAATCCCTCCTCCCCAAAGTACACCAAGAAAAAACATACTTACAGGCACCAAAATCTGTTTGCAGCCAGTGTCCAAAACCATGTCCTGTAACATTTTGTCCGAAATCCCACTAAACAACGTATGTCCTGGAGGCAGACTGGCTAAGTGAAGGTTAAATAACCGTTTAAGCTCACTCAGGGTGAGTACAAATTGTTTCTTAAATGTTGACGACACAAATGCCTTCAGTTCTTGGGCTACCCGGTCAATGCAGCCTCCAGGCAAGTGGCCATTTAAAGAGTCGATGGAGTCCTCCTCTGCATGGAGGCCATTGACAATGCCGTTGTTCATACCCCCATAAGCCGAGGTATCCATCGGCTCCTCGTCACTCACAGGCTCCTCTTTAATGCGGATATTGGAAACATCCATCTTGGCTGAGGTGTCATTTGATTTAATCTCAGCCTTTTGCTTCTGGAACTCCTTCTCCAGCTGCCCATAGTTCTGCTTGACTTTTGCTTTAGCCATGTTGACCCTTTGCTCCCCAGAAACCAGCAACGGATGAGCTAGCAAGAAACAAAAGACACAATAAATCTCACCACAACCAGGGCTCCAGTCTTGCAGAATGTTTCTTGAAGGGCTCACAGTGAAAGAAAGCCAGGAAATATCACCTGCTTGTGAAATCTAAGGCACAAACTCAGTTTGTTGATTAGATTTTACTTTAGTTTTAGGGTTTTTTGGTGGTTGGGGGGGAGGGGGGCTATTTGTTTTTTTGTTTTGTTTTTTTTTTTTAAAGATAAACATGTTAACGATTGCAAGCCAGATGGTTACGGAAGGGTGTTCAGTCAATGAACCTGAAGCAAAGACAAAGTGCACTTGTTCAATCACTAAGGCCTTTTCTGCATATCAGGAAAACAGGATACAGACTGCTTACACGTCTCTCCTTGTGACCCAAACGCTTCTTTGCCCAACTTTTTTTTTTTTTAGTCACTGCTGGGGCCTGCTGAAGCAACTGCCAAAGCTAGCACAAGGATGTCCTACAGGTACAGTGAGGAGATTGAAGGGGTTAACAGTGAACCTGAACCCTTTTAGCATGAGGTGCACAGTATGAGAGTCTGAGACCCTCTTCTTAGTATTATTACCCAGTGATGGGGAGAAAGGGACAGAAGGGAGTCCTTTCCCATGCAATGCTGTGCCTCTTCCCACATCCTCTCCACACCCAGCTATCCAAAGGTAAAAGGGGTGTGTTGGCAGCAGAGGAATCCAATCTCAATGCCAAAGGGAGGAGTGCAGTGTTTAAAGCAAAAGCATGCACAACACACATGCTGTTATCTTCTCTGCTGTTAGGCTCACTAATCCTCTCCAAATAACCTAACACCTAATCCTTCCAAGCAGATCAGACACAGGGTATTGAAATGGATTCATATGCTCGTTTGTCAGTTCTGCTTATACTCTTCATTGGCTTCAGTGTCTGGCAATAAGCCAAATGCCTAGTTATAACTCTGGAATTTCAAGTTTTCACAATCTTTTAGGATTATGAAGCAGCTACTTTAATATTCTCACTGGCATCCATAGTGGAGAAGGATGTCAAAACCAGACAGCTTCACACCTCCTTACAGCCCCCTGCCAAACACATTCTTCATTAATTGCTCAGCACTCAACCACACCACAGAGAGCCCAGTGCAAATCAGGGGAAATAAAAAACCCCCCACCTCGTGCACATTAGCTTGCAAACTGAAAGGTGAGAATTACTTGTGTGCTGGCCCTGTCCTCTCTTCAGAAGGTGCTTACACCCTTACACCACACAAGCAGCCTTAAATGAAGAAGTGGATAACAGAACCAGCTGATTTTACACTATCAAATAGTGAGTCCCCAGTGCCAAGGAATCCTCCCTGCCCTGCAACAAGGATGCTACAGTAAACTTGTGTGACCCTAACATCAGTGATGTTAGTAAAGACCAAAGCCTGTCTCAAATAAGCCAGAGGAAATCGCAAGAAAGGAAAAACATCAAACAAAACAAGACCAGTCCCCACTATGTTCAAAATCAGAGAGGAACTACAAAGCATCACCCAGAAATATGGAGGGAGGCATGTGCTTCAAGATGATCCAAGCACAATTCCATTTACCTGATTGTGCCTCTTGTTTCTTTGGTGTCAAGTGCTCCTTTAAGAGATTATAGACCTTTTCTAATCTGAAAGACAAACATAAAATATACCAGGACAGTTTCAGTTGTTATGCCTGCATGCAGCCATGCCAGCTTCAGCCGTTAGCTAGAACACCCAGTTTCTCCAGGGGGCCAAGGAACAGGAATGACTTGATTGATGCAGTGACACCCCCCACCACACCATTGCCTGGTGACTGTGAGGGGGAGACCTTCAAGGCAGTACAGATCAAATTATCTATCAATGTCTACAGAAACTTTGTACTAGATATTTCTCTGATTTTAGCTTATTCCCCAAAATAAAACAAGTAATTTACTTTGCCTGAATGCCCATCCACAGCATATGTTGCCTCTGAACTATGTCTGGATGTTTCTTAACAAAGTCTTCATCATAAGGGAGCATGAACTCCCAACCTTTGTTTATTCTTGCCACAGACATGTGCTCTAGGAAGTCTTTCACATCTTCTGGGCAAAGCTAAAAGAAAAAGAAAAACCATAAATACTATGGAAGTCACTTTACATAGGATACATGCAGCCATACAGCAATGACATTGTTCCATGAGACAGGAAGAGTTGGGCTGATTTGGTATATATGGGGCACCACCACGAATACACACCCAGCTAAGTCAGAGATGCTCATCCTTCTTTGCAGCACCAATACTTTCACACAGTGTTAAAAGCACAGGACTTCAGAGAGCAGTGGTGATTAGTCATCTGAGAGTCAAATAGCTCATGGCATGTTTTGTGAAGAAAAGGGAGTTTCCAAACTGAGATGAAAAGACTATTGTGAAGAGAAGCATATTCTACAATGTTAATTTTATTTTAGAGCTTCAGGTCAGACATGCTGCACCTACACATGCACTGGATCTTACGTTCCAAAAATAGATTGTCTGTGCATAAATTGACTCATGTCTTATAATTTTACTGCATTTTAAGGAAATTATTTTTTTGTCCTCTTTACTTAATGTTTCTCATTAATTTGCCAGTTTTAACAGAATATTCAGCTGCCTTAGTTGCTTTAAAGCTCTTACTCAATATTGACAACTGGCAAATGCCAACAGAAGAGTTGCTGTTTGTAACACACCCAAAGCAGAGTAGCTAGTGTGGACTGCACAAGCACTCATCCGCTTTGGTGCAGGATCAGTCAACTTAATTCAAACTGTGTCCAGCTTTTCACTGAAACAGATTAGAGGACAAGATGCATTCCAGTGGCTCTGCTACAAGGACAGTCATATCCTGTGAAGTTGTAGCTGTGGGAACTGCTCAAAATGTTTCTAAAAAGAGTATGTATCTACACCTGTTCTAAAGTGAAGGCATGCGGGGTGAGCAACACTGCAAGTCAGCAGTAATGCAGACGCTGTGAACCTGAGAAAAAGCTTGCAGCTGCACCCACTGCTGACCTACAGACAATGCCCAACATGTATCACCAACTTCTGATTTAGGAAGAAAAAAAAAAAAAAATCACTCACTTTTGTAACTGCTGCCACTTCCTTTCTCACAACCCAGCGGTCCTGTGTGAACTTCCACATCTATGAAGGGAACAAAGGACAAAAACCTAGTAACTGTATTTAGCAGTTGCTTTACTGAAGTTGTAGTAATGACCCTGGTCAATGATGTTACCAAAAAAATGGTAACCCCATTCCTTTCAAGAATGTGGAAGTAAGTGATTCTCCACTAGGTAGTGGGGAAACACTTCTGGTCTCTTCTGTCCTCAAATGTGCATGGACACAGTATTAAAAGCTTTGAGAGTCCATGGTTTGCCTTGGTGAACCTGTGAGTACGAAAGCTAAAAAAAAAAATAAATCCATTGCAGCGATGCTGGGCCTCCAGAAGTCACACCTGAAACTCAGCTTCTCCTATACCTACTCATCAACTTAAAGAAACTCTTCATCCACTCCTGTTAATGTAGGGGCCTTGTAGAGACTGATGACTGTTGCCATTCTGCAGCACACAGCCTCCCATAAAGTGCCTGTTCCCTTCTTCAGTGCACACCACAGCCACTGACAATTGTGTTGAGATGGCCTGTCACTCACATACGTGTCCCCAAGTTAATGGAAAAGCTAGGTGTTCTGCAGAGCAGCTCCTAAGGTCTAACATCGTGAGAGGCAGCTGCTGAGAGCAGGCTAACAGGATACATGAGGACTTGGGCAGAACACTGTCCAAACGTGATCTTTGATTTCTTCCTGTCTCCATTTAAATAGACTACAACCTCATTTAGTCTGTGTGTATTAATAATGTTGTAAGAATTCGAAGTCTCATTACTGCCAATTTCTTTCTTCCCTACGATGTCATCTATGCATCCTTCTCTCTGATTCAGCTTCTCTCTGCTCACAAACACACAAAACCACCACACTCACTTTAGGGCACAGGGCACTTCTGTTTTAAAGCACAAGAAGCTGCTGTCCAAAGGAAGCAGATCTATCAGCTCTCCTTGCACACAACTATGAGGCAGCCATTTCTGATTAAGCACTTTACCCTCAACTAGAGCCAATGGAACCCATGTCCTCTGAATTTATCACATGAGAATCTGGGGAAAAAACAGAAGCTTTCAGAAAAGACAGTAATTACTTTTCCTCCTCCCCAAAGAACAGCATGGAACAGGTGGACACTAGAAGTCACTATTGGCCATAAATACATTTTAACCTTATTAATTACTTTACACAAATATATACAGGGAAATAAAGTTAACTTTTTAAGCTAGAACACATTTTCTCCATAGATGCAGTAGAGCATTACATACTATTTCTGAGCCTTATGACCAGAAATTTAACTTCGCCTGAAAGCCAGAAATACCAACACTTTCAATTTGCCTACATTTTAACTTTTTCCCTGTTGTAGAGCTAATCAGCAAATTACTTGCCTTTAAGATCAACACCGATCCATTTCTCATGCAAGATATATTTGACATAATTCAAATAAATATAATTTATCTTTAAATCTTAATCGCTAAAACACTTACTTAACTGAGCATAATAATTTCTGGTCCCTAGAACTTTATGCATGACGTGTCACCTAATCTGCTGTGTCCTAAAGACTTATGTCACTGGGTCACACCTGAATCCAGGTCTCCATATGGCAGTGTCTTGGGCAGACATCAAGACACAGCAAAAAGTCAGTTTCAATCACCATCAGTTTTATCTTGCACTAGTACTGTAATATCCTTAAAGTCTCTTGCACAGCATTATCCTATTCAGAACTAAATCTCATAAACAAACTGCAAACAAGAGGAACAGTCAGGTCTAACTGAAAAAAAAAAAAAGAGCAATGCACTCGTCAGCTTCCCTTTGATGAGGTGGAAGCCATAAACTGAATACAAACTTAGGGACCACTTAGGAACTTAATTCTTTCCATGGTTAGCAAAAACAAACAATGCAGAGGTTGTTCCTTTTTGCTGTGGTTACGTGTGTGTTTACAAGACCTGTATTCATTTCAACTTCCATGTGCAGCTACTGCTCACAAAAGGTGCCTGGGAACAAAGTCCTTTCACTGCGATTAGCAGCTCTGGGGAATAAAGTCCTTTTCAAAGATCAACAGTGCATGCTCAGAGTGCACAAGGCTTACCCACACTGCCCTCCTGAGACCTCATGGTCCTGAGCCCACGAAAATATATCTGGAGAAACACGCACTTTATTATCCAGTCCTGGCTTTTCTGTAAGCCCTGCATTGTGGGGGCTATGTGATAGTGGCTCTACAGCGTGCATTAGAAAGCAATGAATAGTGTTAATGACAGATGATCCAAACCTGCCAGCCAGCCACAATGTCAGTCTACACCAACACTGCCATGACAGACTTGTAACACCACCTTCAGGATTAAACTACAAATAATTCCTTTGGAGGAAACACCTTACTGCAGTAGAACAGCAGAGTTTTGCCATGCCGTGACCTCTCAGGCAAACTTCACCTGCATTTTCCTTTAAAAACAACACACACTTTTATACTTACAACAAAGTCTCTCCCTCTGCAGAGCACTTCTGCAGGGACTCCACTATGTGGACTAGAAGTATCTTTTGGGTAGAGGACATCACTGTTAATTAAAAAGGAACATTGGTTAGCTACTAAGTATTCAAGAAAAATGACACTGGTGAAGAATAACATAACAAACACGTCCTCCCTGTTGTGCAGGTAAATTATACCTTTATCCAAAGTATGGTTTTCATTAAAAGAAATAATATTGGTGTAATTACACCACTGCAATTACACTAGTGCAAAAAGGCTTACACCAGCAAAGCATAGCCTTGTGGCTAGCAGATGCGTGCAACACAGGTGCAAGTTCTGCTTTGTTCTTGCAAAGCCTATCCTCCCTTGGATTGGTGTAAATAAGACCAGAATGATCCCAAGAAATGCTTAGGCTAACCCGGTACACAGCTTTGAAGGCAGCATTTAGCCAAAATGCTGATGTATGGGCATAAGGGGTTTTTTTATTTCCCTCCCAGCAATCAAGGGCTTAAGAGAACAATGCTACAAAACGTCATGCTTGAACCAAACAGCCCTGAGACCAACACCACCCTGTCTCCTTGTCTGCTTGCAAGATCAACTGGATGCCATTTGTTAGCATTGTCTCCAAAGCCTTTGGTCCTACCTAGATCAAAGGAATGGGTCCTCTCTCCACTTAAAGCTCTGATGTGTGCACGTGCTGCTCTGTGCCCAACCATCCCAAACATGCCACATGTACTAGAGATACACACAACCTCCTCAGAGTAGTAGCAAAGAATCAGCTACAACATAAAAACAATCTGAATGCTACTATATTGTCTTTTAACTTGCTTCCAGCTTCCCTCTGGAATGGCTGGAGGGACAGCAAGGCTTGCTGTAAAAACTGTTCACATTGCTAATACAAGCCTGTATCACAACAACTGAAACACATCCACTAACAGACTTGGACTGGTAGCTGGTGCCACTCATCTTAACCGAGTGCACTATTCCAGAGACTGTAATTCTCTGCATGCAGTGCTCCGCCCAGGTTAAAAAAAAAAAAAAAAAAAAAAAACGCACTTCAGACTTCAATTCCCAGTGGGATGCTTTATCCTAATAAAACAGAGAATGATACAGAATCCATTTCGTGGGGTACACTCAGTACCCCATGCTTGATCTATTAAGCAGGTAATGCCTTCCAGAGGGTAGCCTTCAGCTGACAAAAGCAGCATCCACTGATGAACAGCAAGGTTCAGCAAGCACAAAGATCTTTCTTTGACTGAATTTAGCTAAGAAATACTATAGCTGACAGTAGTTTTATTTTCTGTGTTTATATTTGACGCTAATCTCTAAAAGAATTCAGGACAGTCCTCTTACAAAGGAACACAGGTGAAGACAACATCAAAACCAGGACATAACTCAAATGCAAATACAGATTACATCACAGACATAATTTTAGCTGGGGTAGGTACTAAGGTATTATCCTTTAACATCAACCCTTTGAATTTTTAATATCTCACTGCACTAAAAACCATGAAGCATTAAATCAAGATTTTACAGCATTGTGAGTTAAGAACATGGCTACTTTGGGAAGGAAGATGAGTATATAAAACCCATTGTTCTGATCCTCTCCTTAACGCAGAAAACCATGTCCCAGTAACAAAGACAAGCCATACCTCTTCACCACCCAGTTTCCCTGGACCAGCATTGCCACCTGCTGTATACAGCGGAGAACTGCCGTAGAGTCAGTCCCAGAGCCCAGCAAACTCATGAGATTTGCAAATGGCATGACCTTCACTGAAAGGCAAAATATACACCAGATTAAGGGTTTCTTCAGTGCACATGATACATAGACTTATAAATCTAGGATACCAGATTTATGTTGAAGTACATGATCAAACCTGTATCTTAGAAAAAACCCAAAAGCTAAGCTCTCCTAAGTTCCCCCCTGCAGTATAGTCATTACCTGTTCTAAAAATATCTGCTAGCATTGCATCAAAATTTTTTAACTTAACTGGTCCCAAATTAATGCATTAATAAAGTAAAACAAATCTATGCCTTTGGCAATATTTGGAAACAAAGATACCGGACAGGACAGGAAGCTCCTGAGGCAAAGTCCTCAGGATTTGTTCTCATCAGATAGTAACTCTGAAGAGACAAAATAGAACTCCTAGATGACACTCATTAAGCGCATATTACTTAAAACTTCCCAGAAAATGCCAAAGCGCAGCTCGTTGCATTAACCTTCAACTTATGATTCATGCTCAGATCCCACATTCCAGGAGACACCTGCTGAAACAGATGTATCCAGAAAGCTATCATCAAATTAGAAATTATTCTAAGAGTAAACTGACTCCAAACAGAGATCAGCAGTCAGATCTGCTGTTACTGCTCTTCTCTGCACAACAGGTCTTCTTAATGAAAGGCTTGGCATTTGATTCTTCACAGAATCAGAGAGCCAGACAGGCTGTTTGGTGGGCTTGACAGAACTCTGAGGGTGACGGAGCATTGGAACAGGCTGCCCAGGGGGGTTGTGGAGTCTCCTTCTCCGGAGAGATTCAAAGCCCGCCTGGACGAAGTCCTGTGTAACATGCTCTAGGAGAGCCTGCTTTAGCAGGGGGGTTGGACTAGATGATCTCTGGAAGTCCCTTCCAACCCTTGTGATTCTGTGATTCTGTGAACTGGTACTAGTAGGAAAGTTACCTTATCTGAAGCAATTAGAAGTCACAAAGTAAAGTGCAAATGTATTACAAAAGCTACAAACCATTCTTCATCAGGATCTTAATCTGATCAGCAAGGGGTAAAGTTCTCAGCTGGGCCATAGAAAGCACATTGCTTGGAGCCATTGGTTTGTCACTGCAGATAAAAAAGCAGATTTGCAGCCCATGAAAAAGAGCATCCAGCCAATATGGACTTTGAACATTCTGTACAAACACTTACTTTTCTTCCTCTACGCTTGGAGGCATCAGCATCATTAAATATTCACTAGAAGAAAAGAAAACACATCTTTAAAATGCTTGTCTTGGGACTTCCCAGGTTTAAGTACAGTTATTTCTTGCTTAGAGCAATCCTACTTGTGTGAGTCTACAAAATAAACATTAGCCTGAAGAGACAGCTCTCCCCTTTCCTCTCCCATCTTTCTATGTAAATTCAGCATTAGCAAAAGCTATTGACATACATCTGCCCAAAGAGAAGGTATGAAATAAAGGAGAGCTCTTCTGTGCAGAAGAGGGGTCCAAACAGAGAAACCGCAACAGTAAATGTATTAAACACAGGTGCTGTGACACAGCAGTAAGAGGCATCATGGGAACTCCTGTAGACCGAGAGAATCAGGCTGGCAACAAGCAACAAGTCTTTTCTACCCATATAACTACCAGTGTCTGTGAGGAAAGAATAGGATCCAAGAGACTTCTCAGAATACTTAGCACTGTTCCACTGAGATGTTAAATGTTAAGAAGAACACACCCACACCATTAAACAGAGAGAGAAAGAGTCTGCCACTTTCCTATTACTTGGACCATAGTTGTACAGATTACAGTGAAGCATTGGTATCGACTGCATCATGGGAAGATTCCTGTATTACTGCAGGCACCAAGAAACAAAACCAAGTAAGTTTCCGGTAGTTTCAGGTGTCTTTCACAAATCACAAAAGAAATTTTTGTAAGATTTTCTAACAATGGAAGTTATTGGCCTCGGAGTTTTAATTTATTTTAACCAGAAGGAACTTTTGTTTCACTTTACAGTATTCACGGTCCCAATAATGCAGGGCTGTGATAACACAAGAGGCTACAATCCCAAGCGAAAACCAACTAGTTCTCAGAGTACAGGGAAACAAAAAAAGCAACCTGAATAAGGTGAAGACTGGTTTGTTTCTGTATTTTTTAAACAATTCCGTTTTTACCATGGATAGAATTATCAAAAATCAGACTTTTAAAGTATATATCTGCTTATTACTCTGAAAACAAACCCCACAAATTACTGCAATTTCTGTAGGAAACCATCAAACCATTACCTGGGAGATTTAATTAATTCCGTGTTTTCAGCAAGGCCATGACCTTGACTAAATAAATACTGGCGCTCGTGTTCAGAACGGCTATCCTGGAGATATGGGAAAACACAAGAGTCACTGCTACATACTGAAAACACACAAAATGCCAGACAGCTGGATTCTTCATTCCAAACTGTGACCGCCCCGTCACTATTGCACCATTCACGCATTCCACCTCACTAACTGATGTTCTGCTTTCACTTTCTTGAACGATGTTCCTGTGATGCAGGAACATTTCTGTTGCTATGACTTCAAAATCTCCTGACAGACATGCATGTGGGTCGGACAAACAGGATTTCTGACATTCAGCTGACTGTGTTCCCCAAGTTTTCCACAAAGTCCAGTTCATAATCCTAGACCTGACTGATTCTTGTAGTCAGAACCCCCTTTATGTTTGTCCAACTCTCAGTTTTAAACCTTTTCCAGCATGGAGATCCCAAAGCATTACCCAGTAGAGGAGGTACAGAGCACTGCAGGGTCTGTTCAAGCCTACAGACCTACTTTTCTTCATTATCTTTTGATGATTCCCTGATTCCCATGGGCCCATATTTAAAAACAGTTCTAGACTTAGCTGAGCCTTCAGGCCCAGGCAGCCTCGTCAAGCAGCCAGCACACACCTACCTTCAAGCCATAATAATGTAGATGAACCCAGTGCTCTTCTGCTTGTCTCTTCTGCAGGAACTCATAGGACTGAACACGTCGTTGACGAGCTTGTTCGGTCTCTGGGCGGGAGAATCGTACCTAGAAGATTTGGGCATCATTAAATACAGCCCCAAAATCCTTGAAACAAAACATCTGCGTTATTCATTTGGTACATAAGTAACAGAAGCTAGGGGCTCCCACTCAAATCAATCACCCCTTGCTGTCAGTGCCATCTTTATGCTTGTGCAACAAGAGCAAGTCCATCTTGCTTCCCCCCCTCCCAAACCCAGGGTCACCAGGACTAGCTGAGGTTTCCTGTCCTTTTAATTTGGGTGTGAATTGTCTTGTGAACTGTTGCCTGAACTATCACAAAAAGAAAAATCAGACATACAGTAATTTGTTTAACATCATCTTCAGCTTCATCCTGGGATGAATCACCACCTGCCAAAAAATACAACAGAATAAACACACCACTGCAGCAAAAGAGCCAAAGCCAACCTGTAACTGGGGGCCTGTGCAGGAAGAAAGTTGTGCTAGGAACTACATACCATGGGTTCAATCCCAGCTTGCCAAACTATGCAATGTGTGACAGTACCACACTGCTCCCATGAGCTCTGCAATGCAACTTTTCAGTGACATTGGTGACATGCTCCTTACTGTTGCCCGTTGACACTACCGACCACCTCCCATCCCTCTACCAATGCTCCACACTGTGCCCACAAAAGTATTTACTCAGCTACACTGAAAATAAGATCAGTGAAACAACCTGAGAAATGGTATTATAATCAGTAAGTTGTTACAATAAACCACTTTCAGAATAGAATGACTCTTATCAGTAAAATTATAGAGACAACTTGTATCTCACCTCCCAAAAGAAAACACAACTCATGGAGCATTTACCTTCATTAGCAGCTTCTCTTTCTCGGTGCTTAGCATCAGCCTTGTCCAAGTAGGTGAAGCTTGGCCTCAGCTGAAGGATTCCATGTAGTGGAGTCAGGTGAAGTTCACCTGAAAAAGAGAATTTATGTTAGTTAAAATTGTTTTTTTCCACTGCACAAGGACAGCACTTTTCATTGTCTCCCTCCCTATCTCTGTAAAGGCGCAGCTTCCATTTAACATAAATATTTAACACAGTAAAACGTAAAAAGGGATTGAAGTGAAAAATTCATCCAGTGCTCAGGATTTCAAAGGAGTGTGAAAGTCCAAGACCTATTTCTGTTATTTTCCTTTCTGTGTTGAAACAGGATCTTGTAGAAAGCCACATTCTGGCTCAGACCTGACCAATAGTTCAGGAGACTCACAGCAAAATAGTCATCACTGAAGACAACCTACGTATTTTCATCACAAATTATCCTCAGATCAAAACTCTGTGATGGCATTAGGAGACAAGAGAGGGGCAAGAAGTGTTGAACAGGAAAATAAGACAGACACAATTAGATGGCGATAGTAATATAAATAACCATGATAAATTTATGCTACAAATGTATATTATTTCAGGCCATCATGTACTGTTAAGATTCCAGAGGCATCTACAAACCCACAGTGTTCTGATATAATATTTACAATTTTGCTAGACCTTCTCAAGGACTCTGGGGGCATTAATAAGGAAATATTTTCCTTTCTTTAAAGACACATCAGTCAACTAAAACCTAGGCTGAAAAAAACCCCAACCCAACAGGTCTTATTTTAACCCTGAAACAATCATGTTTCACCAATGTGAGGGGCAAGCGAAAGAAACTTACCTTTTTTATAAACAGCAGCTGCGTAGCGGGAAACGTTACTCGCAGCTTGCGAAGAGCAGAAAGTCTGCTTGTCCATCAGCTTCCTGCAGACAGATGAATGCTGTGAGATTGTATTCTACAGGCAATGTGGCATACAGATGTTGAAAGGTCTGAAATCACCAGTTCTCAAAATGGGAGTATCAACAACTCAGCAAATACTCATCTTTCTGTTTGCAATTCAGAATTCATGAAACATACCACAAAACGTAGGTTACTTCCAAGAATTCTTGCTATATAACAGTGTCCAAAGCACCCCCCAAGACTGTACAGCCACTTGTTCTCACCTTTCCCTGAAGCCCTGGTGGACATACATCTATCTATGCTCACCACAGAAAGGAATGAAGGCAAAGAGGACACCTACGAGGAATAGGTACTTGTTTCATCTGTACACGTGCCATCTACATTGAGAGCAATCTGTTCTCCTTTGCTGCGACAGTAGTTAGGATTCAAAGTATCAATGGCCATTTCAAGTTCAACCTAAAGAATATGAAAGACAGCTAATTACCATGACAGAACGTCAAACATATCCACTAAAATTCAGTCCCACACTTGCTAACATTTCCATAGATTTACAGCAAATTTAAATACATAGCAGCATCATTCAAATCCACATGACAAATCTCATGCATAAAGTTGAGCATATATATAGGTTTTTGTAGGATGGGCACATTTTAACAATAAGCTAGAGATATATAAACTCCCATGTAAATTAATGGGAGCAGAGAAATGAGAGTTCTTTAGGCAGCCTTCACTTTATCAGATACCTTCCACTACATTATCAGTCTAGTTTACTTATCAGTACAGATCAAGTGCACAAGCAGCATCCTTCAAGCCTCCCCACCACTGAGGATCCATTCAGAATCTCTCAGACTTAAGGTATGTTTCTTTCTTGTTTGGGTACCGACCAGTATAAAGTAACTACATTCTCCTCAGAGGCAAAGGCCTCAGTGCTGGTAAGTTTGAGAGTACAGCACTTACCACTGACTTGATAATTATTCCTGATTTACACTGGTCAAAGTACAGAAACAAACTCCAGGCTTTTAGTTAGAAGGAGAACCATTCCCCCCCTCAAACTTTAAACTTCAGACAGATGTTCAAAAATAGGCGTTTTCCTGCACAGCATTTCTCTTTATATACTATAACAATACAGTAGATACTCTTCCTCAGGGTGTGCCAAAGTCCTTATAAACTCAAATGTCACAGCTATCGCCTCATTTTTTTCTTCCCCTTTACATTACTCTTAAACTGAACTAGTTACAAGTCCCTGGATGAAATAGCAGATCTACAAGTCTGCACGGGACTTATAACGCAAATGTTTGCTAATTTTAATAGAAGACTTCCTGAACACAACATGCATCCTAACTCCAAAGTTCACACGAGCACTCTTCTTAACCATTGCCCAGAACAAAATCCTAATATCACAGACATCTATTTCTGTGTTTTTTACATAAGGTATTTAAAAATCATAATCACAGTTTTGGGATACATTTGCAAGCAAGTGCAATCGTTCTGGCCTTGGCTATACTTCACTACCTATACAACTCCACTGATTCAAAAGCACTGATGATTAACAGCCAGGCGAGAGAGAAATCAAGACCTGCACTGACAATAACAGACAGAGCAGGCCTCCAAAGCTCAACCCTTTACTGAATATTGTAAAGATCTTTTAAATCAAGCTGTATTAGCACAAGCACCTACAGACTACATTAGTATTAGAAACTACATTTCCCTGAGTGGCTCTATTTTATATTAAAAGAGTGGCTTTTCCATCATGACTTTTAATTCCTCTCTTTATAAACTACTATGAACCACTCTTAATAAACTACTCTAAACTATACTTTACAGACACAATGAAAGACTCCCCCATACTTCCAAGCAGAGATCTGGTCCTGCAAGTAGATGCATACTTGTAACAGCTCAATAGCACAAGGTGCTTAAGTACATTCTGCACAACATAAACCAACTTTTACAGACTGGACTCAAATGATGACCAACCTTTTGCTGCTTTGGTTTTATCTTTGCTGATAAATGTGTAACATCATCGTACGTCATGGAAGCTGGACGAATAGGATACTGGAAAACAAATCCATTTCAGAAAATCTTCTTCATCTAAAGATCAAAGAACTTCACAGAAATTAACTCAAACTTCCCTGCCCCCTCACATGTAGATCCCCTTGCCAGATGGATACAAGACATCAAGAAAAGAAATTACTTGACTGATTTGTAAGTCATCAGGGGATTTGGGAGTATCACTTAAAAAGCCTGTTGCCTTCCCTGCCCCAGTCCTCTGCTTTTGTCACTACACAACCCCTTCCTGCCCCTCACATGCCACAATAAACTGTAACACAGGAAAATGGTACCACGCATTAGTCCAGCAGAAAAAGGAAATGTTAGAAGCAATTAAAACCCCACCCTTCAGCATTAATTTTCTAGAGAGTTATTACCTAAAAGTAAAATATTTGTGGGTTTACACAAGTAGTGTCAGCTTACAGGGCATGGGCCACACACAGCTAGTCAGGACACCAGACCCAGGTTAGCCACATGGATCTCTCTTCTGAACCATTTGGGAATGCTGGGAGGACAGTGTGGTATCCAAACGAAATCTTCTGGCCACAGCAGCATCCTGCTCAGAGCTACTGTTTCTCCAGAACCCCCACAGGACCCATCACTAACCAGTGCTCACTCTTGACATGGAGCAACTGTGGGTATCCCAGCAGCAAGGCTGCACGGCCCGGTCCAGCATGTCGGGCTGTCTCCAGCCATGCTCTGCTGGCACACACCATGCAGAGGATCTGTACAAGAGGCAGTGGGCTCGCCAGTGGGCATCACTGGTTTATAATGAACATTTCATCCAACAGCCTCAAAAGACTTCACATTTTGCAGATGGGAAAAGTGAATCACAAGGATAAAATGATTAAGAGAAATTCAGTGGCACAATATAAAACAGACCTCTACCTTTCTAACATATTTCCACCTTCAATCACTAGTTAGTTTTATCTCCACAACATAAGGGGGCTCTTATGATGACTTGCACTACTTTATGAATACTTGATGACATTTTAAAAAGGGCCAGTCCTAAAGAAATGTCTATTTAGTAAAGATGGCAGAGATCAGTGATGACAGAAGATGGCTAAGAGACTGCAGATTTATCCAAACCATGACAAAAAGACATCATCTGCTCCCCTAGGGTGGTTAAAGGGAGTGATTTAATGACAAGTCTGTGCCATAAATGACCACTCCTCTCTTGACAATGGTTTAATACTAAATATTTCAACTGAGACCCAAACAGCCTTGCCTATATCCAAGATCTTGGCAGGCTGAGGCAGTAAGGAAAGTTACTGCTCTTTGAATTTATTTTAAACAAACTATCACTGCATAAAAGTTAACTGAAATACCTGAAACAGATACAGCTTCTCCAGTAGACTTCTGGCCAGGAACACATCAATCTAAAAATCAAAACAAACAACTTTCATCGGATGCCAGCTGTAATTAATGGAGCCTCAGATAAAAGTACAATCCCTAGAGCTCAAATACGGACAATTTTAGCTTTTCATTATGAACTCTAACATTTGGGGAGGTCTATATGGCACCGGGCCTGTTGACAACAGATGGTGCCCAGCTCTCTCAAAGAGGGAAAAGTATCCTCGCTCACGAACTGGCGGGGCTTGTTGAGAGGGCTTTAAACTAGGCCTGAAGGGGGGAGGGGATATAACCAGGCTCACCAGAGAGGAGCCTGGGGGTGTCACCCCAATGCTGGGAGTGAAACCGATAGTCCAGCTCAAGTGCATCTACACTAATGCACGCAGCATGGGCAACAAACGTGAGGAGCTGGAAGCCATTGTGCAACAGGGTGGCTATGATGTAGTCGCCATCACAGAAATGTGGTGGGATGCCTCCCATGAATGGAGTGCTGCAATGGATGGCTTCAAACTCTTCAGAAGGGACAGGCAAGGAAGGAGAGGCGGTGGGGTGGCTCTGTATGTTAGGGAGTGTTTTGATTGTACAGAGCTTGACACTTGTGGTGAGGCCGAGTGCTTATGGGTGAGGATGAGGGGGGAGGCCAATGAGAAAGATACCCTGTTGGGAATCTGTTGTGGACCACCCAACCAGGGTGGCGATGTTGACGAAGCATTCTACAAGCGGCTGGCAGGAGTCTCTCAGTCGCGAGCTCTTGTTCTCGTGAGGGACTTCAACTTCCCAGACGTCTGCTGGAAATACAACACAGCAGAAAGGGAACAGTCCAGAAGGTTCCTGCAGTGTGTGGAAGATAACTTCCTGACACAGCTGGTAAGGGAGCCCACCAGGGGAGGTGCCCTGCTTGACCTCCTGTTCACTAACGGAGAAGGACTGGTGGGAGAGGCGGTGGTCGGAGGTCGTCTTGGCCTTAGTGATCATGAAATGGTAGAGTTTTTGATTTTTGGTGAGGTAAGGAAGGGGGTGAGCAAAACCGCCCCCATGGACTTCCGGAGGACAGACTTTGGCCTGTTCAGAACGCTGGTTGGGAGAGTG
>NW_009258789.1:1234476-1239250 GCF_000687185.1 Egretta garzetta
AATTTATAACACCCTTCGTGTGCTCGGAGCAGTGGCGGAAAAAGACCTGGGGGTACTGGTTGACAGTTGGCTGAATACGAGCCAGCAGTGTGCCCAGATGGCCAAGAAGGCCAATGGCATCCTGGCTTGTATCAGGAACAGTGTGACCAGCAGGAGTAGGGAAGTGATCGCACCCCTGTACTCGGTGCTGGTGAGGCCGTGCCTTGAATACTGTGTTCAGTTTTGGGCCCCTCACTACAAGAAAGATGTTGCATTGCTGGAACACGTCCAGAGGAGAGCCACCAAGCTGGTGAGGGGTCTGGAACACAAGTCTTACGAGGAGCGGCTGAGGGAACTGGGGTTGTTTAGTCTGGAGAAGAGGAGGCTGAGGGGACACCTTATCGCCTCTACAACTGCCTGAAAGGAGGGTGTAGTGAGGTGGGGGTCAGCCTCTTCTCCCTGGTAATGGACGATAGGACAAGGGGGAATGGTTTGAAGTTGCACCAGGGCAGGTTTAGGTTAGACATTAGGAAAAATTTCTTCACCAAAAGGGTGGTCAGGCTCTGGAATGGGCTGCCCAGGGAGGTGGTCGAGTAGCCATCCCTGGCGGTGTTTAAAAGAAGGATAGATGAGGTGCTTAGGGTCATGGTTTAGTGGTGGGATGGCAGTGCTAGTTTAACGGTTGGACTTGATGATCTTAAAGGTCTTTTCCAACCTAGACGATTCTATGATTTTATGAAAACACATTCATGACTCTGGTCAAAGGTCTCCTCTCTGCTGATTTTAACATGAAATTCTGCAGTTGGCTTTTTTAAAAAACAAACAACCCCCCCACTATGATGAGGCAGCAGACAGTGGCTCTAGCTGTGTTTTTTCTCTCTAAGGAAACTTGGCAAACACATCTGAAATGAAAGAGGAAATTTTTTTTTCCAAGGGGCTGAAGTGAATCTGTTATCACAATTATAGAAAGAGGAGGAAGTTCTCTCTTTGACAGTATGACTGAAAGGTAACTTCATTACTAGTATTTTGTCATAAAATCTTTCTAAATTAGACAAGAGTCACCCACATCCCAAATCTGATTCAATATTAACATTTTGCAACCAGCACTGAAAATCCACAGATGTTTCATGAATATCACATACGGAAGCTGCCATTTTAGATACACTCCAAACAATTCCCACTCCTTCTCTCATGGTTTTTCTCCTTCTTATGAGCTTGCCCTTCCTTGTACTTTTGATGTGTAAATTCAGACATAAAGCGAACAGGACACTGTGGCTACTCTTTGGGAAGCAGCAGTCCTTTAAAGAAGTCCAGAATCAGAACACAACTGCTTGTTTTAGCAGAAGGCATGAACCATTTTAACTTCATATTTAACGGACAGTCCTGTGCAACATGCTCTATGTGAACCTGCTTTAGCAGGAGGGTTGGACTAGATGATCTCCCGACGTCCCTTCCAACCCTTGCCATTCTGTGATTCTGTGATCAAAGTAATTAAAATTTTTTATTTCTCTGAGAGGCATGCAATAGAGTTACTGGAAACACACAGTAGTAGAAGCAAGTTTTCCACCTGTGTTCCTCTTCTGACATGGAAAGATTAAAAAAGGTGAAAAACCAGAGCTGAATCTGCCAACATGGACACGGCTATTTTGGCAAAACAGATACCATGAGCCATGTACTTGGCCCACACAACATATTTCCTTGCACAGAGCAAGCTACTGATTATAGGACAACCACTGATGTTGATGACACATTGTTTCAGCAATGTAAGAACACTGGGAATTATAGTAATAATAATAGTAAAAAGCTTCATGTACAATCACTGCTGCCACAATGCACTTTTACCTCTTGTATAATTGGATCATCTTCTTCATTTGCCATGCTAGGATACAGAAAGCTTTTTCTTGGCTTATTCCTTGGCGCAACCTGAAAGAAAACAGAAATGTCATATGAGTCATTACATCTGTGCCATATACTACGTGTAGCCTGGAGTATTTGTTCAAGTTAACTTGGTTCCTTTCAGAGGTAATCTGTTTAGTCTGTTTTTTTGAAGGAATGTATGTCTTTGCATCATCAGGTCCCTAGTACTCCACAATCTTGACTGACTGCCACCAAACTTAAGAGACAAGCAAATGTCTCAAAAATAGGTAAGTTCTTGTAACTTTTCTGAAAGCCAGCAGTAACGTAAGAAACAGAGGACTAAATCAGTGCTCTATGGAGGGAAAGACAGGCCTTTTGTACTTGCATAAAGTATATCTTTTATATACTATGTAACTGTAACACAGAGGTAGCAGCTGGTTTTCCAGCCAGCACATCTACAGTGGCTGGTCAGTCAGCAGGTGGGTGCTCTGAAACTGCCACTGCAGTCGTCACTGTCACTAAGGATAGTGCCATACGGTCACTAGCTTTCCTTCTCAGAAAAATTCCTTGAAAGCAGATAATAGAGAAAACTCCCAGCTAAAGAGCTGGGAGAAGAAAAAATCCTGTGTAAACCCTATGCTTGGGACCAGACAATATTCCCATCTGTGAATGTGCTGACCCTGATTTAATCTCTCTGACATGTTGCAGCCACATCTCCTGACCTACCACTCTTCAGACTGTATTGCTAAATGAGGGCACCAAAATGCACTCCTCAGCCTCTCCTGGAGACCTCTGAAATCATCAGAACAACAGATTTTACTTCGTAATTACACCAACTCCAAAGAAAATAAGACTTTGATATTAACTGGGGACTGGACACTCTAGAACAAATAGTCACCATGTTCAATCCAGTACTGGAGTCAGTGTCATGCCTGGTTCAGACCGTTGAATAAAAAATGATCCCTCAGCTAAAGCAACAATAGTTTCTCCCTGCTGAAATCAGACGAAAGGATTTACAAATTATTTGGGATGCCATTGCAACAATGTTAATTAGTCCAGATCATTTAAGACACCGTTAATCAGCCAGTACTGGTCAAAACAGGCATAAAAAAAATAAGACCTCTCACAAACTGACCAAGGAAAGTTTTAACAACAAAGATGATCAGGCAAAGAAATAAAATATATGTTTGGGAGCTCTCCCTCACTGTGTCCTACTCCTTGATGCCAGCTTGCTTCTTTGGGGGACCTCCTAAGGAGAAGGAGAAAGAGGCAGAATCCAGGATCAGCTGGCAATAGAGAGGTTGCAAGAGAAGGAAGCCAACATCCATGTTACATCCAAGACTGTGGCATTTTTTTTTCAAATACACAAGCCACCACACAATTTAAGTAGCTCAGTATATTTCAACAGACATGCAGGCTTCTCAAAACATCACGGTAACATACATGCAGTTACTCAAGAAACTTTTCAGAGAGGCTGGATAGGCATTCTGGCTATGAGCATTACTAACATCACTACACAGGCAAAATCTTCAACAGCAAAAAGCCAGTATCTTAATGATAGGCTGGGGCTGTTACTGCACAACCGTGAGTATGTGATATCCAATTGATATCAGAGCGTTTTCTGTGATCAGGCACTCCATTCTTCCCAGAAATACATGCATGAATATGTTGTTTTAAAGAAATTAGATTTGTCAGTCCCCATTTTGCTTTCCCCACTCATGTCCCCTGGGTGGCTTGATACAGCAGGTCCAAAGCCTCCTTCCGCACCCCCCTGAGAGGACTAAGAACCACCCTTCCTTTCTTGACAGCCTGAGTGACAAGTATGTGCTAGCTTGTTCTTTCTCCTGAGAAAGTTATTCCACTTTCCAGAAGAGACATTAAGATACCCTGGGCTAAGGAAAGAAAGACAAACTTAGCCTGAAGGACCTGGTCTCTGGTCCCTCACCTAATGCTGCTTACACAATTATACATGAAATCTCTTTGTGAATTCAGCTGTCAGAACTCAGGGAAAATGTTCTATTACACAGGTTACATTTTTTCTTATTCATGTAAGGATAAAAATGACTACAGTTCCTTTTATTGGAGTATTAGAATGTCAGGTCTATAAATAGGAAGCAGTGTGTCCCAGCACAATTTATAATACTCATGCAACTTGAAGGAATGTTCTGAATCAGAAGGAAGCTTCCACTGAAGGCATGCAGATGCAATTCTACATCTAAAGTGTATATATATATATAAAATGGTGTTAATTTCTACACTTGTCATATATATATGTGTGTGTGTGTGTGTGTGTGTGTGAGAGACACACACCACAAGAGCTACAGAATGGAATTAAACACTAAGAGACAGCAAACATGGTCAGCAGTTTCAGATTTCCTTTTGGCAGAATTGTTTTCTTTTAAAAGGGACTTTCATTTAAGGCACAAATAAAAATATGCAAGTTATTCATATGAATCATTAAACTTTAGAACAGCTTGCAGGCAGGCAAGAGATATAAATTTACAAAAAAAGCCGAAGCACCTTTCAAACATTTATGATAATCACAATTTCGACCTAATTATTTGCTTAATTTTCTCCTTGCTTTGCTCGTCTGCTAGCAGCTTTGCATAGTCATCTTCTGGTAGTGAACCCAAGGAGGGCTCTGCTGCACCAGGACCTCTCTTTGGAGGTGATGTCACTGAAGCACATCTTTAAGATTTAAGAGATTATGCATTAAGCATGAACCTTTCTTTAACACATGAACATTTATGTAGCGCAGTGCTAGGCCTGTTCTGCCAGGTGCAGGGATTAAGCTGCTCGCTGCTGTGTGATAACTCTCCCAGGGGCAGCCCCGGACCGTGGCACGTCGTGGTGCCAAGCCCCATCTTCCACGCAAGCAGCGTTCTGCCTCGCAGAGGCTCAGCCGCGGGACCTGCGCACCCCGACGCGCCCCGCTGAC